>NC_056631.2:42616019-42962685 GCF_002870075.4 Lactuca sativa | reverse complement strand
ATAAATAGTTCGGGTGAAATGCAACCCAAATGGACCATGTCGGGTAGGGTCAAGTATATACCAAATAAGTTATGGACTTAGACACCTTATCCAACAGACTCTCACTTGGATAAGTCTAATAACTATATTTGCGTATGTTACTTCAGGAACCAACCAGCAATCGTAGCTCTCGAAAACTCTGTTGAACTATGAAGCGCCATTTTAGATAAGTGATCATATAATCCTCTGTTCTCATGATATCAGCCGGACAAATACATGGAACAACGTCGTACTTATTGTCCGGCAGTTTGTTTCCCGATTTTCGATTTGTCTGACAAAGAACTTAATCGAACACATCAATTTAGTTCTGACCGGCCGGTACATAGGTCACAACAAAATCATCGAGGGGCCCAAATATCGCTTCTATTTCAAGAAGGAACAGATAAACTTCGACTCATATGCTTGTCTACTACTTGTTGAATTGTACACAAAGGCACGTTTTATAACATCAAGTTACTGATGCGTTTACGTGCAATCAATGCACAACCAACTCATAGGTAAAAACTCATATCTCTAGGTCTGAAGATTTATATAATATTACCGTCTCACGATCACTCGAGATAAATTCCATGAAGTGATACAAGTGAGCGTGGGTTTATTCCAATACTCATAACTTATGAGCACTCATGAATGTTGTAGCAACCATTGCTATGACTAAACTCATTTAGCCATCTACAAACTCGATTCATGACAGTCTTGATTCATACCTACTTCCAACATATGAACGACTGTGGAGTGTTTAAATAACTTAGTCATTCGGAAAGAATAACCTAGCTATTTTGGAAGTCAAAACATGCAAAGTGAAACACAATAATAATCGAATCCAATATGGTCTCAGAACCCTTTTGAATATAAATAGAACCACCTTTTATTTATCACCATATTGATTACACATTATTCATTGTATAATGTTTCAAACAAACAACTTAAGACTTGAATAAAACAACAGTCGTCCCATGCTCCTAGCATGTACACTTTGTTTTTCTAAACAATAGTTATGCCATACTCCAAGTATGCACACTATGTTTGTCTATGATCCTTACATTGTGATGTAGATCAATTGAACATGATTCCATTGATACTCATTTCACAATCCCAAATCCTTATTGTAAATGTGAGAATCCCCGATTCCTATCATTTACCAAAAAATATGTTAGATTTTAAACTTTTATGCAAGGTTCCTCTTGTAATGATTATGCACAAAGTCACCAAAACCTTGTCACCAGTCATTACAGAGTATTCCAAAGAAGGTCAACCTCTATGGAACGGAAGTCTCATATTCAAAGTACATTGCTTTGAACATCCTTCTTGCATTAAGGTTTTCTAATCTTACATAGATTGAATAACTTCCACCTATGGAGACATTTCCATAGTCCCATTTTGACTATCACTTCCGAACAAGAGTTACTTCTTTTCAGAATATGTCAATATGGTCCTTTTTGACAACTTACATCATACTTCCAACTTTCCCTGAGCAACCAATCTTTGGCGAACCTCAGATTTGTCCTCGACAATTGTTTAATCACTTTAGTCATATCCAGTTCTAGACTTTTCCCTTCTCAATGCCTTAAGCATTTGGAAAATTTAGAAAAGATGAATATTATAGCACATGCAATCGATCCTATATCCGAAGCATATGGGACACGATTCATGATGTTTGACATAAAGACATGATACTAGACCAGTCTTTTGCTACAATATTTTTTATTTGCCATGTTTTCAAAATTTAACTATGAAGAGGGATGCCGTAATCATAATCGAATTTTGAAAACGCAATATATATAGAATTTCTTCAAGTTGAACCATTCCAACATAAAATTCATATATATATATATATATATATATATATATATATATATATATATATATATATATATATATATATATATTTGACTAAAGATGATTAAAATCGCAATCTAAGCTTTAGAATTGAAACGAAGTATAATTTCCTCTCCCTTAATTATAGCAAAACAGTTTTTCAACCCCTGCAACTTCACGAATTGAAACTTTTGTTTTCTATAATTAACATTGCTAACTTTCAACACTAAACATAATAATCATGCTCCCACTAACATGATGATTATCAGCATAACACTTATGCTCCCACTAGCTCTGACATATTTCCAGAAAATTGCTGGACTTCTGAAATTTAGATTCATACACCCTTTGTTAGATAGCTCACATGTGTGTCTAAACAATTTTCAGAACTATGAAAAGGGATGTCGTAATCATAGTCTCAATTGCTTAGGCATTTGCCATTTCTCACAAGTCCATGTTAGTGTGCCGGTTAACCACATGCGCTCCACTAACGACTTTTGAAAATGCAAATAACACAATTGATATCTACGTAAAATCTACTTAGTGAAAGCGTTTCCTCACCATCATTTTCATGAATCAGAGAGAAACCTTATGACACTTAGATTTTATAGTGTATGAGTTCCTATCCATGTGAATTTGTCAAAACCATAATCACAAGATAAGGTTAGTGACAAATTTAGCCTTACATGGATTAAACTTGTTTAGTCTTAGTTTCTTTTCACCTTGGTAGCACAAGGCCCACCAATGCTTCCAAGTTGGACTCTGATAACTCACATGCAAATTCAACTTATTTGAAGTAGGTACAGAAATAAGAATTATGTCAACACGATAGGTTGCAAACCTTAAGTCGTGTGCTAGTGATAAATTACAGGTTTTACTCTTGATTAAATCTTGAAACTCTTTCGGGATCTTTAAGGCTCCCACTGTCCCCTTGACATATAAGTTTCCTTAGTCAAGAACCATTCCTTGACAAAACAAATATTCAAGGGATAGTGCGGATTCTTATCAAGACTAACACTTCACACAATTGGTCTTAGTTGGTCTTTGTCTCATCCAAGACATCACAACTTACCAATCTCAAATGTACAAGAGTAGAAAACATTTTACTCTTACATTTGAATAGTGTTAATAAATCTTCCTTTATATCACTCAAGGTTACAATCTTGGAGTATGACTCTAAGAATTGTTTTGGAACGAAGTATGACTCATCTACTTGATTTTAACCAATCCAACAATTCATGACCTCTCTTCTTAGCCATAACAATGCACTAAATGTCCTTAGAGTATGAATTTATGATATGGTTTCATAATCATTAAGATGATCATGAAATATGATACTAAAGTACTCTCCCATCCTTTCAGATTTGAGAAACCTTTATCTTTCTGCCTAATTTGATTCTTCTCATTTGTTCTGTCATACATTGTAACCTTTCCAATGTTACAGAATTATACTTAACCTCATAAGTATAATCATATTTACTAATCTTTAGTAAATCATGACAAATCAAACTTTGTGGTGGACCTTGATCAGCGCACACCCAGTGTACCTAATTCCTTAGTCCTTCAATTGACTCACATATACATGTGATCAAAGAATTAGTCTTAATTTTCAAAGATGAAAATTCTCATTCATCATACAATACAACTTGTATGATTCCAAGTTTCTGTCCAATTGAAACTTGGGTGATGAAAAACTTTCTTCATTTGGTAAATTCAGACACTACCACAAATGAAAGAATCAAATCCACTTTCCAATATTGCTATTACTGGAAACATATAAGCAACAATTTTCCACAGATGCCATTGTAAGGATATTTTTAAAATAAATAAAATTAAAACCCTTTTTTCTTTTATTTTAAAACTTTGTGGAAAAACTTATCCACATGAAAACCTTGTTGTTATCTATTCATAAGCAATATATTATAACTCTTAAGCAACAGCTCAAAATTCTGATTGTCGAACCATGCGAACGAAACCCACCTTCGCAATCAGAATCAACATATACTTACTTTAAGCTTCCTATCTTTTCTTTGATTCTTAAAAACATCAGCATGTGACCCATTCACATTATGTAATAAGAATCTCCAAATAGGAACTTAATAGAGTTAGACAGTGGACTTTACCCGAAGTAGAGTCAAACCTCTTGACTTGATCAACCTTATGACCTTTCAGGTGAATAGGGCAGCTTCGCAACCAATGCCCCTTCCTTTGGCAACAAAACACATGGACCCTTTGGTAATGGCACATGAGACTATCTCAGAATCTGCCTTTCTCTTTACTATTTGGTCAACCGAGTTGACTATTGCCGATCCCTTTCCATTGGGAAGAGAAATCTTTTTCTAGATATCCAATGCTACCATTGTCAATGTCCATTTAAGACTTGGGAAGTTGTTCTTTTAATCAAATTTGCTTTACTGGTGTTCCAAATCATTGCTGATTCCACAACACCAAGCAAATAGATAACATCATTAAGGGTCATGTCATAGTCCGTCTCATAGTAGTCCCAAAGAGACTCACTATGTTACTAAGAAAGTGATTGAACATCCAACTTTCACGAGACTTTGACACCCAACTCTCCCGGCTTGTCAATATGTAACTTTATCTCCAAGATGTGAGCACACATAGACTATGCTTGCCAATAGGGATTGAGTGACTTTAAACTTTTCAAGAACTTGTGAGTGAGGGAGAATAATTGGAGGAGGTGGAGGAAGTGAAGCAAGATGTTGAGGGACACCATCTTCAAGAGATTTGGGAAGATCATAGTTGTCTGAACCAGACATCTATAATGGGAGAAAATCAAGTTAGTTGATTCAAAGTCCTTAATATAACACCCAATATGAAATATTAAGGCTAGGACCCAACACAATATTTTATAATTTGGAAGAGGGATGCCGTAATCCAAGCTATAAAATATTTGAAGGTAGGCGAATGACGATTCACCAATTTCCACCATGAAAAACGAAATAATTTATTAGGTTTTAATTGGATTTGAAATTCCTAGATCTTTTGAGATTCATTGAACTTTTCAATGGCATGTTTCAATCTCGAGTGTGCCCTCTCAAATTTTGTGACTGGGATGCCGAGGATCACAAAACAAGGTGTGAATAACCATACCAATTCACTTGGTACCCTTAATATTATCACCTAATCAATGTGCCGGTTAACCACACACGCTCCATTGATCTATGACAAACATTAAGTCACCCTTCGTGATCCTTACTAGTCCAAGTTAGTGTGCCGGTTAACCACACACGCTCCACCAACGACTTGGTAAGGTACAAAGTGTGAATTCCATGGGTTAGCACCAAATTCACATTTTTCCTAAAGTAACTAAGATTGGGAATTAAATAAAAAATATTTAGTTACTTTATAATAATCATTATACTTTTAATGAGAATTTAAAGTCATTGCCCTACCCGTTCGGCTAACGACCCTCCACCGATCAAGCAAGCGGTGGGTGAGAGTGGACACCCATTAAGTCACCATTTTATAGGCAACAACCTTATACCCACCTTATAGACCGGCTTCGTGAATGAGGCCTACTAACGGTAAAAACAACTTGTTCTTATACATACATATATATATATATATATATATATAGTTATATATATATATATATATATATATATATATATATATATATATAATTAACCATTAATGTTATAAATAGTATAAGTGTTGAATTTTAACTTTTAAAATTCTAAGTGTTGGAATTAAAGTTTATTAAAGTGTGTGAAACTTTTCCAAATTCCAAAACTTGAGGGCAAGTTTTGTAACTCTTCAAAACTTTTCATTTCATAACTTATGAATTAAAGGTTCATAAAATGAAGACTCTTCATTTTATGTAACTTATGTGTTTTTAATGTGTGTTAAAGAAAAGTGACCTTTGGATATCCATAACTTGAGGACAAATTATGGACTCCATTAAAACACATAAATGATCAAGAATTAATCCTAAACAATTCAGCAAATAATTCCTATCATCTTCTAAATTCATAAGAACATGAACATGATCATCAAAATTTCAAGAATTATATGAACACATAAAAATCATGGAATTTTGATATATGCTATTGTAAATGGATTAGAACAACCATTACACCAACTAAAACAAGTTTTAAAACACCAAAACAATTTAGGGTAATGTTGCTAGTCCATTTCCAGCATTAAAAGTCGAAAATCTGCATTCTGATCATTCTACTCGTCGAGTGCACGAACCTACTCGGCGAGTAGGATGAGTTTTGCCTTGGGCTCGGCGAGTCCCCCCATGGACTCGGCGAGTCCATCATGCAGACAACAAAAATTTCAACTTTTTTCACTATTTTGCATCAAGTATCAAACAAGCAAGCCTAGGCTCTGATACCACTGTTGGGTTTTGAGCAATCTAACACTTCCTAAGTGTGCATGCAACCCTAATAAACCTTGGATCTATGTTTGTCTAAATACATGCAAAATAATAATTTTCCAAGGTTCATAACCTATCTAACATGGCATGGGGTACTTTTAAACATAAAAGAGTTAGAAGAGATTACATACCTTTTTGATGAGTTTGATTCTTGAGGAGTTTGAGGGCCAAGCACCAATAGTGTGAATGCTTCAAATGGAATCACAAATCACCACAAACTCTTGGAAAACTTTGAGAGAGTGTATACATACTATAATTTCGGCCACACACAAAAACACACATTAGTGTCACTAGTGGCTATTTCATGCAACATAAGCATGCTTATATAGTGTACATGATTAGGGTGAAACCCTAATAACCCATGACCTTTCCTTTTCCAAGGATCCATGGGTTAAAAGCTCCATGGATCATCCATGGACTTCCATACAAGCCTAGCCCATTAACAAATGAGTGTTAGCCCACACTATATAAAACCAATAGCCCACAATCTAATTAGTCTTCCTTTTAATCTCTAAATTAATTCATAATTAATTTAAGACTAAGACTAATTAAATAGCATGACTTCATATTAATATATCATAACTTATAATATATCAATAAACATATGTGTATAACTCTCATAAAATTATCCATAAATAGTTCGGGTGAAATGCAACCCAAATGGACCATGTCGGGTAGGGTCAAGTATATACCAAATAAGTTATGGACTTAGACACCTTATCCAACAGACTCTCACTTGGATAAGTCTAATAACTATATTTGCGTATGTTACTTCAGGAACCAACCAGCAATCGTAGCTCTCGAAAACTCTGTTGAACTATGAAGCGCCATTTTAGATAAGTGATCATATAATCCTCTGTTCTCATGATATCAGCCGGACAAATACATGGAACAACGTCGTACTTATTGTCCGGCAGTTTGTTTCCCGATTTTCGATTTGTCTGACAAAGAACTTAATCGAACACATCAATTTAGTTCTGACCGGCCGGTACATAGGTCACAACAAAATCATCGAGGGGCCCAAATATCGCTTCTATTTCTAGAAGGAACAGATAAACTTCGACTCATATGCTTGTTCTACTACTTGTTGAATTGTACACAAAGGCACGTTTTATAACATCTAGAAGGAACAGATAAACTTCGACTCACCCTGATGTAGCCTTCACTTTGAGCATGGTTATTAGATATCAAGGGAACCCTGGCGGAGCCCATTGGATTGCGGTGAAGAATATCCTTAAGTACCTTCGGAGGACGAAGGAATGGTTCTTAGTCCTCGGAGGGAATGATGACTTGAAGGTGCGAGGGTATAGTGACGCCAGCTTTCAGACCGACAGGGACAACTACCGTTCGCAGTCGGGCTGGGTCTTTACCCTGAATGGAGGAGCAGTGACATGGAAGAGTTCCAAACAAGAAACCGTAGCTGATTCAACGTGCGAATCAGAGTACATTGCAGCAAGCGAAGCGTCGAAGGAGGCAATATGGCTGAAGAACTTCATCGGTGATCTTAGGGTTGTACCTGCCATAAAGGAGCCCATGGAGATTTTCTGTGATAACGAAGGAGCGGTTACCTTGACCAAGGAATCGAAGGATCATGGTAGATCACGACATATCGAAAGAAAATATCACTTCATTAGACATCGTGTAGAAGAAGGACAACTCATAGTGAAGAGGATATCATCGGAAGATAACCCAGCAGATCCACTTACGAAGGGACTGAGTAGGGTTAAGCACTTGCAGCATGCTAGGAGTATTGGGCTGAAGGATGATATTAGCATAGATTAGATAGTATTAGAAACAAGTAATAGATAAATGTAGTTAACATTTGATGATTAAATAAAGGAGTTTTATTTATAAGTAATGTAACTATCTTATGTTAATTGTTTAACTATTGTTTCATTTTGCATGTTTTGACTTCCAGAATAATTGAGTTTATTAGGAATAATCGAATTGTTCAAATTGTCCACAATCGTTCATATGTTGGAAGTAGATATGAATGAAGATTGTCATGAATTGGTGTGTAGATTGTCTAAATGGTGTTAGACATAGCAAAGGGTTGCTGCAACGTTCATGAGTGCTTATGAACTGGTTTTGAGCATTGGAACAAACCCGCACTTGCTGGAATCACCTTATGGAATATGATATAAAAGGGTGATCGCAAGACGATAATATCATATAGTCTTAAAACCTAGATATATGGTTTGTTATTTGTTAATTGATTGTACATTGATAATGCGAAAACGCATCAGTAACTCGGTGTTATAAAATGCATTGTTGTGTATAATTGGTTAATGAATAAGTAAATGCATATAATTCGAAGTTTATTTGTAACTTTTATCTAAGAAGGTAAAAGCGATATCTCGGCCGCTCGATGATTTGATTTGACTTATGTGCCGGGCCCGGTCAGAACTGAATTGATGTGATCGATTAAGTTCTATGTCGAATAAATCAGAGATCGAGAAACCTAAATGCTTGACTAACCATTCCATAGGATTGTCAGCATGATATCTAACAGAGGACTGTACGATCCCTTATCCAAAGGACAAGATTGATTAGATCAGAGTTTGACAGCGTCTTTGAGAGCTACGATTGTAAACCGAATTGTACTTGTGCATATAGTTACTAGACTTATCCAAGTGGGAGACTGTTGGAATAGTGTCTAAGGCTGCCACTAAATTAAGCAAGTATTTGACCCGGTTGTGCATGGTCCTTTTGGGTTGCCTTCACCATAGCAACTTGATAGGATGATTTATTAAGAGAGAGTAAATATTATTAGTATATTATGAGAATAATATAAAGAATAATATATTGTTATTTGATTAATATAAGTCATAAAATTAATTGGAATTAATTTGGTGACTTAAAGAGATTAATTAAATAAGAGTATAAATTGTCAATTGTTTGATAGTTAAACTTTAGACTGTAAATCCATATAGATATGTATTGGACGGATTCTAGAAGCTTGGGATAGCTTCAAAATCATCCAAGGGGTTATCTAAGGAATGCATTTGGATGGCTTTATGAGAAGATTATCCAATTAGGGTTCAGGTTGTAACCCTTAAGGAGTCTACAAGTATAAATAGACCCTATGGCATAAGGAAATCGGTACTTCACCAAAAGTAGAGAAGCCCTGGCCGAATTCCTCCCCTCTCCTCTCTCCCAAATCATCCTCCTTGCTATTTGGTGTTTGTAAGCCATTAGAGGAGTGACAATTGTGACTCTAGAAGCTCCAAGACAACAAGATCAACAAGGAATTCAAAGGTATGATTCTAGATCTGTTTCAATATTGTTATTACACCTAAATAGTCATTAGAAGTCTTGGATTCAAAGCAAGTTTAATTAGAAAGCCTAGATCCAAGCATTAGGGTTTTGCATGCGCACATAGGAAAGTTCTTATGGCTAAAACCCATCATATTCTTTATTTTCTATATCATGGATCATATCGGGGACTTGTTATGTTGCATGAGGAATTTTGCAGGGTTTTGGAGCTTTTTGTGATTGTGTATTAGAGTGAAGACGGCTTAGTGGGCTCCCGAGGAATTGTTGGGTTTGGCGGAATCAAAGAAGAAGAATTGGGCTTTTAAAGTTGATGGCTTGGATTATTTGGGCTTATGAAGATGGATCATAAATTTCTAGTTTTGGGTTTGGAGCATCCATTTGGTAGCTAAATGATGATTGGTGGATTCAAATTACATGGACAAGGGGGGACCAAAGGAATCTTTGGTAGTGGAAGGGTGGAGTAGTGGAATGGTGGACCAATGGCAACACAGCAGAGTTTGCGCGGGTGGTATTTCAGTCGCACGGGTACCCGCACAACTGCCCAGTTTTGGGCATTTTGGTCATTTGGCTCACCATAACTATTGGGGAATCATATCTAGAGGCTCATTGACGATTTTTCACCATTGGAGACCTGCAAGAGGCGATTTTGGGAGCTAGAAACCATTTCCTTTCATCTTTCCAAATCTTAGGTAGTTTCTTTATGCAATTTGTAACACCGTAAAATTTAAACAATTTTTCATATATATTTTTTTTAAAGAAAACATAAAGCATCATTCCCATTCATCTTTCAAAACATTGTATCAATCATCATATTAATACAAAACCCCAAGGTCAAAACGTATGAACTCTAGTGTGCGTGTGTACGAGTCATGTCAGCGCCTTCCCACGATCTTCGCTGGTACCTGAAACACCACACATAACACTGTAAGCATAATTGCTTAGTGAGTTCCCCAAAATACCACATAAACACATATCCGCCACTCAAGGCTGTAACTCTGCTGACCCTCTGGTCGAATATCTCTGCGGGACCCTCTTGGTCCCATAACTCTGTGGTCCTACTGGTCCTAACTCTGTAAACTCTGAATCATGCATATCACATATCACAATAAATCACAACACATAATAACATGCGAATACACTAGCATATAACTCTAAAATACTCTGCCACATAATTCTGTTACCACACTAGGTAAAGTATAGTGAGAAGACTCACCTCAGATTTCTCGGTAAATCTCTGACCCTGTAGAAATACGATCTAGCCTCCGCCTAATCACATAAAGTAAATACTCTCATAAATATACTATACTCAACCCTATCTTAGCACCCTTAGAAAGGTAAAAGACCATTTTACCCCTCTCTTGGCTTAAAGGCCACATTGTTGACCAAACCCTAAAAGTCAACGGTCAAACTTTGACCCAACTCGTCGAGTGCACTTGGGCGACTCGATGACTCTACACATGTCCACTAACTCTTTAGTCCCGCTTGGCACGTCGAGTTCCTCCCCTTGCTCGACGAGTCACACCTGGCATGAATCGCGGGGATACCCCGACTCAACTCGTCGAGTCTCAAGAACAACTCGGTGAGTTTCGCCTTGAACTCCAATCCCCTAATCCCCCTCTGACTCACTGAGTTATTTCCCCAACTCGTCAAGTCTACTCATTGAGTGATTTACGGGAAACCCTAACCCTACTCGTCGAGTTGTTCTTCAGACTCGACGAGTTCATGCCATGCACAAACTCCTTTGACCTCCTGAGGTCAGATCTGTTCCTTAAATCCATAGATCTGACCTTCCCAAGCATGATAATCACGTAAAGTTCAGACCTTGACACTCATATAACATCTAGATGGTCTCACTTGGTGATTTAGCCCCAAAAATAACATCCTAAGCTCATGGCTCCCAAAATAACTCATAAAGCTCCAAGGGTTAGGGTCTCTGGACCTCTTTGAGTCCAGATCCAAAACATAAACTCGAGAAGGGACCAGTTGCTCCACATATTCATCCTCTAAAGGGGTTAGAAAACCCTAACTCTAAGAATCAACACCAAAACTGAGGAAGGTCCGAATAACTACCTCAAGATGAAGTCTATGAACTCTGAAATCATCAAAATCGCACCTCCTTCAGCCTCCTCTTGCCTTGGTCACCTCCTTCTTGCAATCACACCAACAAAATGATCAAGAATGGCCTCTCCTTCCTCACAAACGCTCTAGATCTTTTAGAGTTTCTCTTTGGGGTTTGGTAGACGCAAATGACGGCCCTAAGGGCCTTTAAATAAGTCCCAAACCAAAGAAATTAGGGTTTCATTAAACAGTGTGGACTCACCGAGTTCCACTCATGAACTCGCCGAGTCCAGCTATGAACCCGGATAGAATTCGCGACCATACTCGGCGAGTTTAACACCAACTCGTCGAGTTCTCTCCCAACCTCCAAAAATAAAGGAATAAAATAATATACCTGGGAATCCGGGTGTTACAATTCTCCCTCACTAGAATTAGACTTCGCCCTCAAATTCTTACTCTTCAAACAACTCTGGATGCTGCTCCCGCATCTCACGCTCCGGCTCCCAAGTCAACTCTGACCCTTTCCGAAGTTGCCACTGGACCTGCACCAGAGGCACCTCCTTGTTCCTCAAAACCTTGATCTTCCGATCCCTAATCGCCACCGGTCTCTCAACATAATTCAGGCTCGCATCCACCTGAATATCTCCTAATGGCACCACCGCCGACTCGTCGGCTATACACTTTCGCAGCTGCGACACGTGGAAAGTGTCATGAATCTGACCCAACTCTGCAGGTAACTCCAAACGGTAGGCTACCCTGCCTACTCTCGCGATCACCCTGAAATGACCAATATATCGGGGCCCCAACTTGCCCCTCTTCCTGAATCGAATCACTCATTTCCAAGGAGAGACCCTCAGGAGCACGAAGTCGCCGACCTGAAACTCGAGCTCGAACCGACGCCTGTCCGCATAACTCTTCTGATGACTCTGAGCAATCAACAACCTCTGTCTGACCTGCTAAATCTGGTCTGTCGTCTGTAGCACGATCTCAGTACTACCCATCACACGCTGCCTTACCTCTCCCCAGCATATGGGGGTCCGACACCTCCTCCCATACAACTGCTCAAAGGGTGGCATTCTAATGCTCGAATGATGGCTGTTGTTATAGGAAAACTCTGCCAAGGGCAAGTACGTGTCCCAACTCCCGCCGAAATCCAACACACATGCTCGGAGCATGTCCTCGAGCGTCTGAATCGTCTGCTCACTCTGCCCGTCGGTCTGTGGGTGGTATGCGGTACTAAAATGCAATCTCGTACCCAATTCCTCATGAAACTTCTTCCAGAATCTGGAAGTGAAATGTACATCTCGATCTGAGACAATCGAGATCGGAACTCCATGCCGCGATACCACCTCTCTCACGTACATCTCAGCCAACCACTCCACGGAAGAGCTCTCACTGATAGCAAGGAAATGAGCGCTCTTCGTCAACCTATCCACAATCACCCAAATTGCATCGACACCTCTTGCAGTCCTTGGAAATTTGGTGATGAAATCCATGGTAATCTGTTCCCATTTCCACTCAGGAATCTCTAGCGGCTGCAACTTACCATGTGGACACTGGTGCTCGGCCTTAACCCTGCGATAGGTCAAGCATCTCTCTACAAACCATGCGACATCCCTCTTCATATAGGGCCACCAATATTCCCTCTTCAGGTCCAAATACATCTTAGTGGCCTCGGGATGGATCGAGAACTTCGATCGATGAGCCTCTTCCATCAAAATGGTACACGTCCCGCCCTTAAACGGTACCCATATCCGACCCTGAAATGTCATAAGCCCCCGACGATCGGTAACGAACTCCGATACCAGCCCAACAACTCGCTCTCTCTTCTCGCTTTCTGGCCTCACGGCCTCAGCCTGGGCCCCACGAATAGTGTCCAACACCGGAGTCATCACTGTCAATCTCAAACAAAAATCTCGCATCGGGGCGCCCTCCGCCCTACGGCTCAGTGCATCGGCTACAACATTAGCCTTGCCAGGGTGGTACAGGATCTCACAATCGTAATCCTTCACCACATCCAACCATCTCCTCTGGTGCATATTCAGGTTGGGCTGATCCATTAGATACTTCAGGCTCTTGTGGTCTGTGTATATGGTACACCGAACCCCATACAGATAGTGACGCCAGATCTTGACGGCGAGCACCACCGCCCCAAACTCCAGATCATGGGTGGGATACCTCATCTCATGAGGCTTCAGCTGCCTCAATGCGTATGCTATCACATGACCCCTCTGCATAAGCACCACTCCCAGCCCAGATATCGACGCATCACAATACACTACGAAGTCCTCCATCCCCTCCGGAAGGGCTAACACCGGAGCTTCGCATAATCTCTGGCGAAGGGTGTTGAAGGAGGCCTGCTGCTCTGGACCCCATGAAAAAGCAACAACCTTCCGAGTCAACTTGGTGAGTGGCACGACGATCTTGGAGAAATCCCTGATCTCGGTAGGTGACCTCAGCACCTCCCAACTCATCATTGCCTTAATCTTGGCCGGGTCGACTAATATCCCTTTCTGGTTCACGAGGTGCCCTAGGAACTGGACCTCTCGCAACCAAAAATCACACTTGGAGAATTTGGCATAAAGCTTCTCCGATCTCAGAACTCCGAGGATCTCCCTCAAGTGCTCCTCATGTTGTTCTCTGGATCTCGAATACACCAATATGTCGTCGATGAACACGATCACCCAACGATCCAACATCGGTCTGCACACTCTGTTCATGAGATCAATGAACACCGTCGGTGCATTGGTGAGTCCGAAAGGCATCACCACGACTCGTAATGCCCATAACGAGTCCTGAATGTTGTCTTCTGGATGTCCTCGTCTCGCACCCTCATCTGGTGATATCCCGACCTCAAATTGATCTTGGAGAACCAAGATGCTCCCTGCAACCGATCGAACAAATCGTCGATCCTCGACAACGGGTAACGGTTCTTGACCGTTAGCTTGTTCAACTCTTGGTAATCAATGCACATCCGGTGTGAACCATCCTTCTTCTTGAAAAAAAGGATAGGCGCTCCCCAAGGTGAGCTGCTCGGCCGAATAAACCCTTTCCCCAGCAGGTCCTAAAGCTGAGAGGATAACTCCTGCATATCTGGAGGCGCAAGGCGATAAGGCGCCTTGGCAATAGGCGCAACCCCCGGAACCAAATAGATACTGAACTCTACCTGCCTCTCGGGAGGCACACCTGGCAACTCTTCCGGAAATACATCCGGAAACTCGCGCACTATCGGAACCTCATCAACTGACCTCCGACTCTCTGAATCAACCCTCGCATCCATCACATATGCTACAAATCCCCTACAGCCCTGCTGTAGACTCTATCTCGCTCTAGCGGCCGAACAAAATGCTGCCCCAGCACGTGTACCCTCGCCGTACACCATAAGAACTCCCCCACTGGGGTCTCGTATAGTCACCAGCTGTCTATCGCAGTCGATGACCGCTCCAACTTTGCTCAACCAGTCCATGCCCACGATGACACAGACATCTCCCATCACAATAGGAACCAAATCAATCGGAAACTCGATGCCGAAAATATCGAGTACACATCCTCGGATCACTTCGGCGGCATACACCGTCCTCTCGTCAGCTATGGAAACTCTCAGAGGTCGACTCAACGCCTCTCGGCTAATACTGATGTGCTGACTAAAAGCCCAAGATACAAAAGACCGACTTGCAACCGAGTCAAATAACACCAAGGCAGGCACAAAATTTACAAGAAAAGTACCTACGCATAACACAAAATAAACACAATGTCCCAACATTAAAATAAATACAAGAGAGGATACATACCAGCCATGACGTTGGGCGCAGCGCGGACCTCCTCCGCAGTCAACTGAAAGGCTCTCCTTCGTGCCTTTGGTACCTCGGCCTTCACTGGCCGGCTCTCAGTATCTCTAATAGCAGCAGGGGCAGATCCCTGAGGTGCTCCCTGGGCTGTCCCTCGCAACTGTGGACACTCTGCCTTGCGGTGTCCAGTCTGGTTGCAGTGAAAACATACTGCAAACCCCTTGGGGCAATCCTTGGCCATATGCCCCTCCTTGCCACATTTGTAGCAAGACGCCGCTCTACACACCCCATCGTGGCTCTTGCCACACTTGCCACAAGTGCGACCCTAATGACTCCCAGATCTCGAATCAGCGGGCTTGGCCCGCTTGGCTGCCGGCTGAGACTACGCCGGTCGCCGATCCCTCCCCTGAGACTCAGCCTCCTCCCAAGCCTGAGTCTCCAGCTCTATCTCCCTCTTCCGGGCATTCTACTGAAGCTCAGCAAATGTCCGGTACGTTGAGTTCGCCACGAACTCCCATATATCCCTCCTCAAAATGCTCAGATATCGGCTCATATGTGCCTGCTCGGAGGACACGTGCTCTGGACAGAACATCGCTCTCTCATGGAACATCCGAGTAATCGTCGTAACAGACTCGGTATGAGGGTCAGAAACTCCTGTGCCAATCGCTCCCTCTCCACCTGGGGAACGTACTCGTCTCGAAACATAGCAGTGAACCTCTCCCAGGTCATTGCAGCAAGCTCAGCAGGCATATAGTGCACCGTCACAAACTTCCACCAGTCCTTCGCTCCCAAGCGAAGCTGGTTCAGTGCGAACCGGACTCTCAAATGCTCAGGAGATGAGCAAGTAAAGAAACACCCCTCAATGTCTGAAATCCACCTCATCGCTACAATCGGGTCCTGGGTCCCATCAAACTCCGGTGGTTTTGTGTTGCTAAACTCCCGGAACAGCAACGCATCACCACCCTGCGGTCTAGCCGCAGCTACAGCTGCAGTGGCCGCAGAAACAGCAGCATCAGAAAGAGCAGCATATCTCTCGGCAAATGTCTCTATCAGGGTGGTCTTAATAGACCCGAACATCTCTGGAATCTCAGCGCGGATGGCAGCAGCCACCTCATCATGAATCAGCTGGCGGAGCTCCTCGTCACTCACACCCCCTCCACTGGTCCCTGGTCTGTGGCGCGTTCCCACCATGATACCTCTCTGAAATACAACACAAAATATCAAATACTCGCTCGATCGTGCCCATACTCGATACCCCCAATCCTACTTGATTTCTGGTACCCTAAGGATTCTTACTTGGGTTGCGCACTGACTCGGAGCCTTCGGTAGTACGGGCCCAATACTACCGACCACACCGACTCAGCACTCATTCTAAGTCCTCCTCCCAGAGTCCCAAATTTCCAAGCACTCTACTCTCTTAAATCATGTGTTACTCACTAACAGATATCTCATAAGCACCTCGGTGCTATTTAAACACTCTCAAACATTTCTAGTAGCAAGACCCCTAGACTAAGGCATCATATATCAGACCACTCTAGTCCTAATAAGAATACCTAGTCTACTCTAGCATGCGTATCATAATTCATCATATAGCATAACATAACATATCTGATAGCACTTATTATAAGGGTATTTTGGAAAATCACCGTTCGGGCGCTGGTTGATCGTACACATGGCTCTGCACTGTTTCTCTCAAAACTCTTTTCAAAAAAAATTTATCAAAAATTTTCCCAAATCCTCAATTTGAGTTCAGATACGCCCGAAGATGCATCTAAATCCCTCAAACCAAGGCTCTAATACCAACTTGTAACATCGTAAAATTTAAAATTTTTTCATATATATATTTTTTAAAGAAAACATAAAGCATCATTCCCATTCATCTTTCAAAACATTGTATCAATCATCATCTCAATACAAAACCCCAAGATCAAAACGTATGAACTCTAGTGTGCGTGTGTACGAGTCATGTCGGCGTCTTCCCGCGATCATCGCTGGTACCTGAAACACCACACATAACACTGTAAGCATAATTGCTTAGTGAGTTCCCCACAATACCACATAAACACATATCAGCCACTCAAGGCTGTAACTCTGCTGACCCTCTGGTCGAATATCTCCATGGGACCCTCTTGGTCCCATAACTCTATGGTCCCACTGGTCCTAACTCTGTAAACTCTAAATCATGCATATCACATATCACAATAAATTACAACACATAATAACATGCGAATACACTAGCATATAACTCTAAAATACTCTGCCACATAATTCTGTTACCACACTAGGTAAAGTATAGTGAGAAGACTCACCTCAGATGTCTCGGTAAATCTCTGACCCGGTAGAAATACGATCTAGCCTTCGCCTAATCATATAAAGTAAATACTCTCATAAATATACTATACTCAACCCTATCTTAGCACCCTCAGAAGGGTAAAAGACCATTTTACCCCTCTCTTGGTTTAAAGGCCACATTGTTGACCAAACCCTAAAAGTCTACAAAAGTCAATGGTCAAACTTTGACCCGACTCGTCGAGTGCACTTGGGCGACTCGACGACTCTACACATGTCCACTAACTCTTTAGTCCCGCTTGGCACGTCGAGTTCCTCCCCTTGCTCGACGAGTCACACCTGACATGAATCGCGGGGCTACCCCGACTCAACTCGTCGAGTCTCAAGAACAACTCGGCGAGTTCCGCCTTGAACTCCAGTCCTCTAATCCCCCTCTGACTCACTGAGTTATTTCCCCAAATCGGAAAGTCTACTCATTGAGTGATTTACGGAAAACCCTAACCCTACTCGTCGAGTTGTTCTTCAGACTCGACGAGTTCATGCCACGCACAAACTCCTTTGACCTCCTGAGGTCAGATCTGTTCCTTAAATCAATAGATATGACCTTCCCAAGCATGATAATCACATAAAGTTCAAACCTTGACACTCATATAACATCTAGATGGTCTCACTTGGTGATTTAGCCCCAAAAATAACATCCTAAGCTCATGGCCCCCAAAATAACTCATAAAACTCCAAGGGTTAGGGTCTCTAGACCTCTTTGAGTCCAGATCCAAAACATAAACTCGAGAAGGGACCAGTTGCTCCACATATTCATCCTCTAAAGGGGTTAGAAAACCCTAACTCTAAGAGTCAACACCAAAATTGAGGAAGGTCCGAATAAATACCTCAAGATGAAGTCTATGAACTCTGAAATCACCAGAATTGCACCTCCTTCAGCCTCCTCTTACCTTGGTCACCTCCATCTTGCAATCATACCAACAAAATGATCAAGAATGGCCTCTCCTTCCTCAAAAACGCTCTAGATCTCTTAGGGTTTCTCTCTGGGGTTTGGTAGCCACAAATGACGACCCTAAGGGCCTTTAAATAGGTCCCAAACCCAAGAAATTAGGGTTTCATTAAACAGCATGGACTCGCCGAGTTCCACTCATGAACTCGCCGAGTCTAGCTGTGAACCCGGATATAATTTGCGACCATACTCGACAAGTTTAACACCAACTCGTCGAGTTCTCTCCCAACCTCCAAAAATATAGGAATAAAATAATATACCTGGGAATCCGGGTGTTACACAATTAGATTATTGTTCTTGTTACTTTGTTGCCATGAGTGGCTAATACTCTTATTTGGTTGACTTTGGCTGAAAACCAATGAATGTTTGTGGGTTTTGAAGGATTTATGTTGATTATCAATTTATTCCATGTTTATAATTCTAGTTTGCAATTCTTATGCTTATTTGATGCTTTGATCATGAGCTTAGTAATTGAATGAGAAATTGTTGATTTGTTTCTTTGATTTTGCATTGGATCATTGAATTTATCTGGAACAAAAGATTTATTATGGTAGAAATCATCTCTAGCTTATGAATCATAACTCCTTTATGGATGTGTAAGCATTTGACATCCTCTAGGAATTGGGGATTCCTTCATTCTTAAGGCTAATTGATTTCTTGGGATCAATTGTTTCAATTGACCCTTGATCTTAATTAAGAAGGTGTGTTGTGGGCTTCCCCAACCTCCATACTACCTATGAGGAATCTTGGCATCTCATGCTTCATGATTGTTATAACCAATTTGGGATGAAGGATAAGCTTTGTATTAGATCCCAATGATAAACACATAAATGTTCATTGTGTTGAATTGCCATAGTAAACCAATTATTCCCAACCTTTGAGCATCCCATCAACTTGCTTAATTGCAAGATATTTAATTATTCAAGTTTTTTTTTGTTTTCAAGGAATCAAACACCCCCCCCCCCCTTTTAGTCTAGTTGTAGTTACTTAGTTTAATTACACTAGTTCTTTTGGATTGCATTGGTGATTGAATACAACCATTTCCACGAGGATCGTTACCCCTTTTTACCATTATATTACGTTTTATTTGCAAATAAAGGGTGTAATTTTCTTGGTGGACTTGACATCCCATCAAGTTTTGGCGCCGTTTCCGGGGAAATTGGTTATTGTTATTTGATTGTTTATGCCTAGGTCTACAAGAACCGGTGAACTACTCTACAATCTGGAAATTGAAAAAGAAGCAAAAAGATTGAACAAGTTAGCCAAAAAAGCAAAGCAACAACAACTCGTTCAAGCTTCTTCCTCTTCTCCACTAGTCAACATAGAAGATCAAGTTCATACTTCAAGTGATACCGACACCGAGCCAAATTCTCCAATTGTTGGTCAATACTTTGAAGACATTCATTTTGAAAACTACATAGCCATGAATCAAACTCCACCTCACAATCCCAACCCAAACCCAAATAATCAAGATGTTAATACCCCACCCCATCAACCAAGACAACAACCACAAGAACCTCTCATTGATATGCCACCTTGGAATCAAGCCCCTCCTCAAAACCAACCCAATTATCAACCACCACCACAACCACAAAACCAACACTTCCACCAAAACAACCAACCTCAAAACAATGCTTTTCAAGTTCAACAAGTACATTACCCAAATCAACCCAATTACCTGTTGGATTAATGTCTAAGTCCATAACTATAATTGGTAAGACTTGACCCGACCCGGCATGGTCCATTTGGGTTGCATGGCATCATGCATTTGGTTAGACTATAATGAGAGAAATAAGACACTTATGGTTATTAATATATTATAAGTTCTAGTATATTAATAATAAGAATAATAAGATTATTTAATTAGTATTGATCAAGAATTAATCTAGGATTAATTAAGTGATCAAAAGAAGACTAATTAAATATATGGGTTGATTGTGTAAATCATCCATACTTGTATAGTGGGCTAACGCTCCATGGATAATCAAGTTGGGCTAAAACCCATAGGATGGTCCATGGATGCTCCATGGTGTATTTGAACCCATGGATCCAAGGAAATGGAAAGTCATGACAATTAGGGTTTACCCTAATTGTAACACTATATAAAGATCTTATTCTTGACAAAATCGTAGACTAGTATCATTCTAGAGAGGGCTAGCCGATTTCATAAGTGTAGAATTCTCTTAAGTTATTCCAAGTGTATTTGGTGTTGTGTGAACCATTTGAGATGTCACACTTGGGGCACTTGGCAGTCAAGCTTCATGAAGACTTTCTACATGAAAGAGGTATGTATTCTATCTTGTTATATTCATTATTTTATATGCTAGATTAAGATAATACCTTGGATGTTCATATTTGTATGTATAATAGAGAAAACATAGATCCAAGGTATTTAGGGTTGCATGTACACTTAGGAGTGTTAGAATGCTCAAAACCCAAGAGTGGTATCAGAGACTGGTTTTTTTCTATTATACTTGATGCAAATTGCTGAAAAATGCTGAAAAACTCAATTTTCTGGCTTTCTGGGCACTGGACTCGCCGAGTCCACTGATGAACTCGCCAAGTCCATGAGTAAAATCGTCCTACTCGCCGAGCAGGTTAATGCACTCGCCGAGTAGGAGTCCCAGACAGCATAAATTTGACTTTTTTGGCTGGAATTGGACTAGGAACATTACCCTAAGATGTTTTTGGACTTACATACTTGTTTTTGATGTGGTAATGTTCATGCTAATCCAATTTCAAAGATAATTGTCAATAGATTCATGTTTTGTATTAGTTTTAGGTTTAGACTAATTACATGAAAAAGTTTGATTTGAATTATCTTGTTCTTATGAGTTGCTTAGATTAATAGTGAAATAGTTGTTTTCAATCCAAATTAATCTAAGTTTTGATTCTAAAATGTGTTTTTGTAACTTGTCCTCAAGTTATATGAAAAGTCACATTTAAGTTTCATAAAACTCATAATAGTTGGCAAATGTTACAAAAAATGAAGAGTCTAGTTCTAATTAAATGGTTTTATGACTCCATAACTTGTCCTCAAGTTATGGAGGACCAAGAGTCTCTTCATTAATAATAATAAAAAAAAGAATGTAACCTTAATTAAGTCCATAAGTTATAAAATAAAGAAAATTTAATTCTTTTATTAGTTTAAAGTCTTCCATAACTTGTCCTCAAGTTATGGAACTTGAAGAGTTTTTGGATTAAAACTACTTTAAACACATAAGTTATGGAATTAATTAGTTTTGAATAGTTTCAAAACTTGCCCTCAAGTTTTGGAATTTGTAAAGTTTTCTCTTATGAATACTTTAATTCCAAGTTAGCCCTTAGAATTTTAAAAGTTAAAATTCAACCCTTATACTTTATAATATTATAAGTTAATAATATATATATATATATATATATATATATATATATGTATAAGACTAAAGTCAGTCTTACCGCTAGTACGCCTCATTCACGAAGCCGGTCTATAAGGTGGGTATAAGGTTGTTGCCTATAAAATGGCAACTTAATGGGTGTCCACTCTCACCCACCGCTTGCTTGACTGGTGGAGGGTCGTTAGCCGAACGGGTTTGACAGGACTATAATTCTCCCATCATTAAAAGTATTAATGATAAATACTAAGTAACTAAACTCTTAATAATACCTAATCTTAGTTACTTAGGAAAAATGTTAATAAGGTGCTAATCCATGAAATTACACTTTGCACTTTGTTTAAGTCGGTTAGTGGAGCGTGTGTGGTTAACAGGCACACTAACTCGTATTTAACAAGGTAGGCAAAGGGTAACTTAATGTTTATCATAGTATCGATGGAGCGTGTGTGGTTAACCGGCACATCAATTGAGGGTTAAACACTTAAGGGTACCATGTAATTTGCATGGTTACTTCACACCTTGTTTTGTGATCCTCTGCATCCCAGTCACAAAACCTGAAGGGCACACTCGAGATTGAAACATGCCATTGAACAGTTCAATGGATCTCAAAGATCTAGGAGTTTCAAAAAAAACCAATTAAAACCTAATAATACATTTCGTTTGTCTTGGTGGAAATTGGTGAATCGTCATTCACCTACCTTCAAATATTTTATAGCTTGGATTACGGCATACCTCTTCTAAGTTATAAAATAGTTTGTTGGGTCCTAGCCTTAATATTTCATATTGGGTGTCATATTAAGGACTTTAGATCAACTATCTTGAATATCTCCCAAAAGATGTCTGGTTTAGACATTTATGATCTTCCCAAATCTCTTGAAACAAGCTTTCCTAAATGAAGATGATGTCCCATGGAAATCATACTTTATTCACCTCCTCCAATTATTCTCCCTAACCCACAAGTTCTTGAAAAGTTTAAGGTCACTCAAGCCCTATTGGCAAGGCAAGGTCTAGGTGTGGTCACATCTTGGAGATGTAGTCACATATTGACAAGCCGGGAGAGTTGGGTGTCAAAGTCTTGAGAAAGTTGGTGGTTCAATCACTTTCTAAGTCACATAGTGAGTTCCTTTGGGACACCCATCAAATGGACTATGACAAGACCCTTAATGATCTTATCTATTTATTAAGATCAACTTCCTTAAAACTTGATGGACATTGACAATAGTGACACAGGAAATCCAGAAAAGCATTCTCTTCCCAATGGAAAGGGATCGGCCATAGTCAACTCGGTTGACCAAATGGTAAAGAGAAAAGCTAAGTCTGTGATAGTCCCTTGTACCATTATCAAAGGGTCCATATTTTTATATTTCCAAAGAAAGGGGCATTGGTTGCGAAGCTGCCAAATTTACCTAAGGATGTTAAAGTCAATAAGTTTGACTCTACTTCAGGTAAAGTCCACTATCTAACTCTGTTAAGTTTCTATTATGAGATTCTTGATACATGATGTGACTGGGTCACATGGTGATGTTTTAAGAATCAAAGAAAAAGTGAAGAAACTTAAAGAAAGAATATGTTGAATCTGATCGCATAGATGGATTTCTATCGCGTAGTTTGAAGATCGGATTCTTGAGCTACTTCTTAGGAGTTATGAGATATTGCTTAGGAATAGATAACAACAAGTTTTCATATGGATTGTAAGGATAAGTTTTCCGCAAAGTTTAAAATAAAAGGAAAATTTCGATTTTATTTATTTTAAAATATCCTTACAATGGCATTTGAGGAAAAATTGTTGCTTATATGATTCCATTAATAGCAAGAGTGGAAATATGAAATTGATTCTTTCATTTGTGGTAATGTCTAAATTTACCAAATAAGGAAAGATTCTCATCACCCAAGTTTCATTTGGACCAGAACTTGGAATCATGCAAGTTGTATAGCATGATGAATGAGAACTTTCAAGTATTGGAAAATTAAGACGAATTACTTGTTCACATGGATGTGTGAGTCAAGTAAAGGAGTAAGGGATCGAGTACACATTCTTGTGCACTGATTAAGTCCACCACCAAAAGATTGATAAGACTATTCGTCATAGTTTACTAAAGCTCAGTAAATATGATTATACTTACAAGCTTAAGTGTAACTCTGAGACAATGGAAAAGGTTCCAATGTATGGCAGAGCGAATAAGAAGAATCAAATTAGGCATAAGGATAAAAGTTTCTCAAATCTAAAAAGATGGGAGAGTACTTTAGTATCAGTTTTGTGATCATCTTAATGATTAAGAAACCATATCAAAATTAGTTCTCTAAGGAAAATCTTAGTGCATTCATATGACTAAGAAGAGGAACTTGAATTGTTGAAGTGGTTAAATCAAGAAGATGAGTCATACTTCGTTCCAATACAAGTCTTAGAGTCATACTCCAAGATTGTAACTTGAGTGACATGTCTCAAAGAAGGTTTAAAACACTTGTCAAATGTAAGAGTAAAAGTTTTCTACTCTTGTACATTTGAAATTCGTAAGTTGTGATGTTTTGGATAAAACAAAGACCAACTTAGGCCAATTTTGTGAAGTGTTTGTCTTGATTAGAATCCACACTATCTCTTGAATAACTGACAAGAAAGTCTTATATGTCAAGAGGACAGTGGGAGTCTTAAAGGTCTTGAAAGTCTCAAGAACTAATCAAGAATAGAACCTGAAGTTCTTCACTAGCACACGACTTGAGGTTTATAACCTATCGTGTTGACATATTATGTACCTATTCCAGTTAAAGTTGGCTTAAGTTCTTAGAGTTCTCAATTGGTCGCACAACAACTTGGAAGCAATGGCAGGCCCTTGAGCTGTCAGGTGGCAAGAAATTAAGATTGAGTTCAATCCATATGAGTTTAGATTTGTCATTATCCTTGTCTTGTGTTTATGGTTTTGACAAATTCATATGGGTAGGAACTCATACACCATAAAAATCTAAGTGTCATAAGGTTTCTCTCCGATTCATGAAAATGATGGTGAGGAAACACTTTCACTAAGTAGATTTTAGCTAAATAGCAATTGTGATATTTGCATTCTCAAAGTCGTTAGTGGAGCGTGTATGGTTTACCGGCACACTAACCTGGACTTGTGAGAAGTGGCAAAAAGGTCTAACCATTATGATTACGACATCCCTCTTCATAATTGTTTAGACACACAAGAGTGCTATCTAAGGGAAGGTGTATGATTTTGATAAAGTCTTATAAAAAACAATCTAGTATCAGAAATCTGAACTTTGGTAAGAAAGTCAGCTGATTTCTGAGTACATGTCAAAGCTAGTGGGAGCATAAGTGTTATGCTAATAATCATCATGTTAGTGGGAGCATGATAATTATGATAAGTATTGCAATCTAGCAATGTTAATTATAGAAAACAAAAAGTTTCAATTGGGAAAGAGTTGTTTTGCTATAATTAAGGGAGAGGAAATTATACTTCATCTCAAATCTATAAGCTTAGATCGTGAGGTTTTAATCATTTAGTTAAGGAAATATATATGAATTTCATGTTGGAATGGCTCAACATAAGGAAATTTTGTATATGGGTCCATTATTTGCGTTCTAAAATTCTATTATGATTACGACATCCCTTTTCATAATCTGAATTATGAGAACTTGGCAAATAGAAATGGAAATGTTATAGCAAAAGACTGGTTTAGTCTTTATGTGAGACATCATGAATCGATTCCCATATGCTTTGGATATAGGATCGATTACATGTGCTATATTCATCCATTCTAAAATTTTCCAAATGCCTGGGGCATTAAGAAGGGAAAATGTTTAGAACTGGATATGACTAAAAGGATTAAACAATTGTCGAGGACAATCTAAGGTTTACCAAAGATTGGGTGCTCAAGGACAGTAGTAAGTATAGTGATAAGTCTGGAAGGACCATATTGACATAGTCTGTAAGGAGGCAACTCTTGTTCAGAAGTGATAGTCAAAATGGAATCTGGAAATGTTTCAAAGTTAGAAATTTTTTCAATCTGTGTAAGATTAAGGAAACTTAATGCAAGAAGGATGATTCCAAGGAGCTGATCTCCTTTGGAATACTCTGTAATGATTGTTGTCAAGTCTTTCTGACTTTGTGCATAATCATTACAAGAGGATCAATGCATATAAGTTTAGAATCTAGAAGATTTCAGTAAATGGCATGAATTTGGAATTCTTCCATTTGCAGTAAGGATTTGGAAGTGTGAAAAGAGAATCATTGAAGTTATGTTCAATGGATCTATTTCACAAAGTAAAGATCATAGACAAGCATAGTATGCATACTTGGTGTATGGCATGACTAGTGTTTAGAAAACATAGTGTACATGCTTGGAGCATGGGACAACTATTGTTTTAAATTCAAGAATAAAGTTGATAGCTGAAACAGTATACAATGAATAATGTGTAATCATATGGTGATAAATAAAAGGTGTTTTATTTATGTTCATAGGTTTTGATAGTCAAAATGGAATCTGGAAATGTTTCAAAGTTAGAAATTTTTTCAATCTGTGTAAGATTAAGGAAACTTAATGCAAGAAGGATGATTCCAAGGAGCTGATCTCCTTTGGAATACTCTGTAATGATTGTTGTCAAGTCTTTCTGACTTTGTGCATAATCATTACAAGAGGATCAATGCATATAAGTTTAGAATCTAACAGATTTCAGTAAATGGCATGAATTTGGAATTCTTGCATTTGCAGTAAGGATTTGGAAGTGTGAAAAGAGAATCATTGAAGTTATGTTCAATGCATCTAGTTCACAAAGTAAAGATCATAGACAAGCATAGTATGTATACTTGGTGTATGGCATGACTAGTGTTTAGAAAATATAGTGTACATGCTTGGAGCATGGGACAACTATTGTTTTAAATTCAAGAATAAAGTTGATAGCTAAAACAGTATACAATGAATAATGTGTAATCATATGGTGATAAATAAAAGGTGTTTTATTTATGTTCATAGGTTTTGATACCATATTGGATTCAATTATTCTTGTGTTTCATTTTGCATGTTTTGACTTCCCGAATAAACTGGGTTATTCTTCCGGAATGACTAAGTTATTCAAACCATCCACAGTCGGTCATATGTTGGAAGTAGATATGAATTAAGACTGTCATGGGTTGGCTTGTAGAGGTCTAAGGTGTTGGATAAATGGCTACAACACTCATGAGTGCTCATAAGTTCTGAGTATTTGATTCAACGCGCGCTCATTGGAATCACTTCATGGATTTTATCATGAGTGATCATGAGACAATAATATCTTATATTCTTCAAACCTAGAGATATGAGTTGTTACTATGAGTTGATAGTACATTGATTGCACAAAAACGCATTTGGTAACTCGGTGCTATAAAACGTGCCTTTGTGTATGATTCAACAAGTAGTAGAACAAGCCATATGAGTCGAAGTTTATCCATTCCTTTTACCTTCGGGATAAAAGTGATATCTGTGGGCCCCTCAATGATTTGATGATGACAAATGGAAGTGCTCGGCCGGGCCAGGACTGATTTGATTTGTTCAATTAGTCAGTCGTCATAAATCGAAAATCGGGAAACAACAAATGGACAGAGAGAATGATTATAACCATGTCTTAGTCCATATGATATCTAGAATGGAGGAATATATGATCCCTTATCTAATGGACAAGTCATTGACAAAGGTCAGAGTTCATCGACAAGGTCAGAGTTCGACAAAAGCTTTTGAGAGCTATGATTGCCAGTCGGTTCCTGAAGTCATACGCAATAATAGTTTTAGACTTATCCAAGTGGGAGACTGTTGGATTAATGTCTAAGTCCATAACTATAATTGGTAAGACTTGACCCGACCCGGCATGGTCCATTTGGGTTGCATGGCATCATGCATTTGCTTAGACTATAATGAGAGAAATAAGACACTTATGGTTATTAATATATTATAAGTTCTAGTATATTAATAATATGAATAATAAGGTTATTTAATTAGTATTGATCAAGAATTAATCTAGGATTAATTAAGTGATCAAAAGAAGGCTAATTAAATATATGGGTTGATTGTGTAAATCATCCATACTTGTATAGTGGGCTAACGCTCCATGGATAATCAAGTTGGGCTAAAACCCATAGGATGGTCCATGGATGCTCCATGGTGTATTTGAACCCATGGATCCAAGGAAATGGAAAGACATGACAATTAGGGTTTACCCTAATTGTAACACTATATAAAGATCTTATTCTTGACAAAATCGTAGACTAGTATCATTCTTGAGAGGGCTAGCCGATTTCATAAGTGTAGAATTCTCTCAAGTTATTCCAAGTGTATTTGGTGTTATGTGAACCATTTGAGGTGTCACACTTGGGGCACTTGGCACTCAAGCTTCATGAAGACTTTCTACATGAAAGAGGTATGTATTCTATCTTGTTATATTCATTATTTTATATGCTAGATTAGGATAATACCTTGGATGTTCATATTTGTATGTATAATAGAGAAAACATAGATCCAAGGTATTTAGGGTTGCATGTACACTTAGGAGTGTTAGAATGCTCAAAACCCAACATTACTAACACCCTCAATGTACCAAAACCCAATGTACCCACAACAACAACCTCCTTACAACCAATACCCTAACTACCAACCTTATCCACCACCAATCTACAATCCCCAACAATACCCATACCCACCTTACCAACAACATCCCAATTACTTGCAACAATATCCCAACAACCCTAATCCATTCAATCCCCCTCAAGAGTTGACACTTAGACAAATGATGGAAACGGATGTTACTTATACACCTCTTGCTATTGTTTATCCCGCAAACCGCCGAGGAATTGAATTGAAGTCAAGTTTCATACATCAACTTACCAAGTTCCATGGATTGGATAGAGAAGATCCTCAAAAGCATTTGAAGTCATTTCATATGATATGTGTTAGCATGTTGCCCGAAAATGTGACATTGGAGGATTTCAAGCTAACCGTCTTCCCGCTCACCTTGGAAGATAAAGCTAGAGAGTGGTTATTCAAATTACCAACGGGATCTATTCACACATGGGAAGAGTTACTCAAGGCCTTCAATAGCAAGTTCTATCCCACATCTCGGATATCAAGCCAAAGAAGTGACATTTTGGGGATTCGTCAAGGGGTGAATGAGACTTTTCATGATTTTTAGGAGCGATTCAACAACTTATGTACAAGTTGTCCTCAACACAACATTCCCGAAAAACTACTTCTTCAACAATTTTATGAGGTTTTGAATGAAAAAGATCGAAGGATGATTGATGCTTCAAGTGGTGGTGACATCTTCAACAAGACACCTCACGAAATCCGATCACTTTTTGGCACCATTTCTCAAAATCAAAGGAACTTTGGGACTCGAAATGAAATTAAGAGAAGTTCTCCACAAGCAGTTGGTGAAGTGAGCAACACTCAACACTTGGAATCAAAGCTCTTGGATTTGACTAATGTGCTAAGTCAAATGGTGGTGGGAAGTCGTCAACAATTGATGGTATGCGGCATTTGTGCAATGATGGGGCATTATACGGATAAGTGTCCCTCACTTAGTAATGAACCGGAAGATGTGAATGCAATGGGAGGATATCAAGGTCAACCAAGACCTATGGGATTTCAAAACAATTTCAACCCAAATTGGAGGAATAACCCAAACAACCCATACCCACTAAATCAAAACCCATCAAACATTTTAATGGGACCCCAATTTTCACAATACCCATCACAGAAACCTCTACATCCCCAAACATCTAGCCCCACTCCAAATTACCAACAACCTCCACAACAAGGCCAATCAAGTGGTACTCACCAAATGAGCCTTCAACAACTTGTCACTTCTCTTGCTCAAAGCCAAACCCAATTTCAACAGGAGACCAAGAACACTTTCTCAAACATTCAAGCACAAATTGGAGACTTGGCCTCCGCTCTCAACAAGATGGAACAAAGGGGAAAGCTTCCATCTCAAACTGAGAAGAATCCCAATGTGAGTGCCATAACTTTGAGAAGTGGGAAAACACTTGGAGAAAGCAACCCTAAAAGAGTTTCAAGAGAAGAAGAAGATGACGTTATTGTTGTTGAGCCTCCGAAGGTTGAAGCTACTCCAAAGGAACCGGTTGTGCCAAACATTGACCAACCTGACTCTTCCAACAAACCCATCAAACCATTGGTCATACCACCACCCTTCCCTTCCCGGTTAGCCTTTTCCAAGAAGATAGAAGAAGAAAATGAATTATTTGAAACTTTCCGCAAGGTCCAAATCAACATTCCACTATTGAATGCTATTAAGCAAATTCCAAGTTATGCAAAATTTCTCAAGGATTTGTGCACCAAGAAGAGGAAATTCAAGGCAAATGAAAAGATTCAAGTCAATGCAAACGTGTCTACAGTTATCCAAAAGAGGTTACCTCCCAAATGCAAGGATCCAGGAATATTTGCTATCCCTTGTACCATTGGTGATTTGCATGTCGAAAGTGCCATGTTAGATCTTGGAGCCTCGATCAATGTGATGCCATATTCGGTTTTTCAGTCTCTCAATGTTGGACCTTTGGAAGAAACCGGAGTAATCATTTAATTAGCAGACAAGTCAAGTGTGTCTCCAAGAGGAGTGTTGGAGGATGTGTTAGTACAAGTTAATCAACTTGTTTTCCTGCGGATTTTTATGTCATTGATCTTGAAGAGAAGACTCCTTCCAAATCATCTATGATCCTCCTTGGAAGACCTTTCATGCATACCGCTCACATAATCATTGATGTCCATAAAGGAAATATAACTATGGAGTTTGATGGAGAAACCATTCAGTTCAACATCTTTGAAGAAATGAGGCACCCTAGCAACATTTCTCCATTGTATCGTGTTGATGTGATCGAGCCAATAAATGGGATAAGCCCTAATGTATGCATAGACAAGATACTCATGGAAGATGATTGTAAGCCTAAGAGGGAAGCTCAAAGAAGATTGAATCATCCAATGATGGAAGTGATCAAGAAGAAGATAATTAAAAGGCACAAAATGTGCAAAGAGAAGAAAAAGGCATTTCATGACAAGAAGATAACCCAAAAACACTTTATTCCGGGTCAAGAAGTTCTTTATCATTCACGCTTAAAGCTATTCCCGGGAAAATTACGATCTCGATGGCACGGACCTTTTATTGTTATAAAAGTTTTTGATCATGGTGCGGTTGAAATTAGGAGTTTGGAAACGAATCAAATCTTCAAAGTGAATGGGCAACTCTTGAAACCACTTTATGAAGGCTTTGACACAGGAGAATTTAACAACATAACATTGGAAAATCCGAATTACGAAGGTTGACGGAAGCGGAGCTATGTCTTGGCAAAGACGTTAAACAAATGCATTGTAAATAAATAATACTCGCTTAAAGTTATGGGTGATTCTAAGCTTGAAGTTGGTCTAAAAATAAGCATATTGAAGTCTAGCAATGATCTTAGTGAAGCTTGAAGAATGCTAAAAATTTGAAATTTGCGCGGGTGCCCACGCAGCCGTTGCGCGACCGACCGCCAGCCGCGCAGATTCCAAGCTCAAAAATTACCCCAACATGAGATGTATTCTGATGTGTGTGCGCGGCTGCCCCCCACCCGCGCAAAGTTTGCGAGGGTACCCATGCAAATATGTCATTTCATAAGAAAATTTCAAGTCATTTCATATGCGTCCTTTACACGACCAAGCTTTCATCCATGTGTATTTAGGCGGCCAAGAACTCCATCCAAGCATCATTATGTGACCCATGTGTTGCTTCCATACCTTCCTTGCGAGCCTCCTCCATCTAGATCCTGATATGATCCTTCCTTATTCTCATCCTAAGCATTGAGGACAATGCTTAATTTTAAGCTTGGGGTGAGGTATTATTTATCTTTTATTTTATTTTTTATTGCATTTAGGTTGTATATTGTTGCATTTAGAGTAAGTCATTTAGGTCATTCATAAAAATTGCATAAAAATTTCATATTTTGTTTCTTTCTTTTCTACTTTTCATACTTTTTAGATGCATTCTAGTTTAAGTTCATGCATTTTTGTTTTCTCTTGTCTTCTCATCCCTACAGGTACCATAACGCCGAGTCATAAGTATTGAATCATAGATTGGTACCGGGTCTTGATATGGAATTCCTTGTATTTGATAAATGGGACACGTTTTGAGCCTCACAGACCACTTTGAGACCGCTTGTGTGGGGGTCAGATGCAGGTAGCTTGATTGGGTCTAGGTGCGGATGGATGTGGTTGGTCATGCCAATGTGTGCGAGCAAAGATTAGCTCGGTAAGGTATTTTGAAGACATTGAAGATATTGAAGACTCGGATCCTTGTTTTGGGGGGAGTACCCCTTAGTACTCCCAAGTCTCGTCCGAGCCTTACTTAGTTAGATTCTCACCACCTTTTTAAGATAGGTCCTCATTTTCTAGGGGTCTAGAGTAGATAGTTAGATATATTTTGTTTATCACACCTTGCATTGAGGTGTTTGATGAACTTTGAAGTGAGTCCTTCAGTTCACATCTTTTGGGACCAAGTTTTTTCGGTAACACCCATTTTTGAGTCATATCCCACCCTTTTTAGTTGATCTTGGCACATTGTCAATGATTGTTAGGTGTTCATGTTAGCCTCCATCCTATGTTACATGGTGAAATTCCTTAGACCTTCAAAGAAGAAAGACAAGAAGAAAATACAAAAAAATGAAGAAATTGGAAAAAGTGAAGACAAAAAGAAACAATGAAGAAGATTCAAGAAAAGCAACAAAAACAAAGAAGAAAAATGAAGAAAAAGAGCAACACAAAAAAAAAAAGAACAATCCAAGTTCAAGGCTTCTCTTAAAAAAATCGAATATCAAGCAACGAACAACCTGAAATCCAAATAACAGAAGTTCAAGATTGAAGATTTAGGTTGTTAGGTTTAGATTTAGGTTAAGTAGAATTTTTATTATTTTATTTTATTTTTGATTTTTGGTGAGAAAAGGCCGCGACGATGAGACGGTAGACTGTAAAGGATAGTACAAGGGAGAAGCCTCTGAAACCGGATGTTTGCCCGGAGGCCATGCTGCAAAACCCTATTTCATATTATACACTTTAGCCTGACAAATGTAGGAACCATAGTGTGTGAAGAGGCACCTTTCGTTCGTACACTATGGTCTGCATTGATGATTTAAAGTGCCCCCACTGGGCGCGTCTTTGTTTCCTTTGTCTTGCACACCGCGACTACATCCAACCGTGATCTATTTGCCCATCAAGTGGTTGAGAATGTGGTTTATGGCTCTAAAGTGGGGAACATTTTGAAGATGCGTAGGGTCCATGAAGGACTACTTCTGACCATGTTGACTGATGCTGACCAAGTTCTATGGTATCTTTCTTTTTCTCTTTTTAGTTTAGCTCATCCTGAGCTCATTTTAGTCTTGTTCTAACTTGAGGACAAGTTAGGTTTAAGCTTGGGGTGATTTGATAGCTTACTATATTTCATTATTTTTATTAGTTTATTTTAGATTTTTAGCTCTTTTTAGTAGTATTGCATTGTATATTCTTTATTTTTTTTTATCATGGATCGTATCAGGGACTTGTTACGTTGCATGAGGAATTTTGCAGGGTTTTGGAGCTTTTTGTGATTGTGGATTAGAGTGAAGACTGCTTAGTGGGCTCCCGAGGCATTGTTGGGCTTGGCGAAATCAAAGAAGAAGAATTGGGCTTTTAAAGTTGATGGCTTGGATTATTTGGCTTGTGAAGATGGATCATAAATTTCTAATTTTGGGTTTGGAGCATCCATTTGGTAGCTAAATGATGATTGGTGGATTCAAATTACATGGACAAGGGGGGACCAAAGGAATATTTGGTAGTGGAAGGGTGGACCAATGGCAACACAGCAGCGTTTGCACGGGTGGAATTTCAGCTGCGCGGGTACCCGCGCAACTGCCCAGTTTTGGGCATTTTGGTCATTTGGCTCACCATAACTCTTGGGGGATCAGATCTAGAGGCTCATTGACGATTTTTCACCATTGGAGACCTACAAGAGGCGATTTTGGGAGCTAGAAACCATTTCCTTTCATCTTTCCAAATCTTAGGTAGTTTCTTTATGCAATTAGATTATTGTTCTTGTTACTTTGTTGCCATGAGTGGCTAATACTCTTATTTGGTTGACTTTGGCTGAAAACCAATGAATGTTTGTGGGTTTTGAAGGATTTATGTTGATTATCAATTTATTCCATGTTTATGATTCTAGTTTGCAATTCTTATGCTTATTTGATGCTTTGATCATGAGCTTAGTAATTGAATGAGCAATTTTTGATTTGTTTCTTTGATTTTGCATTGGATCATTGAATTTATTTAGAACAAAAGCTTTATGATGGTAGAAATCATCTCTAGCTTATGAATCATAACTCCTTTATGGATGTGTAAGCATTTGACATCCTCTAGGAATTGGGGATTCCTTCATTCTTAAGGCTATATGATTTCTTGGGATCAATTGCTTCAATTGACCCTTGATCTTAATTAAGAAGGTGTGTTGTGGGCTTCCCCAACCTCCATACTACCTATGAGGAATCTTGGCATCTCATGCTTCATGATTGCTATAACCAATTTGGGATGAAGGATAAGCTTTATATTAGATCCTAATGATAAACACATAAATGTTGATTGTGTTGAATTGCCATAGTTAACCAATTATTCCCAACCTTTGAGCATCTCATCAACTTGCTTAATTGCAAGATTTTTAATTATTCAAGTTTTTTTTAGTTGTCAAGGAATCAAACACCCCCCCCCCCCTTTTTTAGTCTAATTGTAGTTAATTAGTTTAATTACACTAGTTCTTTTGGATTGCATTGGTGATTAAATACAACCATTTCTCCGAGGATCGATACCCCTTTTTACCATTATATTACGTTTTATTTGCAAATAAAGGGTGTAATTTGCTTGGTGGGCTTGACATCCCATCAGTCACTTAATTCGCGATCCAAACCTGCTCCGACTCGGTGAGTAAGCGTACCTACTCGTCGAGTCCCTTCCTTTATTTACACTTAGCACCCTTCACTTCTTGTTCCGAACTTGGGATGTTACATCGCAACTTGTAGGTGTTGTGAACTTGATGTTCACTAGTGTACTCTAAAAACCCTGGCAGCTATGGACTTAGTGCCTTATATAAGTACGATGGTAGTTATGGATTTAGTACTGTGTAGATGAACCTTGGTAGCTATGGATTTAGTACTTTGTAGATGAACCTTGTTAGCCATGGATATAGTACTATGTAGATGAACCTTGGCAGCTATGGATTTAGTGCTTGTTGTATAAACCTCAGGCAGCAATGGACTACGTGCCTATTCCTTAGGTCAATCCTTAGGAATGAAGGATATATGATTCTTAGGGTAGATACTTAAGAAATAAATAAGATAATAAGGATGTATAATTGGGATGATTGTTTGATGATTAAATATAATAATTATATTATTGTAGGTTGAAAACCCTATATGCTCACTAGGCTCCCAAGCCTGACCCACTTAGTTTTCTTTATATCACAGGTAGTGGCACAAGAGCATAAGTTGGTTGACATGACAAGAGATTTTGGATTATAGATCAGTAGTTATGAATATCTGTTGTAAGGTCTATTTTATACTGTTTATGCTTTTGGTCTGTATCGGAACATGACATCCCGAGATTTTGTTATTTAATGAAAATACAATTCTTTAAAGAAATGCTTTGATAAATTTTTATCACATTTTGTTTTGGGAACAAATTCCGCAACAGTTTTCTTTAAACGATTACTCTGATTTTATAAAACAAAGCATAAACAAATCGGTCTTTTCTAGCCGTGAAATTAGGGATGTCACGGATCCCATCCCTAAGGTAAATGGTAAACAAAATGACCAAAATGCCCAAAAGTGTGCAGTTGTGCGGCTACCCGCACGCTTGAGATTCCACCCTTGTAAGTGTTGTTGGAATGCTATTGGCTCATTTTCCTCCGTTACACCATTCTACTACCCAAGATTCTCTTGGTCTCCTCTATATCCCACATGATTCAAATTAACCAATCATCTTTTAGCTTCAAATATGGATGCTCCAAACCCAAAATAACAATCCATGACCCATCTTCACAAGCTCATTTCATCCAAGTCTTTAGCTTTTTAAGCCCAAATATCCTTTTATGGATCTGCAATGCCCAATAATGCATCGAGAAGCTCACTAAACGCAACTTCAGTCAAACCGCAACCGCAATGAGCTCCAAAACCCTATAAAATATCTCATGCAAAATAGAAAGTCCTCGGTATGATCCATGATAAAGAAAATAAACAAAATACAATGCAATATTGATAAAAAGACCTAAAATAAAAAATAAACTAATAAAAAGGAGATAAAATAAACTATCACTATATATCAATGTTTAAACCACTATTTGAAAGTATAATTTTTTCCTAAATTGTTTTTTTATTATTATTTAAAAATTCATATATATACTATTATAAATTCTCATGTCGACGAAGTAAATATTTATTTTGTTTTGTAATGTGTAGTGCCTAATGTTTGATTTGCTAGATTCATAGGATATGACTGGACCATCATATAGTTTTTCTTTATATAAAGATTAACATTATCTGCAGTAAAAAAAATTAATAACTTTGATAAAACTCAAAAACAAAATATGATGTTCATTAGTGTGTATTAAAGTATCGACGGTTTTAAACCGGTTCCAATTTTAATAAACCGTTTTTCTTTAAATCGATTTGGGTTTTTTGGTTTTTTTAAAATGAAATTTTGTTAAAAAGTCTTGTCTTTTTATTGAGTTTTTTTTATTAAAATAAGATTATTGAAAAAACTATTTACCAATCTAGTATAGTTCTAAAAATATTTACCAAAATAGTGTTTTTCTTCATTTTACTTCTATTTTTTTATTATCTTTTTACTTTAAATATCTTTTTTTTACTATCTTTTTAAATTTATTTTTAATATCAGTTTTTTACTAGTTTTATAAATCAATTTTTTTTTAAGAGTAGATGAGTATAACGAATATACAAAAATGAATATTTATATATACGACTACATGTGAAATCAAAAGTAATACATCTAACATCACCAATATTGTTGTGCTATTATTTCTTTAAGGCAATTATGTACTTTAGTAACAAAGGTTTTTTTTTTTTATTGTTACATGATCTTATATTTTGATTACCTTTTTTTTCTGTTGCTTTAATCAAAGTTTTTTTTAAACAAAAAGAGAACAACATAAGTATATATAAAACTTTAAGAAGGAAATATTAAGCCATAAAGAGATTTGAAAAACCATTAGGTTTATTATAGAAAATAATCATAAAAATTCGGTATAACTAACCTAGTGCACACTTGTTATTTTGGTTCATTAATTAGATGCCTATTTGTTCGGTTTTTTTTAACGTTTCTATAATGATTAAGATGTTTTTTGGATATTTTTTTACCTTAGAAAAAAGATTGTATAATGTTGAAGTTTTTGCATCTTAAAGAACATAGAATGTGTAATGGTAAATTTAATTTAAGATGGCTAAAATTTGTTGTTCAAAATGGTTTGTATAATTTGTAAAAATAATGTCAAAGCATTTATGTTAAACATAACTAAAAATGATAGTTTATTTTATTTCCTTATTTTATTAGTTTATTTTTAGATTTTTAGATCTTTTTTATCATTAATGCATTGTAATTTATTTATTTTTCTTTAGTATGGATCATACCGGGTGCTTGTTATGTTGCATGAGATATTTTGTAGGTTTTTCGGTGCTTGTTGCGGTGGCAGGTTGATTGGAGACGGACTTAGTGGGCTCCCGAGGCATTATTGGGCTTGGCGGAATCAAAGAAGAAGAATTGGGCTTTGAAAGTTATTGGCTTGGATTATTTGGGCTTGTGAAGATGGATCATAAATTTTTAATTTTGGGCTTGGAGCATCCATTTGGTAGCTAAATGATGATTGGTGCATTTCAAATTACATGGACAAGGAGGGGGACCAAAGGAATCTTTGGTAGTGGAAGGGTGGAGTGGCTTGGTGGACCAATAGTATTACAGCAACATTTGTGCGGGTAGAATTTTCGTCGCGCGGGTACCCGCGCAACTGCCCAGTTTGGGCATTTTGGTCATTTGGCACACCATAACCCTTGGGAATCAGAGGCTTAATTCACGTTTTTCCACCATTGGAGACCGACAAGAGGCGATTTTGGGAGCTAGAAACCATTTCCTTTCATCTTTCCAAATCTTAGGTAGTTACTTTATGCAATTAGATTATTGTTCTTGTTACTTTATTGCCATGAGTGGCTAATACTCTCATTTGGTTGACTTTGGCTGAAAACCAATGAATGTTTGTGGGTTTTGAAGGATTTATGTTGATTATCAATTTATCCCATGTTTATGATTCTAGTTTGCAATTCTTATGCTTATTTGATGCTTTGATCATGAGCTTAGTATTTGATTGAGCAATGGTTGATTTATTTCATTGATTTTGCATTGGATCATTGAATTTATCTAGAACAAAGGCTTTATGATGGTAGAAATCATCTCTAGCTTATGAATCATATCTCCTTTATGGATGTGTAAGCATTTGACATCCTCTAGGAATTGGGGATTCCTTCATTCTTAAGGCTAATTGATTTCTTGGGATTAATTGCTTCAATTGACCCTTGATCTTAATTAAGAAGGTGTGTTGTGGGCTTCCCCAACCTCCATACTACCTATGAGGAATCTTGGCATATCATGCTTCATGATTGCTATAACCAATTTGGGATGAAGGATAAGCTTTGTATTAGATCCTAATGATAAACACACAAATGTTCATTGTGTTGAACTGCCTAAGTTAACCAATTATTTCCAACCTTTGAGCATCTCATCAACTTGTTTAATTGCAAGGTTTTTAGTTATTCAAGTATTTTAGTTTTCAAGTAATCAAAAAAACCCCCCTTTTAGTTTAATTGTAGTTAATTAGTTTAATTTCACTAGTTCTATTGAATTGCATTGGTGATTGAATACAACCATTCCCCGAGGATCGATACCCCTTTTTACCATTATATTACGTTTATTTACCAATCAAAGGGTGTAATTTGCTTGGTGGGCTTGACATCCCAACAAAAAAAAAACTAAAAATTTGAAATAAAAAAATAAAAAACTGATTTAAAAATAAAATTAAATAACTAATATTTGAAAAATAAAATAAAAAACTGGAAAAAAAATTTAAGTAAAAAGATAATAAGAAAAACTAAAAAAATACAAGAAAAATAAAGAAAAACATTATTTTAGTAAATATATTTTTTATAAGACATGTAGTCATATATATAAATATTCATTTTTGTATATTCGTTATACTTATCTACACTTAAAAAAACTGATTTTTAAAATAAGAAAAAAACTGATATTAAAAATAAAATTAAAAAGATAGTAAAAAAAGATATTTAAAGTAAAACGATAATAAGAAAAACTGAATAATAGTGAATAATAGAAGTAAAATGAAAAAAAAAACCCTATCTTGATAAATATTTTTAGAACTATACTAAATTGGTAAATATTTTTTTCAATAACCCCATTTTAGTAAAAAAAAAAAAAACTCAAGTTTATTTTAGAAAAACTGATAAAAACCGTGGAAAAAACGGTTTCGGATATTTATAAAAAACCTATTAATAACTGGTTGTTTGTTTCCAACCTAACCGGATTTGGAAAACCGGTTCTCAAGAAATCAGTTTGATTTTTCTTGATAGGTTATTAAAAAACCGGTTTAAAATGTACACCTTTGGTATTCTTTATTATAATTTATTTATAAAGTTGGTCATCCGTTTGGGCTAGTTTATTGGCATGCTATTGCCATTACCTTATTGTCATATGCCCATCAGCCATTTTCAGTTTTTGCTTAAAAATTCTGCCCTTGTATCGGGTCATTTGGCCCAATTTTTTATTAAACTGTACAGATTCCAAACCATATAATATTTCAATAATGGTTAATCGCTACAAATGAGGTTTATTCGTATTCGTTAAGTTTACGCAATGTTCTTGAACAAAGCTTTGCAAATATATCCACAATAATGACTTGATAAATGATAAGTAATGGAAACAGAGTCAAGAAAACTCATAATATGTTCGGCGAGTTTTTGACTAAAAGATGTGTTTTAAAAAAAATATTCACTACATAGGTACAATTAATCATTATAAATGAACTTTTAATAATTACTTTTTTAGTTTTAGAACAATGACCATGTAATACCGAATGATTCGTATCCGATTTGATTTTCAAATTTCGAAGTCATTTTTTGGGGTTTTATTTATTTTATTTTTTATTTCAAACAAATCACTCTATTTATGTCGAAAATATTCATTTTGAAATGTTTAATCTCACAATTTTTAATAAAATGTTTGGTTTTATGTCCTATTGTTTGTTTAATGTTTTTGTTAGATTTAAGTAACAAAACGAATTGTTTTATCGAAATTTCAGAATTGTTTATTGGATTTCGGATTTTTTTTAAGAATCCGAATTTTAGTTTGAAATTCCAGAATGCCATTTCAAAATGTATTTTGGAAAAAAAAATTCTCAGTTTGAAATTCCAGAACTAAGTCATTAATTTTTTCAAAATATTTTTTTTGTTATTATCTTTAAATACACATTAAATTTTACAGAATGACTATTAAAAGAATGTTGTTCATGGATACATCAAAAACCTCATCCCGTTATAGATAATTGTTATGTTTTTAATTTAATTTTGTTTGTCTCTATGAAGTTTCAACTTCATTAAGTTTATCTACACACAATTTATGTTTGTAACATTTTTGTAGTTTTACACTGATGCACATGAAGCGTTTGAGAAATGGCTTAATGAAATCTCAAATCATCACCACTATTGTAGCCTTGCTTTCTTCAATCATCACCTAAACTTATTGTTGTTATCATAACCTCCATTCTTCTTCTCCAATTCTTATTATATAGACTTGATTTATTAGAAAATGGCTAATCCTTAGTTTTGCTTGTTCCTTTCATCAGCACTTAAATCTCTTGATCATTCTTTAATTTGTCATGCTTGACAAACAACGATTCTAAAGAGAATTTTGGATAGGAAAATGTCATGTTTGAAATTGGTTCTAAGGTTTTTGTTGTGGAAGGTATTGTAAACACATTATTGTGGGTAGTAGAAAGGCAGTGTTGCAAATTTTTCAAGGGTGAACAGAAGAATCATATTCAATAATTTTTGTGTGTGAGTCGAGCCTCCTATGGAAATAGTTTAATTCATTTAAGCATATGAATATAATTATACGCATAACCGAAGAACCTGCAGGATTGGTGAAACCTATAGTGTGGTGTGTATTACATTGGTCACATTAGGCTGGACGGAATGGTTGCGGGGAAGACCCGCGGGAAGGTTCCCCCTGCCGGAACACCACAACGTCGGTGCAGGGAAGGGTGGCACGGGAACGGGTGAGGGGAGTCTCTCCCGCGTTCTCTCTCCTTCTCTGATTGGTTGAAGCTTTTTTTTTTGTGAATGAGCCATTGAATAATGGTAATATATATATATATATATATATATATATATATATATATATATATATATATATATATATATATATATATATATATATATATATATATATATATTACTAACGACTAAATGCATTTAACACCATTTTTTTTGTTTTTACCTTTTTAAACACCTATAAATACACAACTATTTACCATCAAACAACATTCAAACAAAACCTCTATTCTCTCTATTTTCTTAAAAAAAAAATGAATCCCGAAAATCAAACCCCAACTTCCGATCGAAGGAAAAAAAAAGTCATGGTTCGAGTTTAAACATCATTTCTCGAAACATTTTTTATATCGATTCATCACCACAAGGAGTTTATCGCCTCCAACTCGATGCTCCCATTCAATCCTCACTACAATTCCAATACCAAAATGTTGGACAAAATTACCCGATCCAAGTTCCAAATGCTTCGCCGCAAATGTTTTCAAACTTTGTTGTGTTTTCGAATCAACAATCGCCAAATCAACCTCAACCCCAAACCCAAACTCAAACTCAAACCCAACAACAACGCCAACTTGTCGATGAGTTGACTGACTCGAAAGAAGAAGAGATGGTTCCCGAAACTCAACCAACACCACCCCCACAAAGACGTAAAGGGAAAAAAAAAGCGCGCGAGGGTTACCTAAATTTGGTTTGTTTGATTTTTAGTTTGTGTTCTTTTTTTTCTAGATTTTTAAATTTTAGGTTTATTGTAATTTTTATTTTAATTAATGAAATGCATAGTTACCTAAATTTGGACAAGTTAACTGGTCAACAATATACATACAATACATGAAATGCATACTTAGCTAAATTTGGACAAGTTAACTGGTCAAATATGTACAAAAAAAACATAGTTACCTAAATTTGGACAAAAACCAAAGTTCCTTACCTGTTTGGTAATATTGGATTATTTATGCTAAGTGCAAGTAATCATAAGACCCACTGATGTCATATGGATCAGGGCATTAGGTCTTGGTGTCAGGTATGGAGTAGGTATCATTAGCAGGTTCTTGGCATGACACCTAGATATCATCAGAGAGCAAAACCATTAGAACCGTCTCAGGGACTGTGCCCTGGGAGCAGGCTCTAACAGTCAACTTAGATCAATGTGTATGAGGAGATGGTCTCTCCTAGATGGAGAACCATCATGGTGGGAAGAGTGTATTTAAATATACAGTAGAGACTCATGTCTAAGAATGAAATATCATCTTCTTGGAGGAAGAGGTGTTCTATTTATAAATCTATGTCAATGGAAAATTAGATTAGGTTTGGGCCATCCCAGTTCAGGCCTAGCTAGTTATGGGCTAGGTTATGTTGTCAGGCCTCTAAAGCGTACATAACATATCTCCTTAATCACATACAACCTAACTCGTAACTAGTTGGGCCTAAATTGGGTTGTGTAGCATCCCAAAAACCAAGATAAAAGATTTTCATTTTTATAAAACATTCCGACAAAACCATAAGATATAAACCATTGTTTTCAAGTTAAATATATAAAATCAGAGTATCAAAATCTCTCAAAACATATATCAGCAGGAGGATGTGTATGATCACGTCTTCGCCTTGCCCCTGTCATTTGATGTACCTAAAACATTGAAACCAACAACTGTAAACCAAAGTATAGTGAGTTCCCCTAAAACAACCCGCACAACAATATACATACAATACATGCACACAAGTCCTACAACATAAGGCTGGACCGCCACCTGAGACTTCAACGATAAGTTGAACCGCTCCCGAGCCTACAACATAAGTTGGATGGACCGAGTATCTTGGCCTTCAGCATAAAGCAAAACCGCCTCAATCCAACCACAATATGTGTAACATCCAAAAAATCAATGTTAAAAATTTCATTTTTATTATATTCAAAACACCATTGTAACATTGTCCAAACGTTGAAAAGCATTTCAATAAAAACTATTATCATAGTTCATTCCCAAAGATCACATACTATGGAACACATGGGTGTATGCGTTGCGATCATCTCGAGCCCCTTTCATTTGAAAACCGGAGTACCTGAAACATAAACTGAAAATCGTAAGCACAAAGCTTAGTGAGTTTCCCAAATACCACATACCATACATGTAAAACTATCCATACATACCATAAATAACCATGAGCCATACATATTAATCATATACCATAATCAATGAGAGTGTTATATGTCAACCATAGTCTTGCCATTTTATGTAACACAATAAAAATTAGAACAAATTTTTCACATTTGAAAAACACATTTTTAACAAAACCATTCATTCATAAAAGGTCATAACATGATGTTTTTGTTTCACAAAATGTCTCCCAAGATCAAAATACATCCAATCCCATGTGTTTGTACGAATCAAGCCGCCGCCTTCCCGCGGTCATCACTGGTACCTGAAACACATAACACTGAACACTATAAGCATAAGCTTAGTGAGTTCCCCAAAATACCACACTAATCACATAATAGCCACTCGAGGCTGTAACTCTGTTGACCCTCTGGTCAATGTGTCTCAGTGGGGCCCTCCAGCCCCAACTCTCTGTGGACCCTCTGGCCCTAACTCTAGGGACCCGAAAGTCCCAACTCTGTAACTCTGAATCATGCATATCACATATCACAATAAATCATATCACATAATAACATGAAATCACACTAGCATATAACTCTATAATACTCTGTCTCTTAACTCTATTACCACACTAGGTAAAGTATAGTGAGAAGACTCACCTCGGGTATCTCGGTAAATCTCTGACTCGGTAAACGCTGGCCTAGCCTCTGCCTAATCATATGAAATAAACACTCTATTTAATATAACTCTAAAAGGCTAGACTTTGTTCTCTTATGACACGCTTAGAAGGGTAAAAGACCATTTTACCCCTCTCATAGCTCAAAGGCCCCACAATAGACCATACCCTAAAAGTCAACTCTCCGGGTTACGCTGCGCGTACCAGATGTGTACGCTGAGCGTACCCGGCTGCACCTCAGAATCGGGGAGTGCCACCCAGTACGCGGCGCGTACTAGGAATTACGTCCGGCGTACTCCCCTGCTTCAGCCCTTTAGCTCTTGAGGTCTTAAACAGTTAAGACCTACGTCCATATTTTAGATCTGACCCCTTCTAAGCCCCTTAATCCATAAAGTTGATGACTTTAAGCCTTTGCATGGCTGAACAAGTCACCAACTCTCACAATGATCCAACCTTCAACTCTAGAAGGCTAAATACACATGCATGACTCCAAAGTAACATCCAAGATGGAAACTTTATGGCTCTAAATCACTGATAACACTGAAAAGGGACAGATCTCGGACCATGGAGCACTTTACACTCATAAAGTCTCCACCTTTGGGGTTTTTAGCCCTAAAAAGGACACATACATCAACAACCAAAAGAAGAGGAAAGTTTTGAACTTTATACCTCCAAGTGTAGCCCTTTCCTCTGTAGATCTCAGATCCAAAATGGCACCTCAAGCTTTAGCCTCCAAGAACTCCCTTCCTTCTTCTTCACTAAGTCACTAAAGCACCAAAAAGCTCAAATCAACACTCTCACACACTAAGGACGATGGGGCTCTCTTTTAGGGTTTCACTCACTGATATGGAGGCTGAGAAATGAGCCATAACACCCTTTAAATAGTGCACAAGATGGATTAGGGTTTTTGCACCTGGGCCGGGTACGCCCAGCGTAACTCTAGGTACGCCCAGCGTACCTTGGCGACTCTGCGTCCAAATTAAGCGCATGAGTACGCGCAGCGTACCCCTCTGGTACGCCCAGCGTACTCACTTGCTACAATTCCTCCACTCAAGGACTAAACATGACAAATCAACAAAGAACAAGGATGAAAGAAATGCACCTGAATCTCGGGGTGTTACAATTCTCCCCCACTAGAACTAGACTTCGCCCTCGAAGTCTCATTCCTCGAACAACTCTGGATGTTGCCCTCACATCTCCGACTCTGACTCCCAAGTCATCTCGGACCCATTCCGATGTTGCCACTGAACCAAAACCAAAGGTACCCCCTTGTTCCTCAAAACCTTGATCTTCCGATCTCTGATTGCCACCGGTCTCTCAGCAAAATTCAGGCTCGCATCCACCTGAATATCCTCCAATGGTACCACTGCCGACTCATCGGCTATACACTTCCGCAATTGCGACACGTGGAAAGTGTCATGGATCTGACCTAACTCTGAAGGTAGCTCCAACCGGTAGGCTACCCTGCCTACCCTTGCAATCACCCGAAAAGGACCGATATAACGGGGCCCCAACTTGCCCCTTTTCCTGAATCGGATCACTCTTTTCCAAGGAGAGACCTTCAGGAGAACAAAGTCGCCGACCTGGAACTCGAGCTCGGACCGGCGCCTGTCTGCATAACTCTTCTGACGACTCTGAGCGGTCAATAACCTCTGCCCGACCTGTTGTATCTGCTCAGTCGTCTGCAGCACAATCTCGGTACTACCCATAACACGCTGCCCGACCTTTCCCCAGCAAATGGGGGTCTGACACCTCCTCCCATACAACAGCTCAAAGGGTGGCATACCAATGCTCGAATGATGGCTATTGTTGTAGGAAAACTCTGCCAAGGACAAATACGTGTCCCAACTCCCCCCGAAATCCAACACACATGCCCGGAGCATGTCCTCGAGCATCTGAATCGTCCGCTCACTTTGTCCGTCAGTCTGGGGGTGATATGCGGTACTAAAATTTAGCCTAGTAACCAATTCCTCGTGAAATTTCTTCCAGAATCTGGAAGTGAAACGCATATCTCGGTCTGAGACAATCGAGATCGGCACTCCATGCCTCGACACCACTTCTCTCACGTACAACTCTGCCAACTTCTCTGCAGATGAGCTCTCACTGATAGCAAGGAAGTGGGCGCTCTTTGTCAACCTGTCCACAATCACCCAAATTGCATCGACTCCCCTAGCAATCCTTGGCAATTTGGTGATAAAATTCATGGTAATCTGTTCCCACTTCCATTTGGGAACCTCCAACGGCTGCAACTTACCATGCGGTCTCTGGTGTTCGGCCTTAACCCTACGACAGGTTAAGCACCTCTCAACAAACCACGCGACATCCCTCTTCATACAGGGCCACCAATACTCCCTTTTCAAGTCTAAATACATCTTAGTGGCCCCAGGATGGATCGAGAACTTCGAACGATGAGCCTCTTCCATCAGAATGGTACGCGTCCCTCCCACAAACGGTACCCAAATACACCCCTGAAATGTCATAAGCCCCCGGCTATCGGTGACGAACTCCGATACTAACCCAACAACTCGCTCTCTCTTCTGACTCTCAGGCTGCACAACCTCAGCCTGTGCCCCACGAATAGTGTCCAACACCGGAGCTATCATGGTCAATCTCAAACATACATCTCGCAATGGGGTGCTCTCCGCCCTGCGGCTCAGTGCATCGGCTACCACATTAACCTTGCCCGGGTGGTACAGGATCTCACAATCATAATCCTTGACCACGTCCAACCACCTCCTCTGTCGCATGTTTAGGTTGGGCTGATCCATCAAATACTTCAGGCTCTTGTGGTCCAGGTATATCGTACACCGAACCTCCGCCCTGCGGCTCAGTGCATCGGCTACCACATTAACCTTGCCCGGGTGGTACAGGATCTCACAATCATAATCCTTGACCACGTCCAACCACCTCCTCTGTCGCATGTTTAGGTTGGGCTGATCCATCAAATACTTCAGGCTCTTGTGGTCCAGGTATATCGTACACCGAACCCCGTACAGATAGTGACGCCAAATCTTGAGAGCGAACACCACTGCCCCCAACTCTAGATCGTGGGTGGGATACCTCGTCTCATGAGGCTTCAGCTGCCTCGATGTGTATGCTATCACATGTACTCTCTGCATCAGCACAGCTCCCAACCCCAAGATCGACGCATCACAATACACCATAAAGTCCTCCATCCTCTATGGGATGGCTAATACTGGGGCTTCACATAGCCTCTGGCGAAGCGTCTCAAAGGAGGTCTGCTGCTCTGGTCCCCATGAAAAAGCGACACCCTTCCGGGTTAACCTGGTGAGTGGCATGGCGATCTTGGAGAAATCCCTGATAAATCTCCGACAATAGCCTGCCAACCCCAAGAAACTCCTGATCTTGGAGGGTGATCTCGGCACCTCCCAACTCATCACTGCCTCCACTTTGGCCGGGTCGACCAAAATCCCCTTCTGGTTAACGAGGTGCCCTAGGAACTAGACCTCTCGCAACCAGAAATCACACTTGGAGAATTTGGCGTAAAGCCTCTCCGATCTCAGAACTCCGAGGATTTCCCTTAAATACTCCTCATGCTACTCTCTGGATCTCGAATACACCAAAATATCATCGATGAACACGATCATTGATCGATCCAACATCAGCCTGCACACTCTGTTCATGAGGTCCATGAACACTGCCGGGGCATTGGTGAGTCCGAAAGGCATCACCACAAACTCGTAATGCCCATAACGAGTCCTGAACGCTATCTTCTGGATGTCCTCATCTCGCACCCTTACCTGATGATACCCCGACCTCAAATCGATCTTGGAGAACCAAGATGCTGCCTGCAACTGATCGAACAAATCATCGATCCTCGGCAACGGGTAACGGGTCTTGACCGCCAGCTTGTTCAACTCCCAGTAATCAATGCACATCCGGTGTGAACCATCCTTCTTCTTGACAAAAAGGATAGGCGCTACCCACGGCGAGCTGCTCGACCGAATAAACCTTTTTCCCAACAACTCCTGAAGCTGCGAGGATAACTCTTGCATCTTTGGAGGTGCAAGGCGATAGGGCACCTTGGCAATAGGCGCTGCCCCCGGAACAAAATCGATACTGAACTCCACTTGCCTCACGGGAGGCACACCCGGCAACTCCTCTGGAAATACGTCCGGGAACTCACGCACTATCGGAACCTCCTCAACTGACCTCGGTCTCTCTGAATCAACCCGCGTATCCATAACATACGACACAAAGCCCTTACATCCCTGCTGTAGACACTGTCTCACTCTAGCGGCCGAACAAAATGCTGACCCAGAACGTGTACCCTCACCGTACACCGTAAGAACTCCCCCACTAGGGTCTCGTATGGTCACCAGCTGTCGCTCGCAGTCGATAATCGCATCGAATCTGCTCAACCAGTCCATGCCCACAATGACACAGACATCACCCATCGCAATAGGAACTAAATCAATTGGGAACTCAACACCGAAAATCTCGAATACGCACCCTCGGATCACCTCTGTGGCATATATCACCCTCTCGTAAGCTATGGAAACTCTTAGAGGTCGACTCAATGCCTCACGACTAACACTGATATGCTGACTAAAGCCAAAGATACAAAAGACCGACTCGCACCCGAGTCAAATAACACCAAGGCAGGTACAGAATTCACAAGAAAAGTACCTACGCATAACATAATATAAGCACAATATCTCAACATCAAAATAAATACACTAAAGAATACATACCAGCCACGACATCAGGCGCTGCACGGACCTCCTCCGCAGTCAACTGGAAGGCTCTCCCTCGTGCCTTCGGTGCCTCGGCCTTCACTGGCCGACTCTCGGTAGCTCTGATGGTAGCAGGGGCAGATCCCTGAGATACTCCCTGTGCAGATCCCCGCAACTACAGATACTCTGCCTTCCGGTGTCTGGTCTGGTTGCAGTGAAAACATACTGCAAACCCCTTGGGGCAATCCTTGGCCATATGCCCCTCCTTGCCACATTTGTAGCAAGACCCTGCTCTGCACACCCCATCGTGTCTCTTGCCGCACTTGCCACAAGTGCGGCCCCTCTGGCTCCCTGATCTCGAATCGGCGGGCTTGACCCGCTTGGCTACTGGCTGAGACTGCACCGGTCGCCGATCCCTCCCCTGAGACTCAGCCTCCTCCCTAGCCTGAGTCTCCAGCTCTATCTCCCTCTTCCGGGCATTTACCTGAAGCTCGGCAAATGTCCGGTACGTCGAGTTCGCCACGAACTCACGTATGTCCCTCCTCAGAATGCTCAAATATCGACTCATACGTGCCTGCTCGGAGGACATGTGCTCTGGGCAGAACATCGCCCACTCATGAAACATCCTTGTAATCATCGTAACAGACTCAGTACCCTGCTTGAGGGTCAGAAACTCCTGGGCCAAACGCTCCCTCTCCACCTGGGGAACGTACTCATCTCGGAACATAGCAGTGAACCTCTCCCAGGTCACTACTGCAAGCTAAGCAGGTGTATAATTCGCCGTCACAAACTTCCACCAGTCCTTCAATCCCAAGCGAAGCTGGTTCAGCGCGAACCGGACTCTCAAATGCTTAGGAGATGAGCAAGTAAAGAAACACCCCTCTATGTCTGAAATCCATCTCATCGCCGCAATCGGGTCCTGGGTCCCGTCAAAATCCGGTGGTTTTGTGTTGCTGAACTCTCGGAACAGCAACGCATCACCACCCTGCAGCCTCGTCGCAGCTATAGCTGCAGTGGCTGCAGCAACAGCAGCCTCAGAAAGAGCAGCGTACTTCTCATCAGATGTCTCTATCAGCGTGGTATTGATAGACCCGAACATCTCTGGTATCTCTGCCCTGATGGCCGCAACCACCTCCTCCTGGATGATCCTATGGATCTCCTCATCCCTCGTATCACTGGTCCCTGGTGTGTGGCGAGTCCCAACCATGATCTCTCTCTCTCTGAAATACAACATAAGAATAATATCAGGGACTCGCTCGAGTATACTCACACTCGAATACTCCATCCTACTTGTTCCTTGGTACTCCAAGGATTCTTACTTGGACTGTGCACTGACCCGGTGTCTTCAGTAGTACGGGCCCGATACTACCGTCCACACCGCATCAGCATCCACCCCAAGTCCTCCTCCCAGAGTCCCAAGTCCCAAGCACTCTACTCTCTCTAATCATATGATACTCGCAAACAGATCTCTCACAATCTCCTCGCTGCTACCTAACCACTCTGAAATATTCATAACAGCAAGACTCCTAGACTCAGGCATCACATATCAGGCCACTCTAGTCCTAATAAGAATACCTAGTCTACTCTAGCATGCATATCATAGCTCATCATATAACATATCACATCATATCTCATAACACTTATAATAATGGTATTTTGGGAAATCACCGTTCGGGCGCTGGCTGTTCGTACACACGACTCTGCTCTGTTTGTCTCGCAAGTTCTTCTTTTGAAAACTTGTTTTATTATCAAAATTTTCTCAAATCCTCGGTTTGAGTTCAGATACGCCCGAAGGTGCACCCGTATCCGTCAAACCTAGGCTCTGATACCAACTTGTAACACCGTAAAATTTAGAACAAATTTTTCACATTTGAAAAACACATTTTCAACAAAACCATTCATTCATAAAAGGTCATAACATCATGTTTTTGTTTCACAAAATGTCTCCCAATATCAAAATACATCCAATCCCATGTGTGTGTACGAATCAAGCCGGCGCCTTCCCGAGGTCATCACTGGTACCTGAAACACATAACACTGAACACTGTAAGCATAAGCTTAGTAAGTTCCCCAAAATACCACACTGATGTGCACAAAAGTACCCACTAATTTTAATATTTATAACCTAACAAACTTAGACTATCTATGCACTTATAGGTAGTGTACCTAGTCAAATTACAATATAGCTTAGGTAAGTCGGGTGTCGATCACAGAGAACGGTGGATTAATTTAATATATTTGATTATAGGTTACAGGTCACATGAAAATAATAAAGAAAATGGTTTAATAAATCTCAAACTAACAATTAACAACTCTCGATAAACTAACAGGAAAGCACATCTCTTTAGGTACTTTGGTTTAGATAAATTACACCTTAAAAACATAGACAATTGCATAAACAAATTCATTTATTCATGTTCACCGATTCCTAAATTGATTAGATTCGCGTTCACTATAACTAATCCTTTAGCAAACAAGTCAATTTAAACAGTGATCAGTTGATTAAACTAATATGCTTCCTAGTGTTCAGTTCGTATCAAGCAAGACTTGTAAATATAATTAATCAAATTACTAATTCAATTTAACCTCTTGTTGATGGTCATCAAACAAGGCTCACCCATTAACTTACTTATTCTCAAGTTAATCCTAGTTTCACATTCGTTATTCCTAGACTTATAATCTCGATGGTCATCAAAATCATAAGAGACAAGCAATCAAGTAGGTGTTCACACAACTCAATTCACTTAACAATTAACAGAAAATAATTATCATTAATACGTAAGGATCTTTTAACAAGCTTGGCAAGATAAATTAAACATAAATAAACAATTCAATATAGCAATTAGTCTAATAATCAAAGCTTCATTCAATCATAAACACAAAATAAAAGGTTTTTTACACCCAAATCAGAAACTGAATACAGAAAAGTACCACAATGGACTGCTAAACATGGTCACGTTAGCAGCCCATATGATTACCGACACGTATCCGCTCTCCAATCCTTCCGCTCTCCGCTCCCATTAGCTTAACGGCCTTCCGGCCGCCTTCTAGACCCTCAAAACGGCTTAACAGAAGTTTAATATCGACAAAATTAAGTTGGTAGTCGAATCCCCCTCCCTCGTTAGCTGAAAATCGACTTTTATAACCTTTGTAGCCGACTTACGTACGTTGGGCGTAAGTCGGATTACGCTGGGCGTACTAAGGATTACTACGCGATGGAGTTTATCCGGTGCTAGCCATTACGCGGGGCGTACCCTTAAGTTACGCTGGGCGTAATTCCATTTGGTCGCTACGCTTAGCGTAATTGCTATTTACGCAGGGCGTAATTGTTATTCCAGCATTTTTAATTACTTTTAGCTTCTAAGCCCGATTTCCGCTTCAGTCTTTTCTTTTGTGCTTTATCGTCAACGAATAGCTGCAAAACATAATTCAAAGCATTATGAGTACTTTTTAGTTCTAAAAGAGAATAATAAAGGCTAAAATATTAAAATATAATGCATAAAAATATATATAAAAATACACATATCAAAATACCCCACACTTAGCCTTTGCTTGCCCTCAAGCAAATTTACTTTTAATTTTATTTTACCAATATCGCACTAAACAATCCATTTAAAACTCAACCATTCTGTCAAGACCGCAACGCATGCATTTGTGTCTAAAATTTTCCTAAAGTACCCCCCCATATTTTAAATACTCATAATCTTCATAAACACTTGCCCACTTTTTCCGAACAATGCTCATTTTATGCAACCCTCCGAATCCATCCGCAGAAAACCTCCTAACCTCAAGGTATTTTTAGTTGAGCAACCTAAGCATACATAATCTAGAATTACAACTTTTCGATACCACTATGGAGCTCTTTTGGAATTCTTCAATTCTTTGACATTTGATCTTTAGTTTCTTTGAATTCACCACCTTTGTTGATTTGATTTCTGGTATCTTCAACTTTTTGGATTTCTTCTGAATTTTGATCTTTTGATCTTCACTTTATTTGCTCCAAAATTCTTCAAACTTTACTCGTAATTCTTTTTTTTTTACATGTACCTCACTTTTTTTCACTCAAAACCTAAATGCTTAAGCAGAGGCGCTCAACCTCAAACCAAGCGGGGTTGTTTTTTTGTTCCATGATTTCACTAAAATAAGGGAAGCCACAAATGCACTATAACGTATATTGGCTCAACTAAACATTTGAGTTCTCATCGGATCATTTCATACAATATTAGCAAAATTTAAATTATCACTAGATTTTTCTAAATTAAACTATTATTTCAAGTTTTTAAAATTTTAAATTTCCTAAATCTAGCAATTTCCTAACTATTATTTTATTTTTTTCTTATAATTTTAATTTACTTTTACCGACCCCCTACCCCACACTTATTTCATACAATGCCCTCATTGTATGCTAAAACGAATTAAGAACATAAAAAGGGAGAAAAAGGAACAGACTCCCCTGGGTAGTTGTGGCGAGATCGAATGGGGCTGCAACAAGTTGCTTCAAATATTGTTGAAAGACTGAAAACTGGAACTGCTGCTTCTGAATTTGCCGAAAAATAAAATCAAGACTGTCGACTCCAAAAATGTGGTGCAAAAGATTGCAAACAAATGCAATGTGTAGTAACCATGACATGGGAAAGTGTTGACCACGTCGTCTTGTCAAGAATGGCATCTCTTCTCTCGTGATGAAAAATCCCCCACAACATAGGAAAGTGTCAACCATGTCATGGCAGCCAGGATGATACGTCTTCCTCGCGTCAAAATAAAACTCTATGGTGTGGGAACAACTCATCCATATCATAAGAGTCAAAATATCGTAAAAATGCCAATCTTCTAAACAATCGCTCACGGAATCAATATGCACCCCACACTTATGACAAATTGTGGGTCTTGACTATAATCTTCGAACTCTCACACGGTTCTCTCTAGCAACAGTCGGACCTAGCTGCTGAACTTACTGCCAGCTTTCTAAGGGCGAAAATTCTGCAGAAATCTAAACAACCAAAGAGCATCAACATGGAAAACAAAAGTAAAACAAACTAAATTAAAGTTTAATTACATACCAAATAAAAATACTAAACTAAACTAAAAATAAAACAAAACACACAAAAATAAAAAGGATCACTCATCATCTCCATCATCATGCTGCTATGTCCCCGAAGTACCGGCCATATCATGTCGTGGATGGAATGGTGGTGGGTAGGGAACCGAATACTGAAACCCCTGGAGGGAAAAGAATGCGTTCAACGCATCCCCATACCACTGTTGTTGCCTGTTCACATGTGCAACATACTCACTAAGGTTTTGGACTCTCATGTCAAGACGGTCAATGCCCTGAGCTAGGTAGCGCATATCAATCTCCGGCTCAGGTCCCTGCTACGCTCCCCGAGGAGCAGGTCTATGCCGCTGGACCTGTCTCGGCTGTGGCTCGGTGGCACCCTCCTCGTCCGCCACATCATCTGCTCGTACTCGCAAAACACCATCTCCACCCCGCTCCAATACACGCATCGACTCCAACAGCTGAATGCTCATCGGCCTCATGTCGTGGAACACCATCGATCTCGTGATCTCACGCGTCATCAACTGATATGATCAGGCTAACCGCGTGATAAAATGCCCTCCACATATCGGGCTATCCTCCCGAAGTCCCCTGGCCTTCCGTCCCAAATATGCAGCTAAAGCAACAGGAAGGTTCAGGTGCCACCCTGAAGTAACAAGTACCCATAGGAAATACAAATCTATCGAAGGCACTCTCTCACTGTTCTTGTGATGCGTGAGAGTCATGGAAATCAACCGGTGTAGCAGTCTGTAGGTAGTGGACCGAATCATCCTACCCTTTGCAGTAGATGGCGTATAAATTCCTCCCGTAATCTCGGCCCAAAAAGTGTTCTCGTTATAGTCGTTTGGCCGCTCCGTAAGACAATCGGCAAGGAATGCCGGGAAATGGACACTCTCATCCGTTGTGTAAATACCCACTCGAGTCGCAAGCTCTATCATGCTGCACTCCTGGCTCACTCCCCCTAGTCTGAAGGCAAAAGCTGTCCTGTCATCGAGTGCCTTCATAGGAAACTGTAGCGTAGAACTCCAGCAAAAATTCCCGATAAACAGGCTCCTGGATCCTGAATAATCATGCCCATCCCTGACACACGAACAAATCCACACCACTTGCGTCTGAGTGCGTGTATTGCAAAAATTCCTGGATTAGTGCAGCTAGTCCAGTTTGGGTCGCCAAGTCCCAATCAAATGAGGGTGCTATGTCGATCTCTTTGGTGACCAGCAAACTCAAACCGTTGACATATCGTGTCCGGGTTGCATCGTTCAGCGTTTGCGGAAATTGTAAGAAACGGTAATCGGTCACATCCTCGGGTGGGTTAGTCCGTTGGGTTCTTCGGGCCATAACCTGCACAAATAAACACAAACACAAAACCAAACACAATTTCACAGAATTAACAACTTTTTAAACCAAAAAAAATTGGAGCTGGGTAGGGTCTGTACGATGGGCGTACATCCAGCGTACGTTGGGCGTACGTCCAGGTGCACGAGTCTGTGTCCTACTCCTTTGCTTGTGCTAAAGTCATAATCCCATATCAAAATAAACACAGCAGGGGTAACAACACAAGTAATTTTTAATATTGCGTGGTCCAAAGGCAGCAGGAGAAAAAACGAGACCTCCCTAAATAAATATGAATCAATCCCTGTAAATTCCTTGTCTATTAGCAAAAACTTAACAAGGAAACATGTGTAGCTTGTCAAGAATCGAAGTCAACAGGGGTTACGCTAGGCGTACGTCCCCGAGTTTAAATCGATGGGTGTGGGACGGGATTAAGACCAAAATAAGTCCTAGGGTTTAGTTAATTGATAGAAATCGTTCCATTCAAGTGGTAATCAGAACATATAATTGCGAAATCGGCCCTAATTCAAGAACCCTATAAACCCTAGTTTTCGAACAAAGGCATTTTTCAGCTTATTCCATCGATTGAAACATAAATCCATAATATTGAGTACCCGAAAAACATACCTGTATGTCGAATTTTATAGGAAAAGATGAAAAATCGAGATTTCTTGGAGATAAGTCGTCGTCACAGCGTATGCGAGAGTAGAAGAAATTTGAAGGAATAACAAAAAAGTCAAGGGTCAAAAGATATAACCTGGTCATCGTCTTACGCTGGGCGTAACGCGAAGTTACGTTGGGTGTAACCCCATCTCCGTGAAAAGTGTATCTGCGATCCATGGCTGAATTACGCTTGGCGTACATGAAATGTACGCTGGGCGTAATTAAATATTTCCTTATCTTTAATTGAAATTCCTTTCTTTTTTAACTTTTTAATTAAGGGACTTTACAACTTAATACTTAATTATTTTTTTCTTTATTTATTTCTTCAGCAAATGACTTTCCGATGAGTGAAAAAAATGAGACGTCATAATCACTTATCTTTGTCAAGATCAAACGACAATGGTTGATTAAAAACCTTTGCATGCAAGAATTGGTTTGCAAAAATACCCACTTTCGGGACCCGTTAGAATATTTCCTTTGTTTTCCTTGCACCTTTAACTAAAAGCGGAACAAGAAGTGACCTAACTAGTCAAGAACAGCAAGAGCTCGGTCTTCCACTTAACCACCACAATACGCCTTGCTATACTACGCCTCATGGATTGAGTTGGACAACAACAAAGTAGTAGGCTAATCAGGTCAAGAATTCCCTAATCGCTTTCATCCTCGAAACCCATGCAAAAAGTAAAGTCAAGCAATGTGTGCAATCCCAAATTCCTGCAAATAACAACAAGAACCTTCCCGACAAGTGAAATGATATCATCGAAAATCAAACTAAAAATAAAAGCTAATTAAAAACAAATAACGAATAATCAAATAAACTAAATTAATGACAAGCCACTCCCCGGCAACGGCGCCAAAAACTTGATGTGCACAAAAGTACCCACTAATTTTAATATTTATAACCTAACAAACTTAGACTGTCTATGCACTTATAGGCAGTGTACCTAGTCAGATTACAGTATAGCTTAGGTAAGTCGGGTGTCGATCACAGGGAACGGTGGATTAATTTAATATATTTGATTATAGGTTACAAGTCACACGAAAATAATAAAGAAAATGGTTTAATAAATCTCAAACTAACAATTAACAACTCTCGATAAACTAACAGGAAAGCACATCTCTTCAGGTACTTTGGTTTAGATAAATTACACCTTAAAAACATAGACAATTGCATACACAAATTCATTTATTCATGTTCACCGATTCCTAAAATGATTAGATTCGCGTTCACTATAACTAATCCTTTAGCAAACAAGTCAATTTAAACAGTGATCAGTTGATTAAACTAATATGCTTCCTAGTGTTCAGTTCGTATCAAGCAAGACTTGTAAATATAGTTAATCAAATTACTAATTCAATTTAACCTCTTGTTGATGGTCATCAAACAAGGCTCACCCATTAACTTACTTATTCTCAAGTTAATCCTAGTTTCACATTCGTTATTCCTAGACTTATAATCTTGATGGTCATCAAAATCATAAGAGACAAGCAATCAAGCAGGTGTTCACACAACTCAATTCACTTAACAATTAATAGAAAATAATTATCATTAATACGTAAGGATCTTTTAACAAGCTTGGCAAGATAAATTAAACATAAATAAACAATTCAATATAGAAATTAGTCTAATAATCAAAGCTTCATTCAATCATAAACACAAAATAAAAGGTTTTTTACACCCAAATCAGAAACTGAATACAGAAAAGTACCACAATGGACTGCTAAACATGGTCACGTTAGCAGCCCATATGATTACCGACACGTATCCGCTCTCCAATCCTTCCGATCTCCGCTCCCGTTAGCTTAACGGCCTTCCGGCCGCCTTCTAGACCCTCAAAACGGCTTAACAGAAGTTTAATATCGACTAAATTAAGTTGGTAGTCGAATCCCCCTCCCTCGTTAGCTGAAAATCGACTTTTATAACCTTTGTAGCCGACTTACGTACGCTGGGCGTAAGTCGGATTACGCTGGGCGTACTAAGGATTACTACGCCATGGAGTTTATCCGGTGCTAGCCATTACGCGGGGCGTACCCTTAAGTTACGTTGGGCGTAATTCAATTTGGTCGCTACGCGGGGCGTAATTGTTATTCCAGCATTTTTAATTACTTTTAACTTCTAAGCCTGGTTTCCGCTTCAGTCTTTTCTTTTGTGCTTTATCGTCAACGAATAGCTGCAAAACATAATTCAAAGCATTATGAGTACTTTTTAGTTCTAAAAGAGAATAATAAAGGCCAAAATATTAAGATATAATGCATAAATATATATATATATATATATATATATATATATATATATATATATATATATATATATATATATATATATTTATATAAATACACATATCACACACTAATCACATAATAGTCACTCGAGGCTGTAACTCTGTTGACCTTCTGGTCAATGTGTCTCAGTGGGGCCCTCCAGCCCCAACTCTCTATGGACCCTCTGGCCCTAACTCTAGGGACCCGAAAGTCCCAACTCTGTAACTCTGAATCATGCATATCACATTTCACAATAAATCACATCACATAATAACATGCAATCACACTGGCATATAACTCTATAATACTCTGTCTCTTAACTCTATTACCACACTAGGTAAAGTATAGTGAGAAGACTCACCTCGGGTATCTCGGTAAATCTCTTACTCGGTAAACGCTGGCCTAGCCTCTGCCTAATCATATGAAATAAACACTCTATTTAATATAACTCTAAAAGGCTAGACTTTGTTCTCTTATGACACACTCAGAAGGGTAAAAGACCATTTTACCCCTCTCATAGCTCAAAGGCCCCACAATAGACCATACCCTAAAAGTCAACTCTCCGGGTTACGCTGCGCGTACCAGATGTGTACGCTGAGCGTACCTGGCTGCACCTCAGAATCGGGGAGCGCCACCCAGTACGTGGCGCGTACTAGGAATTACGTCCGGCGTACTCCCCTGCTTCAGCCCTTTAGCTCTTGAGGTCTTAAACAGTTAAGACCTACGTCCATATTTTAGATCTGACCCCTTCTAAGCCCCTTAATCCATAAAGTTGATGACTTTAAGCCTTTGCATGGCTGAACAAGTCACCAACTTTCACAATGATCCAACCTTCAACTCTAGAAGGCTAAATACACATGCATGACTCCACAGTAACATCCAAGATGGAAACTTTATGGCTCTAAATCACTGATAACACTGAAAAGGGACAGATCTCGGACCATGGAGCACTTTACACTCATAAAGTCTCCACCTTTGGGATTTTTAGCCCTAAAAAGGACACATACATCAACAACCAAAAGAAGAGGAATGTTTTGAACTTTATACCTCCAAGTGTAGCCCTTTCCTCTGTAGATCTCAGATCCAAAATGGCACCTCAAGCTTTAGCCTCCAAGAACTCCCTTCCTTCTTCTTCACTAAGTCACTAAAGCACCAAAAAGCTCAAATCAACACTCTCACACACTAAGGACGATGGGGCTCTCTTTTATGGTTTCACTCACTGATATGGAGGCTAAGAAATGAGCCATAACACCCTTTAAATAGTGCACAAGATGGTTTAAGGTTTTTGCACCTGGGTCGGGTACGCCCGGCGTAACTCTAGGTACGCCCAGCGTACCTTGGCGACTCTGCGTCCAAATTAAGCGCATGAGTACGCGCAGCGTACCCCTCTGGTACGCCCAACGTACTCACTTGCTACAATTCCTCCACTCAAGGACTAAACATGACAAATCAACAAAGAACAAGGATGAAAGAAATGCACCTGAATCTCGAGGTGTTACATTTTACCACGAGCCACCTCGTGGACTTTCTTTCTAGGCTGAGGGCCACAACCCTGGGTCTTATAGACAAGTGCCAAGAGCCACCTCCTGGTCTTCCATGCAAGCATCACAAAGACAACTAGCGTATAAACTATACTACTTAACTAATTACTTGCCAGAGTTCAGACTCTGGTCTTGCATACAGTGTGCCAGGAGTCGCCTCTTGGTCTTTCATACATAATGCCAAGGGCTAACCCCCCCCCCCCCCCCCGAGTCTTACGGCAACACCTAAACCAAATGGGATGACATTGGTGCCTTCGACGCATACATCAGTGAGGAGACTCACCTCGAATGTTGAAGTCCACTACAAGAAATACTTAGTTGCTGCCCAAACAACTCCTCGAGCTAACAACAGCAAAATATCACCCAATTAGCAATTAGATTCCAAACCATGATCCATAATCCATACTATAGGTAAAATGACCATTTTACCCCTAGCCCAACAAGATTCATAACTAAGGCCCATGCCCTAAATCCAACAGTATCCAAAACTACAAAATCCATGAAAGCCCACTAATGGCCTAATTTTCCAAATTTGGACCAATCCCATACGGGCCTTATCCTAAGCCCACACGTCCCAATTTAGATTGCTTCAAACACCCCTTGGGACAAACTTGATCAAAGGCATAAGCCAAAAGTCAAAGTTAACGACCTGAGTTGACCCGACTTGCCGAGTTTTATCCTTCAACTCGCCAAGTTCCTTTGACAACCGCAAAGATTGGGAAAAACCCCATCAACTCGCTGAGTTCACCCTTGAACTCGCCGAGTTCACCAGAAACCCAACCTCGTAATTCATTAAGCTGACCTTTTCAAAACTAAGGGCTTCTCAACCCAGATCTTAAACTGAAATGGCCTCAAGAAGGGTAAAGTTTCCAACTTTACCCCTAAGAACCACCAAAATGGGTTCAAAACCCAAACCCTAAACTTAAAAGGGTAAGGACTTAATCATTAAGCATGTATTCCACAAGGACACAACTCCAAGACGCAGATGTGACCATATGAGGCTAGATGGCCATGTAAAGTTTCCAACTTTACACTTATTCATGATTAGAAGAAGCTCAAAAGCTTAAACGAGACCAAAAGAAGGACTTAATGAATGCATAAAGCCCTTAGGACCATAAAGTTGGCACTTTTATGCCAAAAGAGTTGATGAAGATCATATATTTAGAAAGGATAAATACTTGGGACTTCTACTTCCTCAACAATCATCCAACCATGGCTAAAAGCATACAAATAAATCCAAGAAGAGATCTAAGCCAATACTAAGCAAGGTTGGAACTTTATACCCACAATGAGTTGGAAATGGGGCAGAGAATCAAGATCTATGAGCTCCTTCTTGAACCACCACCTTGCACCAAGCTTCTCCTCCTTGAATGAGCTTCAAACACACACCAAAACACACACACACACACACAATGGACTCACAACACACTTGGAGGATCTAGAGTTTCGAGATTAGGGTTAGGGGTTATGGAGGCTGGGAATGAGGCCAACACCTAGAACTTAGGTGTTTAAATAGGGTGCAAAACTTCAAAAATAGGGTTTCCTAAACAGCGCCCAACTCGCCGAGTTCGCTCCTCCAACTCGCCGAGTTGTCTCATAAATCTCGCGACCAAAACAACTTCTACTCGCCGAGTTGATGTTCCTCAACTCGTCGAGTAGATGTAATGCCCGATTCCCGGTTGAGGCCCCGAACTCGTCAAGTAGGGGCAAATCTTGGACGCCGGTGGAAGAGTCTACTCGACGAGTCGGAACCCTCGACTCGAAGATTAGATCTGTCTGAATGAAACCCTAAATTTTAGGGTTTGCACCCTACTTAAACAACTTATATGGCCTCCACTCTAGCCTCCATCACCCTCAGACCCTATTCTCGAAACCCTAATCAATTTGTGAGTGTTCTTGAGCTTTTTGTGCCACTTTAGTGATTTAAATATTGGAGAAGGAAGGAAGGGCTTGGAGATTCAAGTAGAAGGCAGTAGATCCAGAGTTTTGGTTGCATTTCCATCTTGTTTGAGGTAAAAAGCTTCAACCTTGGCTTTCCATCACTTAGATCTTCTTTAGGGCTTACATATTGTCATTTTTAGGACATTTCTATGTCGGTTTTGGGGATTTCTTATCGGGTTTGGGGCGGTTTCAGGGGTTGAAATTGGGGAACTTATTAGGTTCGGAGATGGGGATGGGGGAGGGACAACCGATCCGGCCTAGCCTGATATATATATATATATATATATATATATATATATATATATATATATATGTATGTATATAATATTTTACTATCATCATATCATATCATATCATACTATATTATAAATGAAGCATTTTTTCTTTCACAATATTCATTTGAAACTCCCATGACTTTTCAATTTCTTTCTAATAATAATTATAAATTGGTTAATAAGGTTAAATAAATATCAAATCTAAAGTGTAATTATAAATAAACTAAATTTCAATATTAAAATAATATCTTTACTTCTACTTATAAAGTTATGTTTTTTAACATTTAACATATTATACTTAATTTATTAGTTTTAATATATTGTTGGATGTAAACCATTATCATTTTAAAGATACAATTTTAGAACAATTTTTATAAAAAATTTAAATTATTAATTTGAATCTAACATAACAGGGTCAACTAAAATATAAATTTTAGTTTAACCTAACCAACCCATAGAATATTTTGTAAATAGTAAAAAGTGATTAAGTATATTGTCTTTCTAATAATGATTATAAGTTGGTTGATAAGGTTAAATAAATATCAAACATAAATTGTAATCATAAATATATTAAATTTCAATTTTAAAGTAATATATTTACTTCTACTTATAAAGTTATATCTTTAACTTTTAACATATTATACTTAATTTATTAGATTTAATATGTTGTTGTGTGTAAATCATTATCAATTTAAAGCTACAACTTTAAACAGTTTGGACAAAATACTTAAATTATTAATTTAAATATAACACTACAATGTCAACTTAAATATAAATTTCAGTTCTACTTAAAAAACCAAAGAATATTTTGGAAATAGTTAAAAATGATAAATTGTAGTGATAAATGCAAAAACTAAATTGTAATCTCAATTTAACTAAAATATTTTCCAAAGATATTTTTATAATCGTTAAAAGTTTTCAAATAAGTAGGTTAAAATAATTTACAATAACAAAAGTTAAAAATAACTCTATATAAATGATTATATACTTACCTTTAAAATCAAAAAACAATGTTTGATGTTTTAAATAATTATAAGGATAGAAATTAAAACATTAAGCAAAAAAATTTTAAAACTTAATTAACAATAATAACAATTATAAATAACATTAAACCATATGCTATATTTAATTTTATTCATGTGTAACTCGCGGATAGAAGTCATTCAAACGATTGAGATTATGCAATTATAATATATATATATATATATATATATATATATATATATATATAACATATAATTCAAAATAATCAATATATTATATCAATTTAGTATTCGAACTATTATATCAAATTTAACAACAACGTTATTGCTATATTTTAAAAAAAACATATATTTGTAAAGACTTCAACTATATAGGTGTTTCTGCGCAACGTGCACATATTATAAAGGAAGCAATTTTTTTTCATCATATTCATTTAAAACTCCTATAAATTTTTCCTTTCACCACATTCATTTAAAACTCCCATAACTTTTCATTTTCTTTCTAATAATGATTATAAGTTGGTTAAAAAGATTAAATAAATATCAAACCTAAAAGAGTAATCATATATAAACTAAATTTTAATATTAAAAGAATATCTTCTACTTATAAAGATATGTTTTTTTAGCTTTTTACATATGATACTTAATTTATTAGTTTTGATATATTGTTGGATGTACACCATTATCATTTTAAAACTACAACTTTTGAACAATTTGAATAAAATATTTAAATTATAAGTTTAAATTTATCATTAGGGGACAAGCATAAATATAAATTTTAGTTTACTTTAAATAACTAAAATAATATTTTGTAAATAGTAAAAAGTGATAAATTGTAGTGTTTTTCTAATAATGATTATAATTTGGTTAATATGGTTAAATAAATATCAAACCTAATGTGTAATCATAAATAAACTAAATTTCAATATTAACATAATATATTTACTTCTACTTATAAAGTTATGCCTTCAACTTTTAACATATTATACTTAATTTGTTAGATTTAATATGTTGTTGTATGTAAATCATTATCAATTTAAAGCTACAACTTTTGAACAGTTTGGACAAAATAATTAAACTGTTAATTTAAATATAACATTACAGTGTCAACTTAAATATAAATTTCAGCTCCACTTAAAAAACCGAATGAATATTTTGTGAATAGTTAAAAGTGATAAAATGCAGTGCTAAATGCAAAAACAAAATTATACTCAATTTAACTAAAATATTTCCTAAATATATTTGTATAATCGTTAAAAATTTTCAATTAAGTTGCTTAAAATAATTTACAATAATTATAGTGAAAAATAACTTTATATAAATGATTATATTGTTACCTTTAAAATATAAAACAATGTCTGATGTTTTAAATAATTATAATGATTGAAATAAAAATGTTAAGAAAATAGATTTTAAAAAATTAATTAACAATACAAAAACTATAAATAATATTAAGTCATATATTATATTTAATTTTATCCATGAGTAACTCGCAGGTATAAGTTATTCAAACGGTTGAGATGATACAATTATAATAGATGTATATATTATCATATAATTTAAAATAATCAATATATTATATCAATTTAATATACGAATTATTATATCAAATTTAACAACAACATTATTGTTATATTTAAAAAAAAACATATATTTGTAAGGATTTCAACTATATATGTGTTTCTGCTCAACGTGAGGGCATTCGTCTATTCATATAATAAATTCATGATATAATAGAACCGTATGTGATTAATTGAATTCCCCTAATACTCATAAAACCATATATGACTATTCGAATTCCTCCCAGTAAACAGGAGTCACTTTATATATAAATGTTAATATTTTATACTTCGTAAAACCCTAGACGACCATCGGTATCCCTCTCTCATTAGTTATTCCCTTCTTGTCTTTTTCTCCCAAACTTCAATCGACACTGACGTTAGAGTTAATAGTGATCGGCTATCGGGTATCGAAGTCCGACATCCACTGAGTGTTCCGGTCGCCCCTGTTCTCAGTTTCTCTTGATTCTATCCGATATTCCAATTTCAAGGTAAATATTTTCTCGATTTCTTCCTACTTATAAATTACTTCTCTATTCTCTTGACATATTATTTTTTTATCCTAAAAAAATCTTTAATAGATTCGAAAATATGTGGGATTTTTTTAAAATATTATAATTGAGAATGGAAACTATGAAGAGATATGCATCATACCTTGTAGTTACAGATTTTTATGGGGTTTTTATTTCAAAGTTCAAACGTGTTGTATGAAAATATGGAAAGAAGTATAGGCTTTATGCAATTATGCTTACCTGGTCATTATACAATATTTATTAAACATATGTATCATAAATTATATCTTCACGGTGATCTTTATTTTATACTAGGCGAATGTCCGCGTGTTGCGCAGAAGCATCTATATAGCTGAAATATTTATCAATATATGTTTTTTTAAATATAACAATAATGTGGTTATTAAATTTGATATAATAATTCGTATACTAAGTTGATATAATATATTGATAATATATACATCTATTAAAACCGCATAATCTCAATCTTTGGAATGACCTCTACCCGTGGGTTATTCATGAATAAAATTAAATATAATACATGGTTTAATGTTATTTATAGTTTTTGTTATTGTTAATTGTTTTTTTTAATTTATTTGCTTAACGTTTTAATTTCTATCATTATAATTATTGAAAACATCAAACATTTTTTTTATTATTTTAAAGGTAACAATATAATCATTTATATATAGTTATTTTTAACTATTATTATTATAAGTTATTTTAAGCTACTTATTTGAAAACTGTTAACGATTATAAGAATATCTTTAAGAAATAGTTTAGTTAAATTAATACTACAATTTAGTTTTTGTATTTAGCACTACAATTTTTCATTTTTAACTATTCACAAAATATTCTTTGAGTTTTAAGTAGAACTAAAATTTATATTGAAGTTGACTTTGTAATGTTATATTTAAATTAACAATTTAAGTATTTTGTCCAAATTGTTCAAAAGTTGTAGCTTTAAATTGAGAATGGTTTATATACAACAACATATTAAATCTAATAAATTAAGTATAATATGTTAAAAGTTAAAGACAAAAGTTTCTAAGTACAAGTAAAAATATTATTTTAATATTGAAATTTAGTTTATTTATGATTACACTTTAGGTTTGATACTTATTTAACCTTATTAACCAACTTATAATAATTATTAAAAAGACACTACAATTTATCACTTTTAACTATTTACAAAATATTCTTTAGGTTACTTAAGTTTAACAAAAAATTATATTTAAGTTGATCTTGTAAGGTTATATTTAAAATAACAATTTAAGTGTTTTACGTAAATTGTTCAAAAGTTGTAGCTTTAAAATGATAATGGTTTACATACAACAACATATTAGACCTAATAAATTAAGTATAATATGTTAAATGTTAAAAACATAACTTTATAAGTAGAAAACAATATATTCTTTTAATATTGAAATTTAGTTGTAACATCCCAAAAATACAGGCCAAAAATTTCATGTTTAAATACGTCATTATAAAACCAACAGTGTAATAAAACATTTGTAATATCATGTCATGTCAAAACCAAAGTAGAAATAATCAAACATGTTATCATAAAACAATATCAGAGTGTAATCCCAAAGATCTCATGTGCGGAAAACCATAGTGTAATGCGCTGCGATCGAGCGGGCTCCTTCCCTTTGAAAACGAAGTACCTGAAACCAAAACTGAAAACCGTAAGCACGGAGCTTAGTGAGTTCCCCCATCATACCGCATACCATACAATCACATAACATACATCTATTGTCAGGCATATCTGGGTGCCCGACCTACCCCTTCGGTCCTCTCGACCGGATACAGACTAGTCTATCTGGGAGCTAGCCTCCCCTTCGGTCCCCTCGACCAGATACTAACTAGCATATCTGGGTGTTGGTCTCCCCTTCGGTCCTCTCGACCGGATACTAACTACCATGTCTAGGAGTTGGCCTCCCCTTCGGTCCTCTCGACCGGATACTGACTAGCATATCTGGGAGCTGGCCTCCCCTTTGGTCCTCTCGACCGGATACTGGGGACTATTTCACCCCTACTACTACCACATAACACATATATCACATAATCTATCTAGCATGGTTGGGCATGGCCGCCCCTTCGGCCCTATCGACCGGTATTCTGGGGGACTATCTCCCCCTACTGTCACTAGCACATAGCATCATATCATACTAGCACAATAACATATCACAGGTAGTAGCAATCCTAGATGAATATCACAGAGACAAACATCTATCATACAATTCCTACTGGTGGGCCGACATTGTGGCCGTAGACCCACCGCTACTGGAAGGTAACTCACCTCACACTGCTGAAGTCCCGTAGACACAATCCCACCCTGCAGAAGTCCTGCAGACTCGACCCCAACTGTTGGCTGACAGATTCCCGAACTGTCAACACCAAAATAACACCCAATTAATAATTGGGTCCCACTACATAACCATAAGTACATTCTTTGGGTAATTACTACATTACCCCTAGCTTGGCTTATTCAAGCCCAAGGCCCAATCCATAGGCCCAAAGTCATTTAGGAATCAAAGCCAAACACATGGCCCAATTTTCCAAATTGGGCCTAGGCCTATACATGGTCTCATTCTAAGGCCCAACATCATATAATCATTAAAGCCCAAACTATGGCCCATCTATGGCCCAATTTTCCAAATTGGGCCCAAGCCCCTTACATGGGCCTTACCCTAGGCCCATTAACTTATTCTAGTCCAATTGCTTGACTTTGGATGGCCCATTAATAACCCGATCATCAAGGCCCAATAAAGAGGCCCAATAATAAACCCAAATGAGATTAGGGTTTCACATAAAATGATGATTAGGGTTAAGTTTCCTACTTAACCCATTAAGGACTTAATCCATTAAGTCCATTATCGCTTAGATTAATCTTTGCCAAAGTTTATTATTTAATATCTCAAGTTATTAAATAATTCTTGTGTGTCCCGATTAATTCCCCCAAATTAGGGTTTCATGGCATTAGGGTTTCCAAACCCTAATTAGAGTTTCCAACCCAATACTAGTCCATTAATTAATTTGTTGAGGTTTTAGGTCAATTAGGGCTTTATTGGGCCTATTAAGCCCACTAGAATACCATTAAGCCCATTAGGGTTTTATTAGGGTCCATTGGAGTCCATTAAGCTTCATTGGGCCCATTTGAGCTTCTTTGGGCCCATTAGGGTTTCAAGCATTCCCAAACAAGTCAACTCACAAGACAAGCACACCGCCACCCGACACGGCGGTCGGTAGCGGCAGGAGGCGGCAGCCACCACCCTAAGGTGGTGGTTTTCAATTCCTTTTATTATTCAAATCTCATATTACATTCTACAAGGCTAATAATCAGAATAAACACACAAAATCACTACGACAAATGGTGTTTCAAGGCGGCAGCCACCACCTCACGGTGGTGGCGATGGCCCTTTCTCAATTTTCCGGCCAACGGAGCTACATACATCACGCACTAAAACACAGCACGCTAGCACACACCTAAACACATAGAAGCACACGCACACGGCCACCTTTCACGGTGGTTGGTGGCGATAGGAAGGCGGAGAATAGAGGCGGCATCGGCTCATCGACTTCAACAGCCACAAAATAATGGGGATGGCGGTTGGGGTTGCGATCTTGACAAATGAATCACATCGAAGCAGCAACCTTTCTCTTCATCGGCCGCTAGGCAGCAGCGACGGTGACACGATGGCTAGAAAGTGGCGCTCGGGGAAGGCAGCGACTGGAACAGCACCGGCAACAGCCGGGTGTGGCTATGAACAACGACAGAAAAGGATGAAGAAGAAGGAATAGTGGCAGCGACTTCAACCGAGGGCAGCGGCTCCTCCATGGCTTGTTTCCCCGGCAAGAAAGGCCACGTTGACCAGCGGTGAGCGAGTAATCCAGCAGGAACAACCACAACGGCATGTCGGCTGTGACTCGACCCTCTCCACGACCGACTACACAACGCCTCTGTTGATCTTCATCTTCATTCGCAACGCAAAGGCGATGGATGCACTTGTCTCGGCGGCTAGGGACCTTGATACAGTGGTGGCGACGCTGGTGCATAAAAGAAGGGAAGGTAGCGGCTGGGAAGGGAAGACATAAGGAGGGTGACGGCTGGTGATACGCTCTAGGGTTAGGGTTATGCAATGACTAAATACCCGGTGTCGTAAAACACATTCCCATATTAACATAATCGATCCCTCCTTCCTTCTTTTCTTTCAAAATAAGTTCATAATTTACACTTTTAACCCTGCCTTCAAAAATCTTTACAAACTAACTCCAAAACTTACATTTTAAGCCTTGATCTCATAAATTTCTTTCATAATAGATCCCTAAATTACCAATAAACCCTTAAGCCTTCAAATCTTTTCAATTTAAGTCCATTAATTACCCAACGCATCCTAACTTCTGAATTCCTTCTCAAATTAAATCCAGAACTTACACTTTTAACCCCCAACTTCTAAAATTATGACAATTAGCCCTTCAAGACCATCCTTTGATATATAAATATTTATTTTAGGGCTACTATTCGTTCATTAATTTATTTATTTATCAAATAAATAAACAGGGTATTACAACTCTCCCCCACTTAAATTAGATTTCGTCCTCGAAATCATTCCTTACCATTCCTTACTCGCCCAGCCATTCTAGTAGCATGGTCAAGAATCTGGGCACGCCATAGCCTTCCCAGGGTAACCACGACCAATCCTCGTAAAGCCCTAAAATCCGTAGGTGCCGAATTCCTTGCAACAAGACCACATGTACTCTGTCCGAAATTTGCTGTCTCGAGATGGTCTGAATCCCTGACAGACCACTCATACTAAATCATTATCGATGATTCTAGTATGTTCATCCCTCAACTAACTACTTAACTTCTGATAGCATGTGGTTCCCGCCATAAACCTAGGTGACAAACCCAATTATCTCTATAGATCACTTATCCTCGGCTAAGGCTCAGCTAATCCCATTGTGGGTGACTTGTCACTCCCCAATAAATCAACTATTCCGTCCGAACTTGCAACCTGAAACACAAATACTAATACTACTCAAGCACTAAAACTGCCCGAACATTGAACTGCCTGAAGCAGTATAGGCTGCTACATAGCTGCTTACCAAAAGATACCGAGACCTCCTGGGTCTCAATTCGCTTGCCAATCCTCTGAAATACTGGGTTTACACCCGACTGTGGAGCCAATGGACTCACTACTTAGTCGCCTCACACGACTTTTGAACGAAATCCTTCTCTAGAACTAGTTTCCACTAGAAATCATGACACAATGGCTCAAACAACTTCCTGATCTACCCGATCGGGTCCATGCATCGCATCCTGTCATCATCCAATCCAAGAATAAAAGTGACTGCTACCTAACCAATGGTAGCCTTACATCACAAGCAATCTCATACGGTCCATTGCTTTCCTGATCCCATAACTGTAGTGGCGCTCCTACAATCCTATCACTGGTTCAACCAGATCTAATCCATCTGGGTAATACCGAAATCCAATATGGGGATTTCCATATCCTTACTGCCGCACCTGAACTGGTGGGTACTACTGTTCCTTTCGCATTCTAACAACACGCTCATGCCATCTACCAACCTAGTGAATGCTACGGCTCCAACCACAGACTTACAACATTCTATCACTATCTAGCCAACCTGGTGAATGCTACGGCTACACCCGCAAACTTACAACACCCCTCACACGATCTGCTGCTAGTGAATGCTACGACTACCCCCGTAGTCTTACAACACTTTCCAAACCAATCTGACTGCTAGTGAATGCTACGACTACCCCGGTAGTCTTACAACACTTTCCAAACTATCTGACTGCTAGTGAATGCTACGGCTACCCCCGTAGTCTTACAACACTTTCCATACCGGTCGAACACGCACTCGACCTAACACAGAATTGAACTTGAATCCTAATTGGAACTCTAACCTGGTTCCCAAAACCTGCTATCACGTGACCCCACTGTATCAGTATCGTATCCATGCCTGTGATCAAAGCGTCACAGTAAACCACGAAATCATCTACACCCTCTGGCAGGGTGAGAATCGGTGCCTCGTACAGCTGCTGTCTGAGAGTCTCGAGGCTGCCTGCTGCTCAGGCCCCCAACGAAAGGTCACTGACTTCTTGGTCAGTCGGGTCAAAGGAACCTCAATCTCGGAGAAGTCCCATGTAAATCTCCGGTAATAACCCACTATACCCAAGGAATTCCGAATCTCGGATGGAGACCTCAGAATCTCCCATTGCATCACGGCCTCTATCTTGGCTGAATCAACTAGAATACCCTTCTGGTTGACAAGGTGGCCAAGATATTGCACCTTGCGCAACTAGAACTCATAGTTGGAGAACTTTATAAAAAGTCTCTCCCCACTTAGATTCGACTAAGTCTTCACATTACTTGAGAATTAAAGGGTTCCCAATCCTTCTCGCTTTCTGATATCCCACTGATGACAACCTGTGCCTGCGAATGCTTACGTTTAATCGCCGATTAAACCTTGAGATCTCCCATCCTCAGAGGTCTCAATGAACACTCTTGAAATCTGATCCAGTCTGACACCTCAATCCATTTAACATGCTATCAATTGAAGACCTTAATCTTCACTCTAGCTGACGAATCCTCGTTCCCACTGCCAATCTTGCAGTACCACTGAACTCTAATCGAACACATCCCATGCGAAAACACAATTCTATTGAACATCCAGTGACCAACCACTTATGCATCTAGCACCCGTGACTGACACTACCCTCTTCCTGTCACCAGTTCTGTCCTAGAAACAGTAATGCCTTGAACTCCAAGGTTCATCCATAAATAATTACCGACCATACCTGAAAAATGATAGAACCTCTGAACGCTGACTTCATTGGAGAACAAATACTCCAACCCTGATCGAGTATCCTCTAAATAATACTCCTGCATAGATCCCAACAAAGATCTGAAATGATAATGGTATGCGCGGAAGCCACTACGCAAGATGCATCCCCCTTTGGGTTCATCAAGGACTTTTCGGCATGCAGGATGACATATATGATCCTTGATAACCCAAACACTAGCAAGAAAACCGACCCGAGGTCTGACTTATCCAACTCACTCATAATTCCAAAGCGATACATATTCCCAACATCCAACTAGTAGCAGTAAAATATGACATACCCGCAACATCTGGAGGAATCCGAGTCACCTCCAGCTGACATGATCAACCCTGCCACACCTGTAGCAGCCTAAACCCTTGGAGTGACAAACTCCCTCGTGTACTCTCTCGTACGCATTGCACTGACTCTGGCCCTGCTGGCCCTCCACCCAATGATCAGAAGTCATGGGTCTCTTCCCGGGATCCTCTACTATACCCGCCTAGCACAACCCTCTCTTTCCAGGATGCTCCCAAATCGATCCCACATCTACAACTCTTGGTAATCATATCCTTCAGGGTCTGACACCCTGTCACGCGCACTAGCTCGCCTGCCAATGGCTAAGCTGCAACAACTGGAACATCCTCTGTCCCCAAACTGGGTCATGAACTCTTCCCTGAAGCTTCTTAGATTCTCCAAGACTCTCACTGATTCGAGTATGGATCCTGTGCTTTCAGTAGTACGGGCCCAATACTACCTTCCACACCTATCCATACTTCCTCAGCAATCCTCACGGATCCTCTAAGTCACTTCCTCAAACTGGTACACCCAAGTCTAACTGAGCCTCACTACTGACTCACTAAAATATATCCTAGGCTTCCCTAGGTTCCCGAACTCACCTAATCCTCAGCTGCTAAAAGATTCCCAATAATGTCAACTAGCTACCTCATGAATATAGCCACATGCAACAGAGATCGGATAATCCTTCGAGTAAAAGACCCATCCCTAGAACGGTTGGACTCAGACAAGAGCTGCGCAATAGGGTCAAGTCTCTCACTTTGAGATTATCCGGCCTGTGTCCCGTGTGACCTAGCACATTCACTTAATAGTTAGCTCACATTACTAAGAGTCCCACAAAGCACACAGCAAACAACATTCAGACAATGGAAAATCTAACCATCATATACCAATCAAATCATTCTATCTTCTAATCAGGAATCTGTACATGAAATTCAAAGGCTCATACAATTAGGCATAACCTAAACAGGCTATCCTATCACTGACTGATCAGTACTAGCATGCAAGTCTACAAGAACATACAATAGGCATATAAGGCATCCTCCTAGATCCTTAGCCCTAATCTAGCATGCAATTCTCATAATCATATCATATCATACCATAACATAACATGTATAGGTATCTTGGGGAAAACTTACTTGAGCTCGGCTGATTGCACGCATCACACACTTTGTTCTTCTCAAAGTTCCTTTCTATTTTCAGATTCTTTTCAAACTCCTTTTTATAAAATGGTTTTACTTTTGAAAATTTTCATACCAAACCCGTAGTTTGAGTTCAGACACACCCGAAAGTATGTCTGAATCCCTCAAACCAAGGCTCTGATACCAACTTGTAACATCCCAAAAATACAGGCCAAAAATTTCATGTTTAAATACATCATTATAAAACCAACAGTGTAATAAAACATTTGTAATATCATGTCATGTCAAAACCAAAGTAGAAATAATCAAACATGTTATAATAAAACAATATCAGAGTGTAATACCAAAGATCTCATGTGCGGAAAACCATAGTGTGATGCGCTGCGATCGAGCCGGCTCCTTCCCTTTGAAAATGAAGTACCTGAAACCAAAACTGAAAACCGTAAGCACGGAGCTTAGTGAGTTCCCCCATCATACCGCATACCATACAATCACATAACATACATATATTGTCAGGCATATCTGGGTGCCTGACCTACCCCTTCGGTCCTCTCGACCGGATACAGACTAGTCTATCTGGGAGCTAGCCTCCCCTTCGGTCCTCTTGACCAGATACTGACTAGCATATCTGGGTGCTGGTCTCCCCTTCGGTCCTCTCGACCAGATACTGACTAGCATGTTTGGGAGCTGGCCTCCCCTTCGGTCCTCTCGACCGGATACTGACTAGCCTATCTGGGAGCTGGCCTCCCCTTTGGTCCTCTCGACCGGATACTGGGTACTATTTCACCCCTACTACTACCACATAACACATATATCACATAATCTATCTAACATGGCTGGGCATGACCGCCCCTTCGGCCCTATCGACCGATATTCTGGGGGACTATCTCCCCCTACTGTCACTAGCACATAGCATCGTATCATACTAGCACAATAACATATCACAGGTAGTAGCAACCCTAGATGAATATCACAGACACAAACATCTATCATACAATTCCTACTGGTGGGCCGACATTGTGGCCGTAGACCCACCGCTACTGGAAGGTAACTCACCTCACACTGCTGAAGTCCTGTAGACACAATCCCACCCTGCTGAAGTCCTGCAGACTCGACCCCAACTGTTAGCTGACAGATTCCCGAACTGTCAACACCAAAATAACACCCAATTAATAATTGGGTCCCACTACATAACCATAAGTACATTCTTTGGGTAATTACTACATTACCCCTAGCTTGGCTTATTCAAGCCCAAGGCCCAATCCATAGGCCCAAAGTCATTTAGGAATCAAAGCCAAACACATGGCCCAATTTTCCAAATTGGGCCTAGGCCTATACATGGTCTCATTCTAAGGCCCAACATCATATAATCATTAAAGCCCAAACTATGGCCCATCTATGGCCCAATTTTCCAAATTGGGCCCAATCCCCTTACATGGGCCTTACCCTAGGCCCATTAACTTATTCTAGTCCAATTGCTTGACTTTGGATGGCCCATTAATAACCCGATCATCAAGGCCCAATAATAAACCCAAATGAGATTAGGGTTTCACATAAAATGATGATTAGGGTTAAGTTTCCTACTTAACCCATTAAGGACTTAATCCATTAAGTCTATTATCGCTTAGATTAATCTTTGCCAAAGTTTATTATTTAATATCTCAAGTTATTAAATAATTTTTGTGTGTCCCGATTAATTCCCCCAAATTAGGGTTTCATGGCATTAGGGTTTCCAAACCCTAATTAGAGTTTCCAACCCAATACTAGTCCATTAATTAATTTGTTGGGTTTTTAGGTCAATTAGGGCTTTATTGGGCCTATTAAGCCCACTAGAATACCATTAAGCCCATTAGGGTTTTATTAGGGTCCATTGGAGTCCATTAAGCTTCATTGGGCCCACTTAAGCTTCTTTGGGACCATTAGGGTTTCAAGCATTCCCAAACAAGTCAACTCACAAGACAAGCACACCGCCACCCGACACGGCGGCCGGTAGCGGCAGGAGGCGACAGCCACCACCCTAAGGTGGTGGTTTTCAATTCCTTTTATTATTCAAATCTCATATTACATTCTACAAGGCTAATAATCAGAATAAACACACAAAATCACTACGACAAATGGTGTTTCAAGGCGGCAGCCACCACCTCACAGTGGTGGCGATGGCCCTTTCTCAATTTTCTGGCCAACGGAGCTACATACTGTTGGGTTTTGAGTATTCTAACACTCCTAAGTGTACATGCAACCCTAAATACCTTGGATCTATGTTTTCTCTATTATACATGCAAATAAGAACTTCCAAGGTATTATCCTAATCTAGCATACAAAACAATGAGTGTAACAAGATAGAATACATACCTCTTTGATGTAGAAAGTCTTCATGAAGCTTGAGTTCCTAGTGCCCCAAGTGTGACACCTCAAATGGTTCACACAGCACAAAATACACTTGGAATAACTTTAGAGAAATCTACACTTCATGAAATCGGCTAGCCCTCTCTAGAATGATACTAGTCGCCAATTTGGTCAAGAATAAGATCTTTATATAGTGTTACAATTAGGGTAAACCCTAATTGTCATGACATTCCATTTCCTTGGATCCATGGGTTCAAATACACCATGGAGCATCCATGGACCATCCTATGGGTTTTAGCCCAACTTGATTATCAATGGAGCATTAGCCCACTATACAAGTATGGATGATTTACATAATCAACCCATACATTTAATTAGTCTTCTTTTGATCACTTAATTAATCCTAGATTAATTCTTGATCAATACTAATTAAATAATCTTATTATTCTTATTATTAATATACTAGAACTTATAATATATTAATAACCATAAGTGTCTTATTTCTCTTATTATAGTCTATCCAAGTGCATGATGCCATGCAACCCAAATGGACCATGTCGGGTCGGGTCAAGTCTTACAAATTATAGTTATGGACTTAGACATTAATCCAACAGTCTCCCACTTGGATAAGTCTAAAACTATTATTGCGTATGACTTCAAGAACCGACTGGCAATCGTAGCTCTCAAAAGCTTCTGTCGTACTCTGACCTTGTAGATGAACTCTGACCTTTGTCAGTGACTTTTCCATCAGATAAGGGATCATATATTCCTCCATTCTAGATATCATATGAACTGAGACATGGATTATAATCATTCTCTCTGTCCATTTGTTGTTTCCCGATTTCCGATTTATGACGACTGACTAATTGAACAAATCAAATCAGTCCTGGCCCGGCCGAGCACTTCCATTTGTCATCATCAAATCATCGATGGGACCACATATATTGCTTTTATCCCGAAGTTAAAAGGAATGGATAAACTTCGACTCATATGACTTGTTCTACTACTTGTTGAATCATACACAAAGACACGTTTTATAGCACCGAGTTACCAAATGCGTTTTTGTGCAATCAATGTACTATCAACTCATAGTAACAACTCATATCTCTAGGTTTGAAGAATATAAGATATTATCGTCTCATGATCACTCGTGATAAAATCCATGAAGTAATTCCAATGAGCGCGGGTTGAATCCAATAATCCGAACTTATGAGCACTCATGAGTGTTGTAGCCCTTTGTCCAACACCTTAGACCTCTACAAGCCAACCCATGACAGTCTTAATTCATATCTACTTCCAACATATGACCGACTGTGGATGGTTTGAATAACTTAGTCATTCCGGAAGAATAACCCAGTTTATTCGGGAAGTCAAAACATGCAAAGTGAAACACAATAATAATTGAATCCAATATGGTATCAAAACCTATGAACATAAATAAAACACCTTTTATTTATCACCATATGATTACACATTATGCATTGTATACTGTTTCAGCTATCAACTTTATTCTTGAATTTAAAAACAATAGTTATCTCATGCTCCAAGCATGTACACTATGTTTTCTAAACACTAGTCATGCCATACACCAAGTATGCATACTATGTTTGTCTATGATCTTTACTTTGTGAACTAGATCCATTGAACATAACTTCAATGATTCTCTTTTCACACTCCCAAATCCTTACTGCATATACAAGAATTCCAAATTCATGTCATTTAGTGAAATCTGTTAGATTCAAAACTTATATGCGTTGATCCTCTTGTAATGATTATGCACAAAGTCAGAAAGACTTGATAACAATCATTATAGAGTATTCCAAAGGAGATCAGCTCCTTGGAAACATCCTTCTTGCATTAAGTCTCCTAATCTTAAACAGATTGAAAATTCTAACTTTGAAACATTTCCAGATTCCATTTTGACTATCACTTCTGAACAAGAGTTGCCTCCTTACAGATTATGTCAATATGGTCCTTCCAGAATTATCACTATACTTCCAACTGTCCTTGAGCACCCAATCTTTGGTAAACCTTAGATTGTCCTCGACAATTGTTTAATCCTTTTAGTCATATCCAGTTCTAAACCTTTTCCCTTCTTAATGCCCCAGGCATTTGGAAAATTTTAGAAAGGATGAATATAGCACATGTAATCGATCCTATATCCGAAGCATATGGGAATCGATTCATGATGTCTCACATAAAGACTAAACCAGTCTTTTGCTATAACATTTTCATTTCAATTTGCCAAGTTCTCATAATTCAGATTATGAAAAGGGATGCCGTAATCATAATCGAATTTTAGAACGCAAATAATAGACCAATATACAGAATTTCCTTATGTTGATCCATTCCAACATGAAATTCATATATATCCTTGACAAAATGATTAAAACCTCACGATCTAAGCTTATAGATTTGAGATGAAGTATAATTTCCTCTCCCTTAATTATAGCAAAACAACTCTTTCCCAATTAAAACTTTTGTTTTCTATAATTAACATTGCTAGCTTGCAATACTTATCATAATTATCATGCTCCCACTAACATGATGATTATTAGCATAACACTTATGCTCCCACTAACTTTGACATGTACTCAGAAATTAGCTGGACTTCTAGAAATCAATACTTCATTGACTTTCTTACCAAAGTTCAGATTTCTGATACTAGATTGTTTTGATAAGACTTTATCAAAATCATACACCTTCCCTTAGATAGCACACTTGTGTGTCTAAACAATTATGAAGAGGGATGCCGTAATCATAATGGTTAGACCTTTTTGCCACTTCTCACAAGTCCAGGTTAGTGTGCCGGTAAACCACACACGCTCCACTAACGACTTTGAGAATGCAAATATCCAATTTCTATCTAGATAAAATCTACTTAGTGAAAGTGTTTCCTCACCATCATTTTCATGAATCGGAGAGAAACCTTATGACACTTAGATTTTTATGGTGTATGAGTTCCTACCCATATGAATTTGTCAAAACCATAAACACAAGACAAGGATAATGACAAATCTAAACTCATATGGATTGAACTCAATCTTAATTTCTTGCCACCTAACAGCTCAAGGGCCTGCCATTGCTTCCAAGTTGTTGTGCGACCAATTGAGAACTCTAAGAACTCATATGCAAAGCCAACTTTAACTGGAATAGGTACATAATATGTCAACACGATAGGTTATAAACCTTAAGTCGTGTGCTAGTGAAGAACTTCAGGTTCTATTCTTGATTAGTTCTTGAGACTTTCAAGACCTTTAAGACTCCCACTGTCCTCTTGACATATACGACTTTCTTGTCAGTTATTCAAGAGATAGTGTGGATTCAAACCAAGACAAACACTTCACACAATTGGCCTAAGTTGGTCTTTGTTTTATCCAAAACATCACAACTTACGAATTTCAAATGTACAAGAGTAGAAAACTTTTACTCTTACATTTGACAAGTGTTTTAAACCTTCTTTGAGACATGTCACTCAAGTTACAATCTTGGAGTATGACTCTAAGACTTGTATTGGAACGAAGTATGACTCATCTTCTTGATTTAACCACTTCAACAATTCAAGTTCCTCTTAGTCATAAGAATGCACTAAGATTTCCTTAGAGAACTAATTGTGCTATGGTTTCTTAATCATTAAGATGATCACAAAAACTGATACTAAAGTACTCTCCGATCTTTTCAGATTTGAGAAACTTTTATCCTTCTGCCTAATTTGATTCTTCTTATTCGCTCTGCCATACATTGGAACCTTTTCCAATGTCTCAGAATTACACTTAAGCTTGTAATTATAACCATATTTACTAAGCTTTAGTAAATTATGACGAATAATCTTATCGATCTTTTGTGGTGGACTTGACCAGTGCACAAGAATGTGTACTCGATCCCTTAGTCCATTACTTGACTCACACATCCATGTGAACAAGTAATTATTCTTAATTTTCCAATACTTGAAAATTCTCATTCATCATGCTATACAACTTGCATGATTCCAAGTTTCGGTCCAATTGAAACTTGGGTGATGAGAATCTTTCCTTATTTGGTAAAGTTAGACATTACCACAAATGAAAGAATCAATTTCATACTTCCACTCTTGCTATTAATGGAATCTTATAAGCAACAAAAAATTTTCTCAGATGCCATTGTAAGGATATTTTAAAATAAATAAATTCAAAACTTTTCCTTTTATTTTAAAATTTTGCGGAAAAACTTATCCTTACAATCCATATGAAAACTTGTTGTTATCTATTCCTAAGCAAAATATCATAACTCCTAAGAAGTAGCCCAAGAATCCGATCTTCAAACTATGCGATAGAAATCCATCTACGCGATCAGATTCAGCATATTCTTTCTTTAAGTTTCTTCACTTTTCTTTGATTCTTAAAACATCACCATGTAACCCAGTCACATCATGTATCAAGAATCTCAGAATAGAAACTTAACAGAGTTAGATAGTGGACTTTACCTGAAGTAGAGTCAAACTTATTGACTTTAACATCCTTAGGTAAATTTGGTAGCTTCGCAACCAATGCCCCTTTCTTTGGCAATATAAACATATGGACCCTTTTGATAATGGTACACGGGACTATCACAGACTTAGCTTTTCTCTTTACCATTTGGTCAACCGAGTTGACTATGGCCGATCCCTTTCCATTGGAAAGAGAATTCTTTCTTGGATTTCCTGTGTCACTATTGTCAATGTCCATCAAGTTTTAAGGAAGTTGATCTTAACAAATAGATAAGATCATTAAGGGTCTTGTCATAGTCTGTTTCATAGGTGTCCCAAAGGAACTCACTATGTAACTTAGAAAGTGATTGAACCACCAACTTTCTCAAGACTTTGACACCCAACTCTCTCGGCTTGTCAATATGTGACTACATCTCCAAGATGTGATCACACCTAGACCTTGCCTTGCCAAGAGGGCTTGAGTAACCTTGAACTTGTGGGTTAGGGAGAATAATTGGAGGAGGTGAACGAAGTATGATTTCCATGGGACATCATCTTCATTTAGGAAAGCTTGTTTCAAGAGATTTGGGAAGATCATAAATGTCTAAACCAGACATCTTTTGGGAGATATTCAAGATAGTTGTTTTAAAGTCCTTAATATGACACCCAATATCAAATATTAAGGCTAGGACCCTACAAACTATTTTATAACTTAGAAGAGGGATGCCGTAATCCAAGCTATAAAATATTTTAAGGTAAGTGAATGACGATTCACCAATTTCCACCAAGATAAACGAAATGTATTATTAGGTTTTAATTGGTTTTTGAAACTCCTAGATCTTTGAGATTCATTGAACTGTTCAATGGCATGTTTCAATCTCGAGTGTTCCCTTCAGGTTTTGTGACTGGGATGCCGAGGATCACAAAACAAGGTGTGAAGTAACCATGCAAATTACTTGGTACCCTTAAGTGTTTACCCCTCAATCAATGTGCCGGTTAACCACACACGCTCCATCGATACTATGGTAAACATTAAGTTACCCTTTTCCTACCTTGTTAAATACGAGTTAGTGTGCCGGTTAACCACACACGCTCCACTAACCAACTTAAACAAAGTGCAAAGTGTAATTTCATGGATTAGCACCTTATTCACATTTTCCTAAGTAACTAAGATTGGGTATTATTAAGAGTTTAGTTACTTAGTATTCATCATTAATACTTTTAATGAAGGGAGAATTCTAGTCCTGTCAAACCCGTTCGGCTAATGACCCTCCACCAGTCAAGCAAGCGGTGGGTGAGAGTGGACACCCATTAAGTTGCCATTTTATAGGCAACAACCTTATACCCACCTTATAGACTGGCTTCGTGAATGAGGCGTACTAGCGGTAAGACTGACTTTACTCTTATACATACATATATATATATATATATATATATATATATATATATATATATATATATATATATATATATTATTAACTTATAATATTATAAAATATAAGGGTTAAATTTTAACTTTTTAAAATTCTAAGGGCTAACTTGGAATTAAAGTATTCATAAGTGAAAACTTTTCAAATTCCAAAACTTGAGGGCAAGTTTTGAAACTATTCAAAACTAATTACTTCCATAACTTATGTGTTTAAAGTAGTTTTAATCCAAAAACTCTTCAAGTTCCATAACTTGAGGACAAGTTATGGAAGACTTTAAACTAATAAAAGAATTAACTTTTCTTTATTTTATAACTTATGGAATTAATTAAGGTTACACTTTATTTATTTATTTATTTATTAATGAAGAGACTCTTGGTCCTCCATAACTTGAGGACAAGTTATGGAGTCATAAACCCATTTAATTAGAACTAGACTCTTCATTTTTGTAACCTTTGCCAACTATTATGAGTTTTATGAAACTTAAATGTGACTTTTCATATAACTTGAGGACAAGTTACAAAAACACATTTTAGAATCAACTCTTAGATTAATTTGGATTGAAAACAACTATTTCACTCAACTTTTCTATTAATCTAAGCAACTCATAAGAACAAGATAATTCAAATCAAACTTTTTCATGTAATTAGTCTAAACCTTAAACTAATACAAAACATGAATCTATTGAAAATTATCTTTGAAATTGGATTAGCATGAATATTACCACATCAAAACCAAGTTTATAAGTTCAAAAACATCTTAGGGTAATGCTCCTAGTCCAAATCCAGCCAAAAAAGTCGAATTTATGCTGTCTGGGGGTCTAACTCGTCGAGTGCACGAACCAACTCAGTGAGTTGGATGCTTTTTGCCTTGGACTCGGCGAGTCTGCTGGGCAGACAGCATCAAAAGTCGATTTTCCAGCTTCTTTTGCAAGTATAACAAGAAAACAAGCCTAGGCTCTGATACCACTGTTGGGTTTTGAGCATTCTAACACTCCTAAGTGTACATGCAACCCTAAATACCTTGGATCTATGTTTTCTCTATTATACATGCAAATAAGAACTTCCAAGGTATTATCCTAATCTAGCATACAAAACAATGAGTGTAACAAGATAGAATACATACCTCTTTGATGTAGAAAGTCTTCATGAAGCTTGAGTGCCTAGTGCCCCAAGTGTGACACCTCAAATGGTTCACACAACACCAAATACACTTGGAATAACTTGAGAGAAATCTATACTTCATGAAATCGGCTAGCCCTCTCTAGAATGATACTAGTCGCCAATTTTGTCAAGAATAAGATCTTTATATAGTGTTACAATTAGGGTAAACCCTAATTGTCATGACTTTCCATTTCCTTGGATCCATGGGTTCAAATACACCATGGAGCATACATGGACCATCCTATGGGTTTTAGCCCAACTTGATTATCCATGGAGCATTAGCCCACTATACAAGTATGGATGATTTACACAATCAACCCATATATTTAATTAGTCTTCTTTTGATCACTTAATTAATCCTAGATTAATTCTTGATCAATACTAATTAAATAATCTTATTATTCTTATTATTAATATACTAGAACTTATAATATATTAATAACCATAAGTGTCTTATTTCTCTCATTATAGTCTATCCAAGTGCATGATGCCATGCAACCCAAATGGACCATGCCGGGTCGGGTCAAGTCTTACCAATTATAGTTATGGACTTAGACATTAATCCAACACATACATCACTCACTAAAACACAGCATGCTAGCACACACCTAAACACATAGAAGCACACGCACACAACCACCTTCCACGGTGGCTGGTGGCGACAGGAAGGCGGCGAATAGAGGCGGCATCGGCTCATCGACTTCAACAACCACAAAACAGTGGGGATGGCGGTTGGGGTTGCGATCTCGACAAATGAATCACGTTGACGCAGCAACCTTTCTCTTCATCGGCCGCTAGGCAGCAGCGGCGGTGACACGATGGCTAGAAAGTGGCGCTCGAGGAAGGCAGCGGCTGGAACAGCACCGGCAACAGCCGGGTGTGGCTGTGAACAACGACAGAAAAGGATGAAGAAGAAGGAATAGTGGCAGCGACTTCAACCGAGGGTAGCGACTCCTCCATGGATCGTTTCCCCGGCAAGAAAGGCCACGGTGACCAGCGGTGAGCGAGTAATCCAGCAGCAACAACCACAGCGGCATGTCGGCTGTGACTCGACCCTCTCCACGACCGACTACACAGCGCCTCCGTTGATCTTCATCTTCATTCGCAACGCAAAGGCGACGGCTGCACTTGGCTCGGCGGCTAGCGACCTTGATACAGTGGTGGCGACGCCGGAGCATAGGAGAAGGGAAGGTAGGGGCTGGGAAGGGAAGACATAAGGAGGGTGACAGCTGGTGATACCCTCTAGGGTTAGGGTTATGCAATGACTAAATACCCGGTGCCTTAAAACACATTCCCATATTAACATAATCGATCCCTCCTTCCTTCTTTTCTTTCAAAATAAGTTCATAATTTACACTTTTAACCCTGCCTTCAAAAATCTTTACAAACTAACTCCAAAACTTACATTTTAAGCCTTGATCTCATAAATTTCTTTCATAATAGATCCCTAAATTACCAATAAACCCTTAAGCCTTCAAATCTTTTCAATTTAAGTCCATTAATTACCCAACGCACCCTAACTTCTGAATTCCTTCTCAAATTAAATCCAGAACTTACACTTTTGACCCCCAACTTCTAAAATTATGACAATTAGCCCTTCAAGACCATCCTTTGATATATAACTATTTATTTTAGGGCTACTATTCGTTCATTAATTTATTTATTTATCAAATAAATAAACAGGGTATTACATTAGTTTATATATGATTACACTTTAGGTTTTATATTTATTTAAGCTTATTAACCAACTTATAATCATTATTAGAAAGAAATTGAAAAGTCATGGGAGTTTCAAATGAATGCGGTTAAAGGAAAAATGAATGGGAGATTCAAATGCATGAGATTCAAGAAAAAATGCTAGCCTTAAGTATACTAGGTGAATGTCCGGGCGTTGCGCAGAAACATCTATATAGTTGAAGTCTTTATAAATATGTGTATCTTTTAAATATGACAATAACTTTGTTGTTAAATTTGATATAATAATTTGTATACTAAATTGATATAATATATTGATTATTTTGAATTATATGATAATATATACATCTATTATAACTATATAATCTCAATCGTTTGAATGACTTCCACCCGCGAGTTACACATGAATAAAATTAAATATTATATGGTTTAATGTTATTTATAGTTGTTTTTATTGCTAATTAATTTTTTAAAAATTATTTGCTTAATATTTTAATTACTATCATTATAATTATTTGAAACATCAAACATTGTTTTTTGATTTTAAATGTAATATTATAATCATTTATATAGAGTTATTTTTAACTATTGTTATTTTAAGTTATTTTAAGATACTTATTTGAAAACTTTAAATCATTATAAAAATAACTTTAGGAAGTATTTTAGTTAAGTTAAGATTACAATTTAGTTTTTGTATTTATCACTACAAATTATCAGTTTTAACTATTTACAAAATATTCTTTGATTTTTTAAGTGGACTGAAATTTATATTTAAGTTGACACTGTAATGTATTTAAATTAACAATTTAAGTATTTTGTCTAAACTGTTCAAAAGTTGTAGCTTTAAACTAATAATGGTTACATACACAATATTTTAAATCAAATAAATTAATTATAATATGTTAAAAGTTAAAGACATAACTTTATAAGTAGAAGTAAAGATATTATTTTAAAATTGAAAATTTAGTTTATTTATGATTACACTTTAGGTTTGATATTTATTTAGTCATATTAACCAACTTACAATCATTATTAGAAAGACACTAAAATTAATCACTTTTAACTATTTACAAAATATTTTTTGGGTTGTTTAAGTTAACTAAAATTTATATTTAAGTTGACTCTGTAATGTTATATTTAAATTAATAATTTAAGTATTTTATACAAATTGTTCCAAAATTGTATCTTCTACCCGCGAGTTACACATGAATAAAATTAAATATAATATATGGTTTAATGTTATTTATAGGTGTTTTTATTATTAATTAATTTTTTAAAATTTATTTGCTTAATGTTTAATTTCTATCATTATAATTATTTAAAACATTAAACATTGTTTTTTTTATCTTAAATGTAACAATATAATCATTTATATAGTGTTATTTTAACTATTGTTATTGTAAGTTATTTTAAGCTACTTATTTGAAAACTTTTAACAATTATAAAAATATCTTTAGGAAATATTTTAGTTAAATTGAGATTACAATTTAATTTTTTGCATTTATCACTACAATTTATCACTTTTAATAATTTATAAAACATTCTTTGATTTTTTAAGTGGAACTGAATTTTTATTTAAGTTGATACTATAATGTTGTATTTAAATTAATAATTTAAGTATTTTGTCAAAACCGTTCAAAAGTTGTAGCTTTAAACTGATAATGGTTTACATAAAACAACATTTTTAATCTAATAAATTAAGTATAATATATTAGAAGTTAAAGACATAACTTTATACGTAGAAGTAAAGATATTATTTTAAAATTGAAATTTAGTTTATTTATGATTACACTTTATGTTTGATATTATTTAACTTTATTAATCAACTTATAATCATTATTAGAAAGACAATACAATTTATCACTTTTATCTATTTACAAAATATTTTTTGGGTTGTTTAAGTAAAACTAAAATTTATATTTAAGTTGACCATGTAATATTATATTTAAATTAATAATTTAAGTATTTTATACAAATTATTCCAAAATTGTATCTTTAAAACAATAATGGTTTACATCCAATACTATATTATAATTAATAAATTAATTATAATATGTTAAAAGTTAAAAAAACATAACTTTATAAGTAGAAGTAAAAATATTATTTTAATATTGAAATTTAGTTTATATGATTGCACTTTATGTTTGATATTTATTTAACCTTATTAACCAACTTATAATTATTATTAGAAAGAAATTGAAAAGTCGTGGAAGTTTCAAATGAATGTAGTGAAAAAAAATGCATGGAAGTTTCAAATGAATGTGGTGAAAGGAAAAATTCTTCTTTTATAATAATTTAAGTATTTTATACAAATTTTTCCAAAATTGTATCTTTAAAATGATAATTAGGGATGAGCATAGGCGGGTACCCGCCCTAATTGTCAGGAACAGGAATCGGAACTGGAACCGGAATCGGCGGTTCTTAGAATGTTGGAACCGGAACCGGAACCGGTTCCGGTACTAGGTACCCGGTTGTTTATTGATTTTTTTAATTATATCATTAAAAGGTAGATAAATTGATCATTAAGAATTAATAAACCAACATTTAAAATTAATAAACATTAACAATTATATATGTAAATGCTTTAAAATGTATAAATAGAGAAAAAAAATGACGATTTGAAATTGGTGGCAAATATGGAAAATAAACCAATAAACTGGATAATTAACATGTAATCATACATAGTGTATATACGTTATCATGCATCTGTACACATCATATAAATGGTAAATTGAAAAGCTCAAGTCTTTACTTTAAAAGCTACTGTATTACCCATATATATATATATATATATATATATATATATATATATATATATATATATATATATATATATATATATATATATATATATATATATATATAGTCAAGATCAAATAAGAAGGAAATTTTTGGTAGGAAGGTAAGAAGTTTTTTTTCTACATATTTTTTTCGCGAACAAACAAAATGAATCATTAGATGATTCATTTGTAAGATGATTCACAAATTATTCCAAAATTGTATCTTTAAAACAATAATGGTTTACATCAAATACTATATTAAAACTAATAAATTAAGTATAATATGTTAAAAGTTAAAAAAAACATAACTTTATAAGTAGAAGTAAAAATATTATTTTAATATTGAAATTTAGTTTATATGATTGCACTTTATGTTTGATATTTATTTAACCTTATTAACCAACTTATAATTATTATTAGAAAGAAATTGAAAAGTTGTGGAAGTTTCAAATGAATGTAGTGAAAAAAAATGCATGGAAGTTTCAAATGAATGTGGTGAAAGGAAAAATTCTTCTTTTATAATAATTTAAGTATTTTATACAAATTTTTCCAAAATTGTATCTTTAAAATGATAATTAGGGATGAGCATAGGCGTGTACCCGCCCTAATTGTCAGGAACAGGAATCGGAACCGGAACCGGAACCGGCGGTTCTTAGAATGTTTACTAGGTACCCGGTTGTTTATTGATTTTTTTAATTATATCATTAAAAGGTAGATAAATTGATCATTAAGAATTAATAAACCAACATTTAAAATTAATAAACATTAACAATTATATATGTAAATGCTTTAAAATGTATAAATAGAGAAAAAAATGACGATTTGAAATTGGTGGCAAATATGGAAAATAAACCAATAAACTGGATAATTAACATGTAATCATACATAGTGTATATACGTTATCATGCATCTGTACACATCATATAAATGGTAAATTGAAAAGCTCAAGTCTTTACTTTAAAAGCTACTGGATTACCCATATATATATATATATATATATATATATATATATATATATATATATATATATATATATATATATATATATATATATATATATAGTCAAGATCAAATAAGAAGGAAATTTTTGGTAGGAAGGTAAGAAGTTTTTTTTCTACATATTTTTTTCGCGAACAAACAAAATGAATCATTAGATGATTCATTTGTAAGATGATTCACAAGAAAAAATTCTCAAAAAAACATATCGATCATTCATTTATACAATGATTTTGTTGTTATTCACTAAAATCGTCATAAAAATGAATTTTTTCTTAATTTACTTAAAAATGAATCATAAAGATGTTTCTTTTTTGAGAATTTTTTCTTGTGAATCATCTTACAAATGAATCATCTAGTGATTCATTTATTTTGTTCGTCAAAAAAATATGTAGAAAAAAACTTCTTACCTTCCTACCAAAAAAAATTTCTTACCGGATCTATATCCTATATATATATATATATATATATATATATATATATATATATATATATATATATATATATATATATATATATATATATATATATATATATATCGGTTCCGACGGGTACCCAGTTTTGATGCTCATCCTTAATGATAATGGTTTACATCCAATACTATATTAAAACTAATAAATTAAGTATAATATGTTAAAAGTTAAAAAAGCATAACATTATAAGTAGAAGTAGGATTTTATTTTAATATTGAAATTTAGTTTATATATGATTACATTTTAGGTTTGATATTTATTTAACCTTATTAACTAACTTATAATTATTATTAGAAAGAAATTAAAAAGTCGAGGGAGTTTCAAATGAATGTGGTGAAAGAAAAAATTCATGGGTGTTTTAAATGAATGTGGTGAAATGAAAAATGCTTCCTTTATAATATAGTATCATATGATATGATATGATATGATATGATAATGATATAATGATAATGATAATGATAATGATGATTGTCAATGATGACTACATGTTACGATTTATATTTTTAACTTTGCTTTATTTTCAACTTTACAGTAAAGTGAAGTTTTATTTTATTTATTAATTGAGCTTTTGTTCTATTATTGTTTTAGGTATGGAACAACGAGCTGATAGCTCAAAGACAAATACTCCCAAAGATAACAATCATGGAGTTAATAAGCCTTATCGATCAACACATGCTACAAATGATTTTGTGACACAGAATGAAACTCCTAATGATGTTGTACACGAAGTTGAGTCAGTAGGTAGGAAGAGGAGACAAAGGTCAGTTGTCTGGAATCACTTTAAGAACTTGAAAGTGAATGGAATAGATAAAGCGAAGTGGAAGTATTGCAAGATGAAGTTGGGAGGGTCTAGTAAAAATGGTACCAGGCATTTACATGATCATTTTAAAGTTTGTATAAGACGACCCTTTCAAGATATACGTCAACATATTCTTGTGGGACAAAGAAAAAAGGTTGATGGTAGTTCATCATATCTCTCCAACTACACATTTAATGAAGATAATTCAAGGAGAGATCTTGCAGAGATGATCACCATTCATGAATATCCCCTTTCAATAGTAGAGCATCATAGCTTTCGGAAGTTCGAAGGAAATCTCTAGCTTGTGTTTAAAGTTCCTTGTCGGAATACCATTAAAGGTGATATAAAGAGTATTTATGATTTTGAAAAGCAAAATACATTGAAGTTGTTGGACAAGAACACTAGTAGGGTAGCAGTTACAACCGATATGTGGACGGAGAACAACCAAAAGAAAGGATTTATGGTGATAACTGCTCACTTTATTGATCAAAACTGGAACATGCAAAGTCGAATTATGAGGTACATGTTTATTATTTTTGTTTGTTCAACTAAAAATGGCTTTAATTTAGTTATTTTTATTTTTATTAACCTATAGATTATTGAACAAGGTTTATTTATGTGCCTTGTCCGCATACATCCGATGTTCTTGCTGATATGCTATATGACAGCTTGTGTGATTGGAAACTTGATAGAAAGTTGTCCACAATACCTTTTGATAACTGCACCACAAATGATGCAATTATTAACATATTGTTGGAGAAACTTCCTTTGAGTTCACTTATTCAAAGAGGGAGGTTGTTTCATATGCGATGATATGCGTATATTTTGAACTTAATTGTTCAATACGATTTAGATATCATTAGGGATGAGATTGAAAGGATTAGAGATAGTGTGGCATTTTGGACCGCAACACCAAAAAGGCAGCAAATATTTGAGGAAACAGCTCACAACTTGGAAATACCATTTGCAAAAAACTTAGCACTTGATTGTAAGACTAGGTGGAACTCTAGTTTTTAATGCTTAGTGTTGCTATATCTTACAAAGAAGTCTTCAAGAAGTTAAAACAACGAGAATCACAGAATAAGTGTTTGCCAAGTGAGCGTGATTGGGAGTTGGCCAAAGAAATTTGTGATAGATTGCAATTATTTTATGAGGTAAAATCTATTCTTATATGATATTTTGTGTAATGTAATGTATCATATCTTAAACTATCCTTAGATAACTCACTAACTTTTATTTATTTTGTAATTCTTAGGTAACTGTAATGTTTTTGGGTACAAAATATCCTACAACAAATGTATTTTTTCCATATATGTGAAATTAGATACTCTTTGGTTGATTGGGCGTGTTCTTCTAATGAAGTTAATAAGCAGATGGCTACTAAGATGCTTCAAAATTTTTGATAACTATTGGTCTGTTATACATGGGATTATGGGGATGGAAGCAGTTTTAGATCCTCGGTATAAACTCGGTGCTTTATGGAGAAGAGAAGTGAGAGAGTGAAATTGAAAAACTTAAAGAACTAGTCTATAGTTTGTTTCAAGAGTATGAATCCAGTTCTCCTGGTACTACAACTAGTTATGAGGGTGTTGGGTGTTCATCTTTCACTTCAGGGTCTTCGGTTGGTCATCGTGTTGAATTTAAGAAACTTTTCTCGAGTATTGCTTCGATTGCTAGCCAACATGATGATACTGACATTACAACATAGTTGGATAATTATTTGAAAGAGAAACTTTTGCCATAAGATGTGGACCTTGATTTGCTACGTTGGTGGAAGACAAATGGGTTTAAGTACCCAACACTACAAAGAATAGCAAAAGATATTTTGGCAATTCCTATTTCTACTGTTGCGTCAGAATTTGCATTCAGCACCAGTGGAAGATTGGTAAGCCCTCATTGTGGTCGACTACACGCGAAGATGTGAGAGGCAATGATGTGTGCTCAAAGTTGGCTCTTGAATGAACTACGAGGTATGGCATATTTAATTTTAGGTATTAAAATTTCCCTTTTAACTTATAGATATAAATTTTATTGATACATTTTGTATTTTTTATTCCCAAAAACTTGTTCGGGTGAATCAGAAGCTTATTGTCGTACTATTGAGTATGATTATGATGTGGAAGAGGTAAATAGACTTTATAATAACATTACCGACTTATTGTGATTTCCTTGGTTAATGTCTCTACTTATTACTAAATTGTTTACTCAACTGATAGACGGTTTGATATTTTGTAGGAAAATAAAGAAAGTTGAGATTTAAAATTGGCAATTTTGGAACTTTTGATTTGAGAATTTGAGTTGGTAATTTGTGTCATCAGCTTGTTGTTTGAGACATTTAGTATTTATTATGTAAAGGGTGATGCTTTTTGAGACATTAGTATTGTAGTTTGATCAAGTAATCGTACCTTTTTTTGTTTTTGGTTTTGATGGTGTTTGAAACATATAATATTTATCCAGTTTGTTGTTATTCATGATGATGTTTGAGATTTATATGCCATAGTTTGTCTTAAGCTATCATTTTAAAAAATTTAGTTTTATTTTAAAATGGGTCTAATTTGTTGAATACCATCAAAGAAAAATATGTAACATGATTATTTACCCTTATCGGTTTCCCCAATGGTGATTGGGTAAAACGTAATACCCGATGGGGATCACCGTTAAGGTCCCCGACGGAGATCGGGACGGTTTTGGGGAGTAAAAAGCTTATTGGTTTTGGGGACGGGGATACTAGAAACTGGGCCGAACCGGCCCCGTTGCCATCCATATACATAGCATCCCCAAAGTTTTCTGCATGGACAATTATTAATGATATTACTATGATGTTTTTATAATATATTAACTTTGATAGGTTTTGGAACAACTCATTGTAGGATTATTGTTTTAAAAATGTAAATTTTACCTTAGATTTTCGAGACGTTACAAGTCGCCATTCTCTCTCATTCCCAAACCAATCGCTGTGAGTAGGCAGTCATAGTTTTTGTCGATAATAACCGATATGAACTTTGAGCCTAAAAGTTATCATTTAAAAGGACACTAAAGATCATTGGTAGCATGTACATAAGAAATCCTAAAAACTATAAAAACAATGATAACAATAAAATTATAACAACAAATATACAATGTATATATTACAAAATGACCAAGATCATTGATTTTCGAAGATACCTTTAAAATCCATAGTGTTTTTGTTTATATATCCCATAAGTATATGATACGAATGTAGTTAACGTGAATAAAATTATTGTTTGGAAATTACAAAAATTTTATTTTTAAAGGGCCTAGTATAAAAGTTCCGTGAATTGCTTTACACTTTTGTGAATTAACCAAAATAGATAATCTATTAGAAACAAAATGACCATAAGAATAACAATCTTAAACAAATGTTAATAAGTTCTACTCCATTTAACAAAGGAATCTCAATCTATAAGTATGTGATCTAGTCGAATATTAAACAAATGTTAATACGTTCTACTCCTATTAACAAAAGAATCTCAATCTATAAGTATGTGATCTAGTCGAATATTGACAAAGGGAATATATGGCTGTTAATTTAATATTTTAAAACAAGATTTCGATCAAACAAAATCTCATAATAAACTTTCTTTTTTTTTTTTTTTTTTTTTTTTTTTTTTTTTTTTTTTTTTTTTTTTGTTATAGAGAGATATAGATCTAATGCTGTAGCGTGAAGGACACCTCATATGCGCATACCATAAGATCTCATGTTTGACCAAATCTATTATCTGTAATAAAATCATTTATTAATCACCTATTATCTGTTAATAAAAAACACATTTTAATGAATAAACTCATAAACACTGCAATAGATCATTTGCCTACATATAAAATATATAAAGTTAATAATTAATAATTATAATAGTAAAAATAAGAAGAATAATGATAGTAATAATAAAAAAAAATAGTAAAATTAAGAAGAATAATGATAGTAATAACAAAAATATAATACAATTTTTATATATAAGTCAATCAAGAGAAAACTACAAAAATATTCAATGTAGTCATTTAATTTTTTTTTTGGAACTACAAACAAATATTATTAGCCCAAGAAAACCACAAGACTTAAGCGAGAAGCTCAAGCCAAATTATAGAACAATCGAAATAGAAGACATGCACCAAGACTCGCTAAAACCCTAGCCGTCAACTTCTTCTTCCCTGTGTCGATTGCTTCTCTTCTCATTCAATTTGTTTTCCTCTCGGCTACACGATGGTCTCCTCCTCTTCTTCTGCTACAAATACTTTGATAAACCTTATGGCATTACCAATATCAAAGCTTACATCCCATTTACTCTCGATATTGAGCGCATGAACTATGATGCATGGCGAGATGTGTTTGAAACTCATTGTGCTGCCTTTGGTGTGGCAGAACATCTTAATCCTCGTGATGATTAGACGATTGCAGCTAACAAGAAAGAGTGGGATCGTGTTGATGCTCTAGTCAAGATGTGGATTTTTGGTACAATCACCCAAAATCTCACTCAATCTGTTCACAAGAAGAATCAGAATGCTTATGATTTGTGGGACTCCTTGGAAAATCTTTTTCATGACAACAAAGATGCAAGAGAAATGCAGTTGGACCAGGAACTTTGGAATATCACACAAGGTGACTCCACAATCAATGCCTATTGCACCCAGATTAAAAATCTTGTTGATTTACTTGAAAACATTGAAGTTGTTGTTCCTGAGAAGAATCTTGTCAACTATACCATTAATGGTCTTAACCCTCGTTTTGATCATATTGCTAGTCCACCACCATACCCCGTTTCCTACATTATTGGAAACACGATCCATCTTGGCTCTTGAAGAAAGGCCATGAATCAGCTTCAAAAAAGGCTAGTTACAAGTAATCATCAAGACAACTCATCATCTCCTTCAATTCTCAATGTTCAACATGTGAATACTAACCACAATTCTCGTGATTTTCGTGGAAACAATACCTCCCGAGGTGGTCGTAATGGTTGTAGAAACGGACGTGGTGGTGGTCGTGGAAATCAACACAGTTCCAGAAATCCGCAACATGCCCCTCATGGTTGGGGTTTCGACTGGTATCCCTTGCCAGCTTCAACCCACCAGCAATAGCAATTTGGGCCCTCAAACTTCTCTAATGGACTGCTTCCCCTTCCACATTAGATGTAGGTCCAATCTCCTGCTTCCTCGGCCCAACTTCAGTTTCGACCCAACACTCCACCAGTCCACCCGACTGCCTTTTTTGCGTCCCAGCAAACAGTCCCATCACTTTGGAATTGGTTCCACAATAATGCTCATGACCAAGCTATCACTTTGCCTCAAATGTTCAATATTATGAACCTCAGCGACCCAAGTAATCACGGATGGTACTGATGGGTTTTGGTCATAAGACATCCTATGTGCTCATACAAACCATAGTGCTTGGATCTAGGTTTCTCTATTGTACATGCAAGTTATCCAAGACTATAAACCCTAATTCTAGCATATGGAAATCAATATTAACATATAATTAGGTTTAAGATAGTACCTTGATTGTTATGTAGCAATAACAATCCCAATTCCTCCTTGAATTGACTTTGAAAGGCTTAGAGTCACAAGTGTCACTCCTCTAATGGCTTACAAACACCATAAGCAAGTGGAGAAGGTATAAGGAGAGAGGGGAGGTATTGAATTCGTTTCTAGGACCTCTTGGGAAGGCTTTTTCGAATTCATGAGCCTTGGGGTCTTTATATAGGGTTAGGATTAGGGTTTCAGTCCTTATCCTTATCTAGTTACTTGCCCATCAAGCAACCATAAGATAAGCCTTGAAAATCCCTATCTTTTGGACCTTGGACGATTTTAAGGATATCCTTATCCTTGAATTCGTCCATCCTTTAACAAGGATAACCATTGCCCTATTTTGTAGTTATCACATAATTACAATTCAACCCCTCTAGTTTAATTAATTACACTTGATCACAAAATTAATTCTTAATTAATTATTGACCAATATTAATTAAACAAATATGATTTCTCCTTTAATATATTATTCTTATAACATATTAATAAATCATAATAACCTCTCTCTTTATTTATTTCTCCAATCAAGTTGCTTTGGTGAAGGCAACCCAAAAGGACCATGCACCATCGGGTCAAGTACATACCAAAATAGTTATGGACTTAGACACTAATCCAACAGTCTCCCACTTGGATAAGTCTAATAACTATTCTGCGTATGACTTCAGATCCTGATCTGCAATCGTAGCTTTCCAAAGCCGCTGTCAACTCTGATCATATCAGATATGCGTATCCTTAGATAAGGGATCATATATTCCTCCATTCTAGATATCATATGAGATATGATTTCAAATCATTCTCTTTGTACTATATCTCGATTTCCGATTTATGACGACAAACTAATTGAACAAATCAAATTAGCCCTAGCCCGGCCGAGCATTTACGTTTGTCATCACAAAATCATCGAGGGGCCCAAAGATATCGCTTTTATCCTACCTTGGATAAAAGGAACGGATAAACTTAGATACAATGCTTGCTTGCACTCACTCACCGAATCACACACAACAATATGTTTTATAACACCAAGTTACTAGTGCGTTTACATATTATCAATGTGCAACTGATTTGCAAGATACAACTCACACATCTCGGTTTCAAGAATATAAAATGTTATCGTCTCACCAATCACTCGTGATACAATTCATGGAGTGATCCAAGTGAGCATCGGTTTAATCCAATGCTCAAATCACATTCATAAGCACTCATGAACGTTGCATCAAACCTTTGCTATGTCTAATACGTTCTAGACAATCTACAAACCAATTCATGACAATCTTCATTCATACCTACTTCCAACATATGAACGACTGTGGCCCGTTCGAATAATTCGATTATTCTTAATAAATTCAATTATTCTGGAAGTCAAAACATGCAAATGTGAAACACAAGAATAATACTAATCCCATATGGCCTTAAACCTTTGAGTATAAATAAAACTCCTTTTATTTATCACCATATTGATTACTCATTATTTGTCGTTTCGGTTAATCAACTTCTTACTTGAATTATTACACTTGTCCCATGCTCTTAGCATGCACACAATGTTAACCTATGGTTCTTACTTTGTGAAATAGACCAAATTGAACACCTTTACAATCATTCTCATTTCACAACTCCAAATCCGTTTTTCATAAGTTAAAGAATATCAAATTCTTGCTACTTATAGAGTATGCTAGATTCTAACATTTTAGGCAACGATCCTTTTGTAATGTCACTGCACCAAAGTCACAAAGACTATTGCCAATGATATTACAAAATCTTCTATCGGAGATTGTTACAAGACAATTCCTTAGATATGATGTCTCTCACTCAAAGTACATTCCTTTGAACATCCTTATGCATAAAATTTCCTAATCTTAGACACAGATTTTTTTAATATTCAATTCCCAATGTGGACACGTTTCCATATTTTCCATATGACAACTCATTCTTAATAGAATCTTATCTATTCGTAATGATGTCGATATGGTCCATTCAATATGGAAACATTTCCATATTTTCCAATACTATACTTCTAACTACTCAGAAGCGACCAATCCTCGTCGAACTTTGGATTGTCCTTTGATAGTTGTTTAATTATTTTAGTCAAAACCGATTCTAGTCCTTTTTCCCTCTAAATGCGCTAGACATTTGGAAAATTTTAGAATGGTCAAACATTAAAACATTTTCAATCGATCCTATACCCGAAGCGTATGGGACACGACGCATAATGTTTTATTTGCTATGTTCTCAAAATTCGAATTGTGAAGAGGGATGCCGTAATCATAATCGAAATTTTAAGAACACACTATGTACCTTTGACTAAATTTATTAACATTTCTCAACCTAAGCCTTTAGATTTGAAATGAAGCATAATATTCTCTCCCTTAATTATAGCAAAACAACTCTTCAACTATTGCGACTTTACAAAGTATGACTCTTGTTTTCTATAATTAATATTGCTAACCTTGCAATACTTTCCTTAATAATCATACAATCATAACATTTATGCTCCCACTATCATGATGATTATTATAAAACATAACACTTATGCTCCCACTAGCTTTGACATGTATTCATAAACATCTTAACTTTCAGAAAAACAATACTTATTGAATTTCTTAAGTTCATGTTTCTAATACTTAGTGCTTTGATAATCTTTTATCAAGGCTTTTTGAACTTATACACCTTTGCCTTCGATAGTTCATATGTGTGTCTAAACAATTAAGACTAATTGCCAAACCTCACAATTCAAATTATGGAAAGGGATACCGTAACCATAATCGAATTCGAGAATGCAATTTTACAATCACTATCTTCTTAAAATCTCTCTTAGTGAAAGCATTTCCTCACAATCATTTTCATGAAGGAGGAAATCTTATGAGACTTAGATTTAAACGGTGTATGTGTTCCTATCCATGTGAATTTGTCAACACTAAAGTTTACGACAAATTCAAACTCATATGGACCGAACTTTCTTAATCTTGATTTCTTGCCTTATGGTAGCACAGCTGCCCACCATGTCTTCCAAGTAGTTAAGCAGCTCACTCTTTCCTATCAATGTACCTTTCATTGATTAAGGTGCTTTGCCTTTTATGCGTTCAAAATGAGAACTCATAGAACTCACATGCATAATTAACTCGATTGGATTGGCACAGAAACAAAATAATGTCAACACGATAGGTTGTAAACCTCAACTCGTGTGCTAGTGATGATCGGTAAGGTTTATTTGATTTGTTCTTGAAACCTTTCAAGACCATTAAGACTCCTACTGACTCCTTGACATATAAGATTCTCTTGTCAAAACATTTCTTGACAAACAAATATTCAAGAGTTAGTGTAGTTTTTATCAAAACACTTCATAAATTGGTCTTAGTTGGTCTTTGTCTTATCCAAGACATCACAACTTTCCACATTTGATGAATGTTACAAACCTTTTTAATACTTTTCACTCAATTTCACAATCTTAACTTTAAGACTTGTTATTGGAACGAAGTATGATTGACTTCTTGATTTAACCATTTCTTCAATTCTTGATTCCTTTTCTTAGACATACAATTGTACTAAGACTCACTTAGAGGATCAATTGAGATATGGTTCTTAATCATTAAGACCTATCATAAAGCATAAAAGGTACTCTCCCATCTTCTTAGAATGGAGAAACTTTTATCTTTCTGCCTACTTGATTCTTCTTATTCGTTCTGCTATTGATCTAAACCCTTTAATCAATTCAGAATTACACTTAATCTTGTAAGTATAATCATATTTACTAAACCTTTAGTAAATCATGACGAATATCATTGTTACTCTTATGGTAGACTTGATCAACACGCAACATTGTGTGCTCGATCTCTTAGCCCTTCACTTGACACTTTGTCAATGAATTTGTCTAATTTCCAAATATGAAATTTCTCATTCATCGTGCAAACAAGTTGCGTGATTCCAAATTTTTGTCCAATTGAAACTTTGGGCGATGAGAAACTCTCCCTATTTGGTAAATTCTCAACTTTCCATAAATAACATAATAAGAACCAAATCCATTATTGCTAATAATAGAAACATTTTAACATCAATTTTTCATACACGCCATTGCAAGGATAAATAAATAAAATTTAAAATGATTTATTTTATTGCGGAAAATTTTTTCCTTACAATGCAATTCATTGAAAACTTATGCTAATACATATTTCTTAGCAATCTAACTCTAACTCTAAGTAGTAGCTTAATAATCTAATCTTCGAGAAATACGATCGAAATCCATTCCTTCATGGTTAGATTCTGCTCACTTCTTCCTTTAAGCTCCCTTTCTTTTCTTCGATTCTACAAAACATCAATTGTAATCTTATCACATTATGTATTAAGAATCTAGAATGAAGCTTAAAAGAGTTAGTCAATGGATTTTACCTATATTATATCCATACGTTTCGACTCTCCCATCTCTTAGATCTCTTAGGTAAATGGGGCTGCTTCGTCTCCAATGCCCTTTCTCTTGGCAATAAAAGCAAATTGACTCTTTTGGAGCATGACATGGAACTACTTTAGACATTAACTTTCTCTTATGATCAAACTTTTCGATCATAGCATGTCTTTCGTTGCCATTGTCTATATCCACAGAGGTCTTGAAGGCAGATTCACCAATCAACTTTGCTTTTCCATTGCGCCAAACCATTGCTGATTCAGCATCAATAAGCATATAGGTGAGATCTATAAGGGTCACGTCGCGGTTCATCATATAGTACTCTCTTACGAACTCACTATATGAGTTAGGAAGTGACTGAAGAACCCAATCAACAGCCATTTCCTCACAGACAACGGATACCAACATTCTTAACCTATCAATGTGTGACTTCATCCCTAGGATGTGTGCACACACCGACTTTCCTTCTTTATGTTTACTTGCCAAAAGGGCTTGAGTGATCTTGAACTTTTCAAGCCTTTGAACTTGTGGGTTACGGAGAATAATTGGAGGTGGAGGAGGAAGTGAAGCATGATCTCTTGTTCCTCAATCGAATCGTGGAATATCATCTTCATGTGGAATGCTTGTTCCACGGGATTTGAGAAGACCATAGTTGTCAAACTTTGACATCTACAAAACAGGAGAAAACGAATTCAAGTTAGTTGATTGATTGAGTCCTTAGTAAATCACCCAAATGAGATACTAAGGCTAGGACCCAACACAATATTCTACAACTCGGGAAAGGGATGCCGTAACCCTAATTGCAGAATATTTGAAGGTAAGTGAATGACGATTCACTAATTTCCACCACGAAAAACAAGAAAGAATTTAAGTTTTAAATCTATGAAAACTCCTAGATCCTTTGAGATTCATTGAACTTTCAATGACATGTTTAAATCTCGATATGACCCTCTTGTTTGTGACTGGGATGCCGAGGATCACAAAGCGGGTGTGAATAACCATGCAAACTTACATGGTGCCCTCACATGTTACAGTTACCTATTCGATGTGTCGGTAAACCACACACGCTCCACCGAACTATGACAAACATTGAGTCACCCTTTGCTACCTTTGCTTAGGACCATTTAGTGTGCCGATACACCACACACGCTCCACTAACGTCTTCGCAAGGGCACAAAGTGTAATTTCATGGAATTGCATCAATTCACTTTTGCCTAAGTAACTAAGATTGGGAATTTTATGAAAACATTCAGTTACTTTAATAATTCATTATACTTATAATGGAAGGTTTCGTCCTATCCTACCCGTTCGGCTAACGACCCTCCACTAGTCAAGAGTGCGGTGGGTAAGAGTGGATACCCATTCAATCGCCATTTTATAGGCAATTTCCTTAAACACCCCTTATAGACCAGCTTCGTGAATGAGGCCTACTAACGGTAAGACTGACTTTTACTCATACATATATATAATGTTAGACTTTTAATGTTATATATAGTATAGGGTGTATTTTATACTTTCAAAATACTAGATGGTCTAATTTAACAATTATACTTTTAATTCAATTAAATTGTAAACCTAAACTTTTATGGATTTATTAAATCTCTATTAATTATACACCTTAATTAATTAATAAAACCATAAGGGTGTGATTTGAACTTTTTCAAAACTATATTAGAGTTTTAGAATTTAACATTCCTAATTAAACTTTTAATCAACTTTTAAATTCCAAAACTTGAGGGCAAGTTTTGAAACATTTCAAACATTAGAGTTTAGAATTTAAATACACATCAAATTAAACAATTACTCAAAATTTAAATTCCAAAACTTGAGGGCGAGTTTTGAAACCTTTTTCAAAACATTAGGATTTTAACTATTTAAATTTCAAAACAACAAAACTTTTGGCTTCAAATTTAAACTATAAAACCTAAGGGGAAAATATGAAACTTTTCATAAAAACAAGGATCAAATAACAAATAATCTAAATTAACAATTAATTACATAATTATCCATATTTGATTTATTTAATGATTTCTTGCAAAACAATTTACCAATTTAATCAAAATAATTAATTAATTATCACATAAGGAAACAATTATCTTATTAATTGATAAATATCTTCAATTAGATCAAAATTATAGTCAAATATATCATATAATCGGATTAATATTGATCTAACATGATAAGGTAACTTTCCAATGCAAAAACAGCAAGAAATCGCGAAATACCCTCCATCTGACGAGTTGACTCGTTGAGTCAGGCTTGGACTCGTCGAGTCTGCATGGACTCGGCGAGTTCAGCCATGGACTCGGCGAGTCCAGCCTCCAGAATCCAAAAAATCGAATTTTCCAGTTATACAATGCATCAATACAATTGAAACCAAGCTAGGCTCTAATACCACTGATGGGTTTTGGTCATAAGACATCCTATGTGCTCATACAAACCCTAATGCTTGGATCTAGGTTTCTCTATTGTACATGCAAGTTATCCAAGACTATAAACCCTAATTCTAGCATATGGAAATCAATATTAACATATAATTAGGTTTAAGATAGTACCTTGATTGTTATGTATCAATAACAATCCTAATTCCTCCTTGAATTGACTTTGAAAGGCTTAGAGTCACAAGTGTCACTCCTCTAATGGCTTACAAACACCATAAGCAAGTGGAGAAGGTATAAGGAGAGAGGGGAGGTATTGAATTCGTTTCTAGGACCTCTTGGGAAGGCTTTTTCGAATTCATGAGCCTTGGGGTCTTTATATAGGGTTAGGATTAGGGTTTCAGTCCTTATCCTTATCTAGTTACTTGCCCATCAAGCAACCATAAGATAAGCCTTGAAAATCCCTATCTTTTGGACCTTGGACGATTTTAAGGATATCCTTATCCTTGAATTCGTCCATCCTTTAACAAGGATAACCATTGCCCTATTTTGTAGTTATCACATAATTACAATTCAGCCCCTCTAGTTTAATTAATTACACTTGATCACAAAATTAATTCTTAATTAATTATTGACCAATATTAATTAAACAAATATGATTTCTCCTTTAATATATTATTCTTATAACATATTAATAAATCATAATAACCTCTCTCTTTATTTATTTCTCCAATCAAGTTGCTTTGGTGAAGGCAACCCAAAAGGACCATGCACCATCGGGTCAAGTACACACCAAAATAGTTATGGACTTAGACACTAATCCAACAGGTACATGGACTCGGGAGCCACCACTCATCTTCACTCTAACGAAGGTATACTTCAAACTATTAGTGATAATAACATTTGCTCATCTTAATAGGTGTTAGTTTGTAATGGTACTAAAATTCCTATTCATAAAATCGGCCATTCTACTATCTCACAACCCAACCCTTATCGTACTCTCAATCTTAATAACATTCTTATTACTCCTTCCATCATAAAAAATTTAATTTATGTTCTTCGTTTCACTCGTGATAATGAATGTAGTATTGAATTTGATGCCTTTGGTTTTTCTATGAAGGATTACCGCACCAAACAAAGGCTCTTTAGATATGACAACACGGGTGACCTATATCCCATTACCATCGCCTCTCAACAAGCCTTCCATACCATTGCTCCTTTATTATGGCATCAACTCTTGGGTCACCCGGGTCAACATGTCATCCAACAATTAGTTTCCAATAATCGTGTTTTTTGTAGAAACCAAAGAGAGTCTACTTTATGTCATGCTTGTATGTTGGGTAAACATGTTAAGTTACATTTTTCTTTGTATACTTCTATTACTATGAGTTCTTTTCAACTTATTCATTCTGATCTATGGACCTCCCCTGTGGAGAGTGATAGCGGTATTAAATACTATGTTATTTTTCTAGATGATTTTAGTCATTTCTTGTGGGTTTACCCGTTGCATGCAAAATCTGAAGTGTTTTCTAAATTCCTACATTTTCGATCAGATGTACAAATGCAATTCAAATGTGATGTTCAATCTTTTCAATGTGATAATGGTGGAGAATATAATAACCAACAATTTCAAAATTTTTGTGATGCTAATGGGACTCATATTCACTTTTCTTGTCCTTATACCTCGCACCAAAATGGTAAATCTGAACGGATGCTTTGCACCATTAACAATGTTATTCGTACTCTCTTATTTCATGCTCACATTCCACCATCCTATTGGGTTGAAGCCCTTCACATGGCCATTCATCTCCTTAATATTTTGCCATCCACCTCTCTCCAAAATAACACCCCTTACCAAAAACTCTTTAACCAATCACCCTCTTACTCTCACATTCGGGTCTTTGGTTGTCTATGTTATCCTTGATGGGTTTGAGACATAAGAACTTTCCTATGGGCACATGCAAACCCTAATTCTTGGATCTAGGTTTCTCTAATTGAACATGCATTGAATCCAAGACTTACAATACTAGATCTAATGTAAACAATCGAATCAAATCATATGAAATTTGATCTAGAACAATGCCTTAGATTACTTGCTTGGTACTTCTTCTTCTTGGAGCTTAGAGTCACAATTGTCACTCCTCTAATGGCTTACAAACACCAAGTAGCAAGAGAATGATATTGTGAGAGAGGGGAGAGGGTGAGAAATCGGCCCTAGGGTTCCTTGCCTTGCATGAGTTCCGATTTCCCTCACCCTAGGGATCTATTTATATTATGGGATACTAGGGTTCCACCTTTAACCCTAATTGAATAACTTAGGCCCTAAGCAATCCAAGATCCTTCTAGATTCTAGGCTTGGACGAATTTAAGGTTCCCAAACCCTAAATTCCGTCCACCCCATCATCTATAAGGATACATAGCCCAAAACACAACTATCACACATTTGACAGTTTATGCCCCTTTATTCAATTAACCTCTTTAAGTCACCAAATTAATTCTTTATTAATATATGACTTATATTAATTAAATAACAATATTATTCTTTTAATATATCATTCTCATAATATATTAACAATAATATCTCTTCTCTCTTAACAAATTATCCTGTCAAGTTGTTATGGTGAAGGCAACCCAAAAGGACCATGCATAACCGGGTCAAGTACTTACCAAATATAGTTACAGCCTTAGACACTAATCTAACAGTCTCCCACTTGGATAAGTCTTAGTAACTATACATGCAAACACAAACCGATTTAGCAATCGTAGCTCTTAAAGACGCTGTCAACTCTGATCTTATCAATCTCTTGTCCTTTAGATAATGGATCGTACAGTCCTCTGTTCAGATATTATGCTGACAATCTTATGGAACTTATTGTCCAGCATTTTGGTTTCTCGATCTCAGATTAATTCGACATAGAACTTAATTGAACACATCAATTCAGTCCTGACCGGGCCCGACACATAAGTCAAATCAAATCATCGAGCGGCCGTGATATCGCTTTTATCCTCTCAGGATGAAAGTAACAAATAAACTTCGACTTATATGCATTCACTATTTACTAATCAGCTATACACAACAATGCGTTTTATAACATCAATTTACTGATGCAGTTTCGCATTGTTAATGCACAACCAATTAATAAACAATAAACCATATATCTTGGTTTTAAGACCATATAATATTATCGTCTTGTGATCACTCGTGTCACATTCCATAAAGTGGTTCCAGCAAGTGCGGGTTTATTCCAATGCTCAAAACTTGTTCATAAGCACTCATGAACGTTGTAGCAAACTTTTGCTATGTCTAATACCCTTTTAGACAATCTACACATCAATTCATGACAATCTCCATTCATACCTACTTCCAACATATGAACGATTGTGGACCATTCGAATAATTTGATTATTCTTAATAACTTAATTATTCAGGAAGTCAAAACATGCAAAGTGAAACAATAGTTTAAACAATCAACATAAGACAATAACTTTACTCATAAATAATACTCTTTTATTTAATCATCAAATGTCAATTACATTTATCTATTACATGTTTCAAAACTATCTAATCTAAACTAATATCGTCTTTCAGCCCAATGCTCTTAGCGTGCTGCAAATGCTTAACCCTACTCAGTCCCTTCGTAAGCGGATCTGTTGGATTATCCTTTAACGATACCCTCATCACTACGAGGTGTCCTTCTTCTAATAGATGTCTAATAAAGTGATATTTTCTGTCGATATGCCGAGATCTACCATGATCACTCGGTTCCTTGGTCAAGGCATCCGCTCCCTCATTATCACAGAAAATTTCCATAGGCTCCTTTATGGCAGGCACAACTCCAAGATCACCAATGAAGTTCTTCAACCACATCGGCTCCTTTGACGCTTCGCTCGCTACAATGTACTCTGATTCATACGTTGAATCAGCTACGGTTTCTTGTTTGGAACTTTTCCAAGTTACTGCTCCTCCATTTAGGGTAAAGACCCAGCCTGACTGCGAACGATAGTTGTCCCTGTCGGTTTGGAAACTGGCGTCACTGTACCCTCGCACCTTTAAGTCATCACTCCCTCCGAGGACTAAGAACCATTCTTTGGTCCTCCGAAGGTACTTAAGTATATTCTTGACTGCAATCCAATGAGCTCTGCCAGGATTCCCTTGATATCTACTGACCATGCTCAAAGCAAAGGCCACATCAGGGTGAGTACAAGTCATAGCGTACATGATTGAGCCAACTGCGGAAGTGTAGGGTACTCGGCTCATCTCAACTATCTCGGCTTCGGTACTCGGACTTTGAGTCTTACTCAACTTGGCATTACTTTGTATCGGTAGCTCTCCCTTCTTCGAGTTTTCCATACTAAAATGTTTTAGTACTTTATCTAAGTAAGTATTCTGACTAAGTCCTATTAGTCTCTTACTTCTTTCTCTCACTATCCTTATTCCTAAAATATAGGAAGCCTCTCCGAGTTCCTTCATAGCGAAGCACTTTCTGAGCCAGGACTTAACCTCCTGCAGAGTCGGGACGTCGTTTCCTATGAGCAGTATGTCAGCGACATACAAAACGAGGAAGCTAACTATACTCCCACTGGCCTTGACATATATACATGATTCATCTTCACTTCGTACAAATCCAAACTCTTTGACTTTCTTATCAAAGCAAAGATTCCATCTGCGAGATGCTTGCTTAAGTCCATAAATGGAATTCTCAAGCTTGCACACTCTATTGGGATGCTTCGGATCGACAAAACCCTCTGGCTGAGCCATGTAAACATCCTCAGCCAACTTCCCATTAAGGAAAGAGTTCTTGACATCCATCTTCCATATTTCATAATCACGAAATGCAGCGATGGCAAGCATCACCCTAATAGATTTTATCCTAGCAACTGGTGAGAAGGTCTCATCATAGTCAACTTCGGGAGTTTGAGTAAATCCCTTCGCCACCAATCGTGCTTTATACGTGTGCACATTCCCATCCACGTCGGTCTTATTCTTGAAGATCCATTTGCACCCAACCGTCTTACGTCCGGGCACATTGTCAACCAAATTCCAAACTTGGTTGTCATACATGGACTGAATCTCGCTGTCCATTGCCTCTTTCCATTTTTTTTAGACTCCGGGCCTGCCATGGCTTCCTTATAGCAATTAGGTTCATCTAGATTTATTAGTGTACCATCACTAATATACGTATTCCCTTCAGTAGTAATATGAAGATCCATTTGCACCCAATCGCGCTTTATATGTGTGTACGTTTCCATCCACGTTGGTCTTCTTCTTGAAGATCCATTTGCACCCAACAATCTTACGTCCGGGCACGTTATCAACCAAATTCCAAACTTGGTTGTCATACATGGATTGGATCTCGCTATCCATTGCCTTTTTCCATTTCGCAGACTCCAGGCCTGCCATGGCTTCCTTATAGCTATTAGGTTCATCAAGGTTTATTAGTGTGACATCCCCAATTTCACGGCCAGAAAAGACCGATTTGTTTATGCTTTGTTTTATAAATCAGAGTGATCGTTTAAAGAAAATGGTTGCGGAATTTGTTCCCAAAATAAAATATGATAACCATTTATCAAAACATTTCTCAAAGAGAATGTATGTTCATTAAATAATAAAACCTTGGGATGTCATGTTCGTTACAGACCAAAAGCATAAACAATATAAAATAGATCTTACAATAGTTATTTATCACTACTGATCTATAATCCAAAATCTCTTGTCAAGTCCACCAACTTATACCCTTGTGCCATTACCTGTAATGAAAAGAAAACTGAGTGGGTCAGGCTTGGGAGCCTGGTGAGCATATAGGGTTTTCAACCCACAATAATATAATTATTATATTTAATCAGCAAACAATCAACCCAATTACCCATCCCCATTATCTTCTTAAGGTTTTACCCTAAGAACCAACTATCCTTCATTCATTTATTCCTAAGGAATTGGCACGAAATCCATTGCTGCCAAAGTTTATTTATCAAGTACTAAATCCATAGCTATCAGGTGCTAACTCCATAGTCACCAAGGTTCACTTAACAAGCGCTAACTCCATAGTCGCCAAGGCTTACTCAACAAGCGCTAAATCCATAGTCGCCAAGGTTTACTCAACAAGCGCTAACTCCATAGTCGCCAAGGTTTACTCAACAAGCGCTAACTCCATAGTCGCCAAGGTTCATCAAATAGGCACGAAGTCACATCGTCGCCAAGGTTTATACAATAGGCGCTAACTCCATAGTCACCAACTATCCCATCTACCCAAGTTCTACCCAACATTTTCGTAGATATAAATACTTACACAGTTTAAATCATTTAACACTTGTATAAAACATCAATTCCATGCCCATCTCAAATAGACAAATAATATATAAACACATAGCACGTATTTCATAGCAAATACTTCATATTTATGTGTTAGAAGAAAGTAACTACACACTCACGCATATAAACAACAATATACTTAATACACTCAAACCATACTTGTATTATTATCGTGTTTATGAAAGGTAGTATACACTCACTTGATCAGAAGATGATCAGACAGCACTACGGCTTGCAGAAGTAGTATATCTCCGCAGATCTGGAAGATCTTCACAAAAATTGAACTTCTCGCGGGCAGAGCTTCGATTCGGGAATCACGCTCTTCGGGATTCTCGGGGCTTTAGATCTTGCTTCGGGACTCGGGATTGATACCGGGGCTTCGGGACACTTCGGGCACGCAAAACGATGCAAAATGGGAGAGAGAAGAGAGAAAAATAGCAATTGAGCCGGCTGCCCTCGCATCCTATTTATAGGAGGCTGGAGCCTCGGAGTACACGGGGCGTACAGGCGTACGCGGGGCGTACGCGTCCGAAACGTCACTGCATGCGTCATCCGAAGAACTCGAGTGCGAAGGTCGTCATGCTTCGCTGTACGCGGGGCGTACACTGGTACGCAGGGCGTACTTCGGACGAGTCCGATGACTCGTCTTCGGATAATACCGGGATTTAATAATTAAATTTAATTATTAATTATTTAATAAACTTCGAAAATTCATATCTTCTTCATACGAACTCCGTTTTTGACGTTCTTTATATCCACGCGTAGGTGAGACTACGCTCTACGACTTTCGTTTAGACTCCGTCGGCTAATTTTGAATTTTATTTTTATTATTTATTTTTAATAGGCCGGGATAGAAAATTTCGTTATAAATTCATAACTTCTTCGTTTGACGTCCGTTCTTGCCTAAATTTTCGTCGTTTCGCTACTAACAACGAGATCTTCGATTCTCGTTTAGATCGCTAAGGCTAAATATCACTCTAACGTAAATTAACTTTTTACGTCATTCAGCGTTGTGCCGGTTCTATCGCGAAACTTCAACAAGTCATAACTTCTTCGTTATAACTCGGATTTTGGCGTTCTTTATATGTACGGAATCCTTGTAAAATATACTACAACTTAGTTAGGATTATTCATCCTAAATAATCTTCTATCAAAAAGTCATTTTTGACGCTTATCGTCTCTAAATTGACTAGCCCTGATCTACGGGCGTTACAATTATCTCCCCCTTAGGATGATTACGTCCCGGAATCATCAACGAAATAGGATTCGTATACTGACTCCATAAGTTATCTCTCCATCCTAAGTAATAACCTTGATGCTCAATCTTGCATCTTCTCTTCGTACTACGTTGGACTTATGATCGACATCTTTAAGTTACAAAATAAATCCTTATTGTGGACTCCTTCTTCTTCTAAGGATAAATACATTCATTTATCTATTGTAACTAACCGATGGGTCATGTCCCGATGACCTCTCATCGTGGTCGGACTCAATTTAATATGACCACTAGGGTCGGAATAACCATCATCCTACTAGCCATTACCGAAACAAGGGTAATGACAAACTTGAATAAAAAGAAATCAATTACTAGCTTCTTGGTAACCTTGTGACTTTCCCTGATCCAAGCGTGATTCCTGTGCTTCCGGTAGTATAGATCTCTACTACCATTCACACCTACTCATACTCGTCCCAAGCATTGTCTCGCAGTTAACCAAGTCACCATACATAAATCATATAATCATTCAACACATCAGATAACAAAACCAGGGTTTATATTAATTCTTGAAACTATTACACAAAAGTTCAAGTTCACCCTATACTATGCCTCTAACAGGCTATGCTTCCCGATACAGACTTTATATATTAATATGAAGTCTTCATCTTTTAATTCTCCCATCCTTTTCTGCTTCGTTGAGGAACATGTTGAATGTCCTTGGCTGTGGAGGTGTGTTTTTCTTTGGGCATTCTTTAGAAATATGCCCTTCTTCGTGACATCTATAGCACGCCTTCTTGATGGGTGCACACTTGTTGGCGTAGTGCCCTGTCTTCCCACATTTGTAGCAAGTCATCCCCTCGCTACATTTCCCGAAGTGTTTCTTCTTACACTTCTCACACCACTTAGCTTCATCTCTTCCCCCAGATTTCGAGAATTTGCTTTCTTCGTTGATTATTGAAGATCCTTCACGCTTCCTTTTCTCTCCAACTTCAGCTCTTTCCAGGCCCTTTTCTTTTATTTGGGTCTCAACATTCTTGGCTGCCCAGATGGCAGCTTTTAGAGTGGTTGCTTGCTTGACTATCGGACCAAAGTCCGCTGGTAATCCATTGGCAAACTTGTTGACCTTGGAAAGTTCAGTTGGAATTAGGTATGGAATAAGCTTCATCTTCTCCGTAAAGCTCATAGCGTATTCAATGATGCTCAATTTTCCTTTCTTCAGATTCTGGAACTCATTGTTGATTTCCAGAAGATCCTGCTCAGAGCAGTATTGCATTTTCATTTGCTCCAGGAACTCTTCCCAAGACATCTTGCTAGCTTCCCCCTTGGGCATCGAACTAGCCAGTAACTTCCACCAGCTCAGTACTCCAGATTTTAACAGAGGGATTGCAAGAGCGGTCTTCTGTCTGTTGCTACACTCGCAACTTTCAAACATTGTCTCCATCTCGGAGATCCAGTCCATGACTTGCACCGGTGTCGGGCTCCCAGAAAGACATGGTGGTTTGGATGCCATGAAATCCTTGTACTTGCATCCACGTCCATCATTGCCTCCATCATGATTGTTTCGACGAACTATTGGTGGGTTGGCTTGACCAATGGTCCCACTATTGTTCCCTTCTTCTGACTGCCCCTCATTCAGCTCAGGCTGTTCAACTGGTATTGAGTGTTCACTCCTATTGTTTAGCAGCAATTGTCTCATTTCCTCCTTTTGTTCAGCCATCATGGCCTGAATCATGGTTCGTACTCCAACCATTGTGATTGGTTCAGGTGTTGCTGCTACCACAGCCACTCGCTCAACCACAGGTGGTTGATTCCTGTTTTCGTTCACGTTTCCAGCTCCACTCCTGGTTCTTGTCATTCTGATCTATACACCGAATAAGGTGAAATTAGATCCTTATTCACAATAGATATTCAAATCATCCTTATCACTCCGAAACGTTTACATGCTAGTTCTAATATCGTAGACGTACGCTTAGAATCCTACACACATAAGGTTTCCAGATCCGTTCGGCAACAGACCATAGATCCGAACAAATAATAGCATCAATATAGCTATCACAAAAAACATTTAGCACATAAAAGCATTTTAGGCATCACTCCTAAAATAAACTAGTGCTTGTGTCAATTTAGGTATACTACCTAACATATTTTAGACACACTCCTCACAATCATTACTTAGCATTCTAAGTTTAAGTCTAGAAATAAATCCATATTCCTAGTTCGCTTAAACTAATGCTCTGATACCAACTGTGACATCCCCAATTTCACGGCCAGAAAAGACCGATTTGTTTATGCTTTGTTTTATAAATCAGAGTGATCGTTTAAAGAAAACGGTTGCGGAATTTCTTCCCAAAATAAAATATGATAACCATTTATCAAAACATTTCTCAAAGAGAATGTATTTTCATTAAATAATAAAACCTCGGGATGTCATGTTCGTTACAGACCAAAAGCATAAACAATATAAAATAGATCTTACAATAGTTATTTATAACTACTGATCTATAATCCAAAATCTCTCGTCAAGTCCACCAACTAATACCCTTGTGCCATTACCTGTAATGAAAAGAAAACTGAGTCGGTCAGGCTTGGGAGCCTGGTGATCATATAGGGTTTTCAACCCACAATAATATAATTATTATATTTAATCAGCAAACAATCAACCCAATTACCCATCCCCATTATCTTCTTAAGGTTTTACCCTAAGAACCAACTATCCTTCATTCATTTATTCCTAAGGAATTGGCACGAAATCCATTGCTGCCAAAGTTTATTTATCAAGTACTAAATCCATAGCTATCAGGTGCTAACTCCATAGTCACCAAGGTTCACTTAACAAGCGCTAACTCCATAGTCGCCAAGGCTTACTCAACAAGCGCTAACTCCATAGTCGCCAAGGTTTACTCAACAAGCGCTAACTCCATAGTCGCCAAGGTTTACTCAACAAGCGCTAACTCCATAGTCGCCAAGGTTTACTCAACAAGCTCTAACTCCATAGTCGCCAAGGTTTACTCAACAAGCGCTAACTCCTTAGTCACCAAGGTTCATCAAATAGGCACGAAGTCACATCGTCGCCAAGGTTTATACAATAGGCGCTAACTCCATAGTCACCAACTATCCCATCTACCCAAGTTCTACCCAACATTTTCGTAGATATAAATACTTACACATTTTAAATCATTTAACACTTGTATAAAACATCAATTCCACGCCCATCTCAAATAGACAAATAATATATAAACACATAGCACGTATTTCATAGCAAATACTTCATATTTATGTGTTAGAAGAAAGTAACTACACACTCACGCATATAAACAACAATATACTTAATACACTCAAACCATACTTGTATTATTATCGTGTTTATGAAACGTAGTATACACTCACTTGATCAGAAGATGATCAGACAGCACTACGGCTTGTAGAAGTAGTATATCTCCGCAGATCTGGAAGATCTTCACAAAAATTGAACTTCTCGCGGGCAGAGCTTCGGCTCGGGAATCACGCTCTTCGGGATTCTCGGGGCTTTGGATCTTGCTTCGGGACTTGGGATTGATACCGGGGCTTCGGGACACTTCGGGCACGCAAAACGATGCAAAACGGGAGAGAGAAGAGAGAAAAATAGCAATTGAGCCGGCTGCCCTCGCATCCTATTTATAGGAGGCTGAAGCCTCGGAGTACGCGGGGCGTACGCGTCCGAAACGTCACTGCATGTGTCATCCGAAGAACTCGAGTGCGAAGGTCGTCATGCTTCGCTGTACGCGGGGCGTACTTCGGATGAGTCTGATGACTCGTCTTCGGATAATACCGGGATTTAATAATTAAATTTAATTATTAATTATTTAATAAACTTCGAAAATTCATATCTTCTTCATACGAACTCCGTTTTCGACGTTCTTTATATCCACGCATATGTGAGACTATGCTCTACGACTTTCCTTTAGACTCCGTCGGCTAATTTTGACTTTTATTTTTATTATTTATTTTTAGTAGGTCGGGACAGAAAATTTCGTTATAAATTCATAACTTCTTCGTTTGACGTCCGTTCTTGCCTAACTTTTCGTCGTTTCACTACTAACAACGAGATCTTTGATTCTTGTTTAGATCGCTAAGGCTAAATATCAGTCTAACGTAAATTCACTTTTTACGTCATTCAGCGTTGTGCCGGTTCTATCGCGAAACTTCAACAAGTCATAACTTCTTCATTATAACTCGGATTTTGGCGTTCTTTATATGTACGGAATCCTTGTAAAATATACTACAACTTAGTTAGGATTATTCATCCTAAATAATCTTCTATCAAAAAGTCATTTTTGACGCTTATCGTCTCTAAATTGACTAGCCCTGATCTACGGGCGTTACAATTAGTGTACCATCACTAATATACGTGTCCCCTTCGGTAGTAATATGAAAACCATAAAACTGGGGTTGAACTCTAACTCTTTCGGAACGTCTAAGAGGTAAGGATTCGTCAATCGGTTCAACCAGAGTTTCCTCCTCGGGTTGAGTGCCAGCGGTAGAGGTTCCTTCATCTATCGATTCTTGAATCTCTTCAAGCTCGATTTGCCTCCCACCGTCTCCTTGGCTTATGAGTTCTCTCTCTCGGAAAACCCCTCTCCTTGCAACGAAGACAACATTGTCACTCGGTCTATTGAAGAGATATCCAAAGGATTTCTGCGGGTAGCCGATGAAAATACATCTCTCACTTCGAGGTTCGAGCTTTTCGTGAGCTTCTCGTCTTACAAAAACCTCACAGCTCCAAACCTTGATATGTGCCAACGAGGGAGCTTTCCCTGTCCACATCTCGTGAGGTGTTTTGGCAACCTTCTTTGTAGGGACTCGGTTAAGGACATGAGCGGCAGTCTCTAAGGCATACCCCCAGAATGAGATAGGTAGTGAAGCACGACTCATCATAGAACGAACCATGTCTAACAGGGTTCGATTACGCCTTTCTGCCACACCATTCAACTGCGGTGTCCTAGGTGGCGTCAATTGCGAAATTATTCTGCATTCCTTGGGATAGTCGTGGAATTCAAGACTTAGATACTCTCCTCCTCGATCGGATCGAAGCATCTTGATTTTCCTGCCCAATTGATTCTCCAATTCATGTTTGAATTCTTTGAACTTTTCAAACGTGTTTGACTTGTGCTTGATTAAGTAAATATACCCATATCTACTATAATCATCGGTGAAAGTCACGTAGAAGCGGTTCCTATCCTTTGTGGTGGATCTAAAGGGCCCACATACGTCGGTGTGTATGAGATCCAATAAACCCTCACCCCTTTCACAAGTGCCAGTGAAGGCTGACTTGGTCATCTTTCCAAGTAAACAAGATTCACACGTGTCATCTTCCCTAAGGTCGAATGACTCCAACACTCCATCCTTTTGGAGTTGGGCTATGCGCTTCTTGTTGACGTGTCCAAGACGACAATGCCACAAAGATGCTTTATCCACACTATTGGAAGAATCGATACACAACACATTATTTCCTAGGTTATCTACAACCATAGCAGTTTCATAAATTCCATTACAAGGCATTGCTTCAAAATATAAAACACCATTTAGATAAGCATAAATAGAACCATTCTCATTATTAAACGAATATCTAAATCCTTGTTTAAACAAACCATGAAAAGAAATGATGTTTCTTTCCATATCTGGTGAGTAGGAACAATTATTTAAATCTAAATTCAATCCATTCCTAAGCACCAAAGAGTACACTCCAATCTTGGTAATAGGCGACGATCTTCTGTTCCCCATGATTAGATTTATTCTTCCGAGCTCCACATCTCTACTTCTTCCTAGTCCCTGCAAATCATAACAAATGTGGTAACCACACCCTGTATCAAGAACCCAAGAAATAGTATGGGATGAATTATTAGATTTAATTGTGTATATACCTGCAAAAGATGGCTTGATCTTTCCATCCTTGATGGCTTGCAGATATTCCGGGCAGCTTCTCTTCCAATGCCTTATTTTGTGACAATGATGGCACTCTGCCTCCTTTGGGTTGGGGTTGGGCTTAGCAGGATCAACCTCGGTCCCACTAGAAGAGGAACCATTTTGGGACTTTCCCTTGTGGTGGTTCTTTAAAGAAGCCTTCCTCTTCTTGCCCCTTCCCTGTCCAATAGCCAAAACAGGAGCAGTAGACGGATTGGGAGATGGTGCAACAGACTTATCCTTAAGATTGCTCTCAGTAGTCCTTAGGAGCCCTTGGAGTTTGCTTAGGGTGACCTCTTCCTTGTTCATGTGGTAGGTCATCCTAAATTGGTTGTAGCATGAGGTCAAGGAGTGGAGAACAATGTCGATAGCCAAATCTTCCCCAAAGTTGAAAGTCAACTTGCGAAGACGATCGACATACCTTTGCATCTTTTGCAAGTGCATGGTAAGGGATTCTCCACTTCCCATTTTAGCAGTGATTATATTCGTTATGATCTCATAGCGATCTTGCCTCGCGCTTTGGTGGTATCAATCCATCAAGTCTAGATGCATCTCATAAGGATACATGTCCTCATAGGACTTTTGGAATTCGGATTTCATAGTGGCTATCATGATGCAATGGACTTTCGTTGCATCACGCTCATGTGCCTCAAACACAGCCATTTCTTCGGGAGTGGCGGTTTCTGGATTGATCTTCTTGAGCTTATCATCGAGAACATACTCCTTGTCCTCATAACGCGTGATCGTGCGAATGTATCTTATCCATTCGCTAAAGTTCGATCCATCGAAAGTCACCTTTTGACAAAGGCTCATTAGCGTGAATGAGCTAGCAGCAGTGTTGTTTGAGTTAGACATCTACAAATAGAAAGAAACAAAGTTGATTAGAGTTAAGTCCCTAATTAACACCCAAAATGGAAATTTAGGGCTAGGACCCAACAACTTTATTTACACATTAGAAAAGGGATACCGTAATCCAACATGCAAATAATTTGGAGGTAAGTGAATGACGATTCACTAATTCTTCACCATGAAAAACATAAGCTTTAAGTTTTAAATGTATTGAGAATTCCTAGATTTTTTTGAGATTCATTGAACTTTTCAATGGCATGTTTAAATCTCGATATGCCCCTCTAGTTTGTGACTGGGATACCGAGGATCACAAAGCGGGTGTGAATAACCATGCAAATCTACATGGTGCCTTCATTGTTACAATCACCTATTCGATGTGACGGTAAACCACACACGCTCCATCAAACTATGACAAACATTGAATCACCCTTTGCCACCTTTGCTTAGAACCAATCAGTGTGCCGGTTAACGACACACGCTCCACTAACATCTAAACAAGGGTGCAAAGTGTAATTTCATGGGATTGCATCAATTCACTTTTCCTAAAGTAACTAAGATTGGGAATTTTATAAAATAGTTTAGTTACCTTATAGATTCATTATACTTATTAATGAGGAGAGAGAGTTGCCCTATCCTACCCGTTCGGCTAACGACCCTCCACCGGTCAACCAAGCAGTGGGTGTGAGTGTACACCCATTAAGCGCCATTTTATAGGTAGCAACCTTATACCCACCTTATAGACCGACTTTGTGAATGAGGCCTACTAACGGTAAGACTAACATATTTTAACTCATATATATATATATATATATATATATATATATATATATATATATATATATTAAGCTTGTAATCATATAATAGTATAGGGTTGAATTTTAAACTTGTAAAATTCTAGGGTTTGAAATTTAAATTATTCAAATTAAACTTTTAATCACAAAACTTAAATTTCAAAACTTGAGGACAAATTTTGAACTTTTTAAAACATAAGGATCAAAAGGCAAATAATATAAATCAACAATTAAATTATCTCAATTTGATCTTATTCAATATTACTTGCAAAATAATTAACCAATTCAATTCAAATAATGAATTATTATCACAAAAGGAAATTATTATTCAACTAATTGGTAATTATCTTTGGTTTGGTCAAGAATATACTCATATATATGGTTAAAATCGGATTTTAATGACCCAAAACAGTTAAGGCAAGTTTCCTCAAGAAAAACAACAAGAAATCCCGAAACTCCCTCTTTCTGACGCTCGAACTCGCCGAGTTCCCACTATGGACTCGCCGAGTTAGAGCTACTCGCTGAGCCCATAGTGGAATTCACCGAGTTCAACAGGCAGAAGACTAAAAATCGAATTTTTCAAGCAACAAGTAATTAACCAATGCATCAATTCAATAGAAATCAATCAAAGCTCTGATACCACTGATGGGTTTGAGCCATAAGAACTTTCCTATGGGCACATGCAAACCATAATGCTTGGATCTAGGTTTCTCTAACTGAACATGCATTGAATCCAAGACTTACAATACTAGATCTAATGTAAACAATTGAATCAAATCATATGAAATTTGATCTAGAACAATGCCTTAGATTACTTGCTTGGTACTTCTTCTTCTTGGAGCTTAGAGTCACAATTGTCACTCCTCTAATGGCTTACAAACACCAAGTAGCAAGAGAATGATCTTGTGAGAGAGGGGAGAGGGTGAGAAATCGGCCCTAGGGTTCCTTGCCTTGCATGAGTGCCGATTTCCCTCACCCTAGGGATCTATTTATATTATGGGATACTAGGGTTCCACCTTTAACCCTAATTGAATAACTTAGGCCCTAAGCAATCCAAGATCCTTCTAGATTCTAGGCTTGGACGAATTTAAGGTTCCCAAACCTTAAATTTCGTCCACCCCATCATCTATAAGGATACATAGCCCAAAACACAACTATCACACATTTGACAGTTTATGCCCCTTTATTCAATTAACCTCTTTAAGTCACCAAATTAATTCTTTATTAATATATGACTTACATTAATTAAATAACAATATTATTCTTTTAATATATCATTCTCATAATATATTAACAATAATATCTCTTCTCTCTTAACAAATCATCCTGTCAAGTTGCTATGGTGAAGGCAACCCAAAAGGACCATGCATAACCGGGTCAAGTACTTACCAAATATAGTTACAGACTTAGACACTAATCCAACAATCCTCATATACCTACTCCTCACAAGCTTGCCCCAAAAACCACTCTATGTGTTTTCCTTGGATATCCATCCAACCATCATGGTTTTCGCTGCTTAAACTTATCCACCATGCAAATCATAATCTCTCGTCATGTTGTTTTTGATGAATCTATCTTCCCTTTCGGTTCCATGACACCTAACCAACCCCCTTCCTATTCGTTTCTTGATTCCTATGACTCTCCAAATATATTCTCTACCAAATTTCTCACATCCCCTTCTCTTCAAACTCCTCCACCTATTGACCCCACTCCCTCCTCCCCTACCACTCATTTTGATGCTGGCTCTTCCTCCTTGATAGTGCCATCGGTTCCGTCTCCTCCCTCTTCACCTTCTTCGCCTGATACTCCTCAAACTCAACCCCTGCCCCTCCTCCTCCCATAACTCACAAAATTATCACTAGATCCAAACTTGGCATCACTAAGCCCATCAAAAACTAAATCTCCATGTTGAGTATGAATCTCCTCTCCCTCGCTCTTACTCTCAAGCCTTTAAGGACCATCACAGGCTATGCAGGATGAATATAATGCTCTTGTTGCTAATAATACATGGGTTCTTGTTCCTCAGCCTATGGGAGCAAATATTATAAACTGTATTTGGTTATTCAAGAAGAAATACAATGTTGATGGAACCCTCTCACGTTATAAAGCTCGGCTCGTTGCTAATGGTCGTATTTAAAAATCTGGCATACACTGTGATGAAACTTTCATCCCTGTGGTTAAACCAACCACATTCCGCATTGTTCTTAGCCTTGGTACTACAAATAAATGGCCCATTAAACAACTTGATGTCAAAAATGCTTTCCTACACGGACATCTTCAAGAAACAGTGTACATACATCAACCTCCTGGTTTTCAAGATCCGGAAAAATGTAATCATGTGTTCCTCCTTCAACGATATTTGTATGGTCTCAAGCAAGCTCCTCGAGCATGGTTTCATTGCTTTTCCTTGTTTCTCTTGAACATTGTAACATCCCAAAAATCATGACCAAAAATTTCTTCTAAAAACATTACTAACCATAGCATTAAATCATTTCAAACATACTAAAAAGGGTTATATGAAAAATCAGAGTATTTTTCCCAAAACACTTATTTATTTTATCAGAGTAAACATCCCAGGCTAAACTTCTTGGTGTGTGCTATGCGATTATCCCGAGCTCTTCTTTCCGCTATCGGAAGTACCTAAAACCAAAACTGAAAACCGTAAGCACGAAGCTTAGTGAGTTCCCCAACCTACGACATACCATACATATCTACTGATACAAACATGCCATATACAACTGTGAGCATATAATCACATATTAGGCCCCCGCCCGCTGCATTGGGCCTCGCCCGCCATCGGACCTCGTCCGTGATCAAGCCCCACCTGGCATCAGGTCCCACCTGGCATCAAACCCTGCTCGCTATATAGATCTGTTTCCCTTAGGCCCTGCCTGTCTCTGGGCCTCGCCCGCCAAACACTTACATACGGTCAAATAACATACATAAACATTCCCTAACCATACCCTGATTTAAGGCCTTTCCTAACTTGGGCCCCACCCCTGGTCTGCTACTGAAGTAGTGGAACCCCGTCCACACTCCTACTAGTAGTGAGATACGGGCCCCCGCCCACACTCACATCCTTCCTACCACGGGCCTCACCCCTGTTCTACTAATATCGAGATATGGAACCCCATCCATACTCAGCTAGTGATGAGATACGGGACCTCGCCCACACTCACCTCCCTACCAGGCATATACAAGTATCACGAAGACAAGAAGTATAATTTAACGCACTACATAAGAATCTTCCTCGGGAATACCCCAACATCGGACCCCCGGCCCGGAAACATACTGTTATCTAACGTACTTCGGGCTTACCCCGACATCGGACCCTCGGTCCGGATCCTATCATACCGACATATGCAAGAATCACAAAGACCTCTAGCATCCTAACATCCCTCGGGCCTCGCCCAACATCAGGTCGTAACCCGGATCATATATCAATAAGTGCCTAGGGCTAACCCCTGGGTCTTCCTTCTATATATAAGCATAAACATAAACATGAACATAATGGGCCGACATTGTGGCCGTAGACCCATGCATACAGTGAGGAGACTCACCTCGCACTGCTGAAGATTCGTTGAACGGTTCTGACTGCTAACCGACACTTCTAAACTGTTGACCCTTCGGCTTCCCGAACTATCAATACCCAAACAACTTTTAGACCATAATAATCCAAAAGTCAACCCTAATCAAACTTGGTCAAAGTCAACGGTCAAAGTCAACCTCCATTTGACTTGACTCGTCGAGTTGTTCTACCAACTCGTCGAGTCCATAAACCTACAACCCAATACATCCCTCGACTCAACTCGTCGAGTCTAGCAAGAACTCGACGGGTCCTCCTTCAACCATACAATCAGGACCATCTTCAACCGACTCACCGAGTTCATCCTTGAACTCGTCGAGTCCATCATCCACATATGAATGTGTCTAGTGTGTGACTCGCCGAGTTGTATAAACAACTCGTTGAGTCCATCTCCATAAACTAAGGAAATTGCCTTAGACTCATCGAGTTCTTCCTTGAACTCGTCAAGTACGATGAACTTGTTGGATTAATGTCTAAGTCCATAACTATAATTGGTATGTACTTGACCTAACTTGGCATGGTCCATTTGGGTTGCACTTCACCGAAACAATTTATATGGATAATTCTTTGAGAATAGCATGCTTATGATTTATATTAATATATTATAAGATCTAAAATATTAATATATAATCATATTATTTAATAAGTATTGATCAAGAATTAATTTATAATTAATTAAGTGATCAAAAGGAACTAATTAAATATGGACTCTTAGATATATATGTGTAGTGGGCCAAGTTCATTTAGGTTGGGCTAAGTCTTCATGGATAGTCCATGTGTAGGGTTTCAAAGCACTCCATGGATGATGGCAATGGGCCCCTTTGATGAATTCTAGGTTAAAAGCCCAAGACTTGTCTTTTCCCTATAAATAGTCATGTATTATTCATAATTAGGGTTAAGAGAGTGAGGCAAAATGTAGCCGCCACGTTGTGAGGTTTCTTGTAGAGTTAGATTCTTATTTCTTAAGTGTAATTTGTTCCTCATAATTCAATAAATCGAGTGATCATTCGACCTAATCTTCATATTTGTGTTTGTTCTTATTTTCTGCATCTTGTTCATCAAATCTCAATTAGGGTTTCAATCCCATCAAGTGGTATCAGAGCGGGTCTTTGAAGATCTATTGATTTTTGAAGTATCGGTTCTTGGTTTGGTGATTTTCTGCACATATATTGAAGATTATTGGTGTTTTGGCGTATCGAATCAAAATTCTGTTCAAGTTACTGTTCATGAGATTGTTCATCCACTGTTCATCTGGGTAATTCTTTATTAATCCTGTTCATATTTTTTTGGATTTGATCGATTGTTTGATCCAAAATCGATCAATAATATCTCTTTTGATTTAGCCCAAAGAATCATGTTCCTGTTCATTCGTTTCACTCAAAAACCCATTAATTTCGTTCAATGTTCATTGATTTTTCTTGTATTGCCGTTTGACATATCAAAATCACGTCAAGTCAAAATTCTTCTTTGATTTAAGAGTTTAACTTCATGGTGATTGAACACTTTTTTGTTCTGCTGTATCTTCTCGATTTCTATTTGATTTGCTCATCGCTTTGGTCTTGCTGTTGAGTTTTGGTCTTAAAATCGATTTCGTTTGACCTAATCGACTTTGTTCTCTAGTTTTAATTTGACCCTGTCAACGATTGATAATAATCTTAGTGAACGAGAATCACATCTTGGTATCTGTATGATCGAGTGTGATAATGGGTCTAGATTTTCCATTCGATGTTGATTAGGGATTATTATTTTGAGACCTGATGATGAACAGCTGAAGACAAATCGATAAGTGGATGTTTTGGAACAATGGGGTAATGAACAATTTGGTAGTCATAATGATGTCACTCGACTGGAACTTAAATCTAAACTGAAATAGGAAAATCAATCTAAATCGTGTTGCTCAATGAAAGAATCGGGGTGTTCGGGAATAGAAGCGATTGGAAGAAGATGTTTTTGGTGGTCAATGATAAAAGTCAAAATTGGAACAAATGGTCTCACCTGCAAGTACAATCGGATACGAAGGCTGTATGGGAAGGACTGTGAAGTTTGGAACAGAAACCTTATTCGCATTTGATGGTTGATTTTGGGAATTGAAGTGTAGGTCTCGGAATCGTCATTGGCGTATCGATTGGAATTCACTCGAAATCGGAAGCGGTAGTGTGATCGATTGATTCAGAATCGGAATTGTGACTGGGCTTGTATTCGTAACTCACATCTACATCAGAAACGAACCTGTGCTCGGAACGTTGAGTGAAATCGGAGTTCGTACTTTTGTTTGATCTTGGAATCGATTGGCATTCGAAACTGGATGCTGGGAACCGATGCATTCGGAGTTCACTGTTGCTTAAAATTATTTGGATTCCTAACTTTGGATGTTTTCCGATTTCGTTTTCAGTCGATGTCTGGGAATTGGACTTCATGTCTTCAAGTTACGAATTGTTTGGCTGTGTTCGTCAATCAGACGATAAATGAGGAAGATGACTTCGATTTTATACATTTGGCCCCTGTAACTTCACCAACATGGCAATTTTAATTTGATTTCCGGAATTTGTTACAAATCAAAGGGAAAATGATGCAGAGTTACTATTTAAGTCCCTGAATTTTTTCAGCAAGTGACAGTTTCTGCCCCTATATTCAGAAAACTTTACAAATTTAAGGGCCGATGAATAGTTTTGAATTCTTTAACGCACATATTTTTTCGTGAACAGAAAAGCAAAGATTCCATCAAGTCTTGGCGGTTCGGAAAGTCGTTTTTCGTGATAACGTCAATTTTTCACGACTTTTTCGGATTTTATACTTCATCGTTAATATCATTTTGTCACGGGGGAGCTTAGTAAATTTTTATCCATTCAAGATCATTCTCATGACCATTTGAAGGCTTTATAATCATGTTTTTGATTATAAATCGGGGGAGAATTTGGTATGGCCATTCGAAATTAGATTTGTGACTTTTCAAAGTTGAAGATTTTTGATAAAGCTTGTGGTAGAATTATGAAGGTAGCTTTTATTGCAGAAGTTCTTCATCGAGCTCTACTAAAGCTTTTACAGAGAAGTATCCTTTACAGCGGAAGTTTTTCATCGAGCTCTGCTAAGGACTTGTTATATCTCCGACTTCTTGTATTTTTTCGATCAAGTGGCGTTACGAATCTTAAAGTTTGGGTTGTTACATGATATTTTTTGATGGCTTATATCATTAGCTTATTTGAAGATCGTTGTGACTTGGAGGGGGAGCTCTTCAAAGACAAGAAGTGATTCAGTTTCTTTGTTCTGAAATGGGTTTTTATGGCGGGTTTGGTTTTCATGAAGATTCTTTGGGATTACATTCGAAAATGAAGTTTAAAGACATTACTTCAGTGCTTGATTTATATATCCTAGAGCCCGTGTTTGAAGACTATTGAAGAATCAAGATTCGTGGATTGCTTCATATATTCCTCGTTGCAGATCTTTTTATTTGCTAGATGCTTGTTTTGGAAGTTAAAGCATTGTCATCCATTCCATACTTTGAGGGGGAGATTGTAGGGTTTCAAAGCACTCCATGGATGATAGCAATGGGCCCCTTTGATGAATTCTAGGTTAAAAGCCCAAGACTTGTCTTTTCCCTATAAATAGTCATGTATTATTCATAATTAGGGTTAAGAGAGTGAGGCAAAATGTAGCCGCCACGTTGTGAGGTTTCTTGTAGAGTTAGATTCTTATTTCTTAAGTGTAATTTGTTCCTCATAATTCAATAAATCGAGTGATCATTCGACCTAATCTTCATATTTGTGTTTGTTCTTATTTTCCGCATCTTGTTCATCAAATCTCAATTAGGGTTTCAATCCCAACACCATGGAACTTTAACCCATGGATCCTAGGAAATGAAAGGTCATGGGTATTAGGGTTTAACCCTAATCATCCACACTATATAAGGGGTCTTATGGTTCATGAAATTGGGCTAGTGGCTAGTGTGGATACACTAAAGAGGGCAATAACCGATTTCATAAGTGTGAGCCAAGTATCCATATTCTCTAAAGGTTTTCCAACGTGTTTTGGTGATTTGTGATTCCACTTGAGGCTTCCACACTATTGGGGCTAAGCTTTTAAAGTTCAAGACTTCAAGCTTCATTAAAAGGTATGTATTCTAACTTGTTATATTACCCAAGTATCAAGGATTGTATGCTAGATAGGGTAATACCTTGGAATATTCATATTTGCATGTATAATAGAGAAAATATAGATCCAAGGTATTTAGGGTTGCATGTACACTTAGGAGTGTTAGAATGCTCAAAACCCAACAGTGGTATCAGAGACGTTGGTTGTTTTCTGTTATATTCATGCAAATGTTTGATTTTCAAAGTTGAAAAAAAAGCAAAAAAAAAAACATGAAGTTTGTCAAATTTTAAGATAATTACTTGTTTTGTGAAAAACTAATTAGTTGTAAAATTTGAATCATTTGTTATATGAGTTGAATTAGGTCAAATTTAGTAAAAGATAAAATGTTATGATTATTTTGTTAGTTTTAAAAGTTTGATCTAAATGTTTTAACGAGTTACGAATTTTGTCATAAAATTTTGGAGCTCAAAAGTTTTTTTTAAAGTTGTGATCTTAAGTGTCTTGAAACCTCCATAAGTTATGGATATGAAAAGGTTTAAAAAAATGATTCAAAATTTTTATGGAGTTACAAAATTTGGTGTTAATGTTTTAAAGAATTCCATAACTTATTCTTAAGTTATGGAACATGAAAATTTTCATCATAAAACAAGCATTTAAATCCATAAGTTATGGATTACTAGAAGTTTTATGTTTCCTTGATTTATGAGTTAGTTTAGATTAATGAAAAAAAATTGTGTTTTAGTTGTTTTCAATCCTAATTAATCTAGAGGTAGTTCATAAAATGTGTTTTTGTAACTTGTCCTCAAGTTATATAAAAGGTCACATTTATGAATCTTAAAACTCATAAAAGTGCCATAGGTTACATAAAAAAATGAAGAGTCTTTTTCATTAAATAGTATTATGACTCCATAACTTTTTCTCAAGTTATGGATGTTTAAGAGTCACTTCTTTAAAAGTGTTATTAAAGAATAAGAGGTTACATAAAAAATGAAGAGTCTTCATTTTAATGAACCATTAAACTCATAAGTTATGAAATGAAAAGTTTTGAATAGTTTCAAAAACTTGCCCTCAAGTTTTAGAATTTGTAAAGTTTTTGCTTATGAATACTTTAATTCCAAGTTAAGCCCTTAGAATTTTAAAAGTTAAAATTCAACCCTTATACTTTATAATATTATAAGTTAATAATATTTATATATATGTATAAGAGTAAAGTCGTCTTACCATTAGTAGGCCTCATTCACGAAGTCGGTCTATAAGGGGGGTATAAGGTTACTGCCTATAAAATGGCAGTTTAATGGGTGTCCACTCTCACCCACTGCTTCCTTGACCGGTGGAGGGTCGTTAGCCAAAAGGATAGGACAAGGACTATAATTCTCCCTTCATTAAAAGTATTAATGATAAATACTAAGTAACTAAACTCTTATTAATACCCAATCTTAGTTACTTAGGAAAATGTGAATTTGGTGCTAACCCATGAAATTACACTTTGCACTTTGCTTAAGTCAGTTAGTGGAGCGTGTGTGGTTAAGCGACACACTAGCTTGATTTAAAAAGGTAGGCAAAGGGTAACTTAATGTTTATCATAGTATCGGTGGAGCGTGTGTGGTTAACCGGTACATCGATTGAGGGGTAAATATTAAGGGTACCAAGTATATTTGCATGGTTATTCACACCTTGTTTTGTGATCCTCGGCATCCTAGTCACAAAACCTGAAGGGCACACTCGAGATTGAAACATGCCTTTAAAAAGTCCAATGAATCTCAAAAGAATCTAGGAGTTTCAAAATCAATTAAAACCTAATAATATATTTCGTTTATTTTGGTGGAAATTGGTGAATCGTCATTCACGTACCTTCAAATATTTTATAGCTTGGATTACGACATCCCTCTTCCAAGTTATAAAATAGTTTGTTGGGTCCTAGCCTTAATATTTTATGTTGGGTGTTATATTAAGGACTTTAGATCAACTATCTTGAATATCTCCCAAAAAGGTGTTGGTTCAGACATCTATGATCCTCCCAAATCTCTTGGAACTTCACTTCCTCCACCTCCTCCAATTATTCTCCTTAACCCACAAGTTCAAGGTCACTCAAGCCCTATTGGCAATCAAGGTCTATATGTGATCTCATCTTGGAGATGAAGTCACATATTGACAAGCCGGGAGAGTTGGGTGTCAAACTCTTGAGAAAGTTGGTGGTTCAATCACTTTCTAAGTCACATAGTGAATTCCTTTGGGACTGCTATGAAACAGACTATGACATGACCCTTAATGATTTTATCTATTTGCTTGGTGCTGCTGAATCATCAATAATTTGGAGCACTGGGAGAGCAAATTTGATTAGTAAATCAACTTCCCAAACTACCATGGACATTGACAATGGTATCATTGGATATCTAGAAAAGCCTTCTCTTCCCAAGGAAAGGGATTGACCATAGTCAACTAGGTTGACCAAATGGTAAAGAGAAAGGCTAAGTCTGTGATAGTCCCATGTACCGTTCCCAAAGAGTCCCTATGTTTCTCTTGCGAAAGGATGAGGCATTGATTGTGAAGCAACCTATTTAGCTGAAACATCATAAGGTTGATCAAGTCAAGAAGATTGACTCTACTTCAGGTAAAGTCCACTATCTAACTCTGTTAAGTTTCTATTATGAGATTCTTGTTACATGATGTGACTGGGTCACATGTTGATGTTTTAAGAATCAAAGAAAAGTGAAGAAACTTAAAGGAAGTATATGCTGATTCTGATCGCGAAGATGGATCTCGATCGCATGGTTCCGTGATCAGAATTTTGAGTTGTTGCTTAGGAGTTATGATATATTGCTTAGGAATAGATAACAACAAAGTTTTTCATGTGCTTTTGCACTTTAATGATAGTTTTTCCACAAAGTTTTTAAAATAAAAGGAAAAAAATTTGATTTCATTTATTTTAAAATATCCTTTCAATGGCATTTATGAAAAGGAAAAAAAAATTGTTGCTTATATGATTCCATTAATAGCAAGAGTGGAAATATGAATTTGATTCTTTCATTTGTGGTAGTGTCTAAATTTTCCAAATAAGGAAAGATTCTCATCACCCAAGTTTCAGTTGGACAGAAACTTGGAATCATGCAAGTTGTATAGTATGATGAATGAGAACTTTCAAGCATTGGAAAATTAAGACTAATTACTTGTTCACATGGATGTGTGACTCAAGTAAAGGACTAAGGGATCGAGTACACATTCTTGTGCACTGATCAATCCCACCACAAATGTAACTTGAGTGATACATCTTAAAGAAGGTTTATTAACACTAGTGAAATGTAAGAGTAATAGGTTTTCTACTCTTGTACATTTGAATTTGGTAAGTTGTGATGTTTTGGATAAAACAGAGAACAACTTAGGCCAATTGTGTTAAGTGTTTGTATTGATTAGAATCCACACTATCTCTTGAATATTTGGCAAGAAAGTCTTATAGGTCAAGGAGACAGTGGGAGTCTAAAAGATCCTGAAAGGGTTTCAAGAAGTAATCAAGAATAAAACATGTATTTCATCACTAGCACACAACTAGAGGTTCATAACCTATCGTGTTGACATTTCTGTGCCCATTCCAGTTAAGTTGGCTATACATTTGAGTTCTACGTGTTCTCAATTGTTTGCATAGCTACTTGGAAGCAATGGCAGACCCTTGAGCTGCCAGGTGGCAAGAAGTTAAGATTGCACAAGTTCAATCCATATGAGTTAGGATTTGTCACTAACCTAGTCTTGTGATTATGGTTTAACAAATTCACATGGATAAGAACACACACACCATAAAATCTAAGTGTCATAAGGTTTCTCTCCGATTTATGAAAATGATGGTGAGGAAATTCTTTCACTAAGTAGATAGCAATTGTGATATTTGCAGTTCTCAAAGTCCTTAGTGGAGTGTGCGTAGTTAACCGGCACACTAACATTGACTTATGAGAAATGGAAAAAGCTCTAAACAATTGAGACTATGATTATAGAATCCCTTTTCATAGTTCTGAAATTGTTTAGACACACCTGTGATCTATTGTAACGCCCGTAGATCAGGGCTAGTCAATTTAGAGAAGATAGGCGTCAAAAATGAATTTTTGATTAAAGATTATTTAGAATGAATAATCTTAACTAAGTTATAGTATATGTTACAAGGTTTTCGTGCATATAAAGAACGCCGAAATCCGAGTTATAACGAAGAAGTTATGACATGTCGAAGTTTCACGACAGAACCGGCACGACACAGTGCGACGTAAAAAGTGAATTTGCGTTAGAGTGATATTTAGCCTTATCAATCTAAATGAAAGTCGTAGAATACATTAAACCATGAGCGTGCATAAAAAGAACGCCCAAATCTGACTTCGTATGAGGAAGTTATGATTTTTCGAAGTTTCGAGTTAGCGGTATGCATCCCGAATGCTCGATTTGAGACCGAGCGGTTTTTAGCCGAAACAATCTAAATAATAATTGAAGATCTCATTAATTGTAGTAAAACGATAAAAAGATAGGCGAAAACGGACATCGGATGAAGAAGCTATGATTTTATAACGGAGTTTTCCTGTCCCGGCCTACTAAAAATAAATAATAAAAATAAAGTCAAAATTAGCCGACGGAGTCTAAACGAAAGTTGTAGATCATAGTCTCACCTACGCGGGGATATAAAGAGCGTCGAAAGCGGAGTTCGTATCAGGAAGATATGAATTTTTGAAGTTTATTAAATATTTTCGATATTTAATTTATATATATATTCCGATATTATCCGAAGGGGGGAGTCAGCGATCCTATCCAGGTTACGCCCAGCGTAACTAGGATTTACGCCCAGCGTAAATGGAGCTTCCAGCCCCTATAAAAGGGTGTCGAGGGCAGCCGAGTAGTTTGCTCATTTCTTCCCTTTTTCTCGTGTTTTTGCATCGTTTTTCGTGCAAGATCTATCCCGAAGCCCTGGTATCATTCCTGAACCCCGAAGCAAGTCCCGAGGCACCGAAGATCCCGGGAAGTGAAATTCCCGAGCCGAAGATCTGCCCGCGAGGAGTGCGGTTTTTATGAAGATCTTCCAGATCTGCCGAAGAATACTACTTCTACAAGCCGTAGTGCTGTCCGATCATCTTCTAATCAAGTGAGTGTGTGGTCACTTTCTTCTAACACATAAATATTAAGTATTTGCTATGAAATACGTGCTACGTGTATAATATTTTGTTGTTTATTTGAGATGATTGTGGAACGGGTGAATTATATAAGTTTTAATGAGTTAAACTATATACGTATTTTGCATCTAAAGATATGTTGGGTAGAATATGAGTAGATGAGGTTGTTGGTAGGTAATAAAAGGTGGGTTGGACCATGAGATAAAATGATAAAGAGATAAACTTGTTTTAGATCCGAGAGTATGGATCAGAGCAGGAGGTTAGTTTTAGATCCAAGGGTATGGATCAGATCAAGAGGTTAATTTTAGATTTGGGAATATGGATTAGGTAATGAGGCAAATTTAAGATCCGGGAGTACGGATTATGTATTTTTGAATTACGTGTTCATACGATAAGGTATCATGCGTATATTCCCTTTTAGGAATGTGATTTTTATACGTGTATTGATTAAAGTATGAAATATACATATGTATGTAAAATATTTGTTATCGTCCGAAATACGGGTTAGATATATTTGATAATATACAACGTGCGAATCAGTTATGGTTCAATATGTGTTAAGATGTGAATATATGATATTATTACTTAAAACTCTGTGTTAAGTATACACTAGTTAGCATTGCCTAAACGGAGTTAATATCAAAAACTGATTATAAGTATTGTAGGTTTGCCTAGTGATGGGTTAAGACTTAAATGGGATGTTTAGTTCAATTAAGTTTGGACATTAGGTAGTCTCTTATTAAGAGTACGTGCGTTGCGAGATTGATGATCGGTGGAGTACGTCCTACGTACAGAAGTACATTTTATGTACGAAGTCTTTTTCAAAGCTCTGTGTCTTGGGTGCTGCTTGTGCCAGGGTACTATTATGTTCTCGGGTACGATTCTTTCGCATACCAAAGTACTATAATGTGCCAGAAGTACTATCATGTACAAAGTCTTTTTGGCAATTTTGTGTGTCGGTTACGGGAGCGTACGGGAGTACTCTAGTAGTATTTCCCCATACTTTTATTTTGAGAGAGCTTTGGAGTCAGCGTTTCTTTTATGAAGTGATCGACCGAGCTTCATATGTCAGCGTTTTCTTTCACAAAGTAATTAAGGGAACTTCGTAGACTGCCTAATAAAGCGTGTCGGTTATAGACCACTGATAGGTATGTCTGATGTTATATTGTTGGATAGGGTGCGTCTGGGGGTGAAATACCTCATGTATTCAGGCCACTGCTAGGCAAAGTTCGATGCTGGGATAGGTAAAGTTTGGGGGTATAATACCTCATGATAGTCAGACCACGCCTAGGCATTGTTATCTAGATAACTACCCCTGACTTAAAATGTCTTGTGGTTCTTTCTTTTACGAACGAAGGTTCGTGGTGAAACTCATTCTATTCCCCTCATTTGATGTCTTTATTGATCCTCGTTTGCTGCTAGGGAATTTCCGAAGCAGCTTCGTCAGTTGTTGTTCATATCGATTTCCTTAGGCTAGATCTAGTAAGATCATTGTATAGGGTCAATATGTGGGGATCGACGGGATGGGATAGATTGTTTTAGAAATATGATTTATATGTGTTAATAATATTAGTGGTTTTGTAGGATCGAGATATACATTATAATCACGTGGTTTGAACTAAGAGCTTTCGTACTCTGTGTTCCTTAGGTGATTGAGTTCACCAGGGATATTTGAACTAGGTGTTCATTAGGTATTATTGAACGGAGTGTGTTCAATGGGTGTTCTTGAACTAGGTGTTTATTAATTATTTTAAACTGCGTGTTCACCAAAGGTAATCTAAGAACCATGGCAGCACTAGACTTTGTGCCAATTCCTTAGGGCAATTCTTAGGAATGAATGGGAGAAGGGTATTCGGTTCTTAGGGTAAATCTTTACTAAATAAATGGAGATAATGGGGGTGGGTAATTGGATTAATTGTTTGATAATTAAATATAATAATTATATTATTGTGGGTTGAAAACCCTATATGCTCACCAGGCTCCCAAGCCTGACCCACTCCGTTTTCTTTGCATTACAGGTAATGGCACAAGAGTATAAGTAGGTGGACTTGACGAGAGATTTTGGATTATAGGCCAACAGTTATGAATAACTGTTGTAAGGTCTATTTTGTTCTGTTTATGCTTTTGGTCTGTATTGAACATGACATCCTGAGATTTTGTTATATAATGAAAATACATTTCTTTAAGGAAATGCTTTGATAATTTTTATCATATTTTGTTTTGGGAACAAATTCCGCAACTGTTTTCTTTAAAAGATTACTCTGATTTTATAAAACAAAGCATAAACAAATTGGTCTTTTCTGGCCATGAAAATGGGGATGTCACATCTATCTAAGATAAGGTGTATGATTTTGATAAAGTCTTATCAAAGCAATCTAGTATCAGAACTCTGAACTTTTGTAAGAATGTCAATAAAGTATTGACTTCTTGACGTCCAACTATTTTCTGGATACATGTCAAAGCTAGTGGGTGCATAAGTGTTATGCTAATAATCATCATGTTAGTGGGAGCATGATAATTATGATAAGTATTGCATGTTAGCAATGTTAATTATAGAAAACAAAAGTTTCAATTCATGAGGTTGCAGGGGTTGAAAAAAGTTGTTTTGCTATAATTAAAGGAGATGAAATTATACTTCATTTCAATTCTAAAAAGCTTAGATTGAGTTCATAATCATTCTAAAGATCTTATATTGAGATTTTAATCACCTTTAGTCAAGAATATATATATGAATTTCATGTTGGATTGGTTCAACTTAAGAAAATTCTATATATTGCGTTCTCAAAATTCGATTATGATTACGACATCCCTTTTCATAGTCAAATTTTTGAGAATATGGCAAACAAAAATTATTATGGCAAAAGACTGGTCTAAAACCATGTCTTTATGTGAAACATCATTAATCGTGTCCCATTTACTTTGGGTATAAGATTGATTACATGTGCTATAATATTTATCCTTTCTGAATTTTCGAAATGCCTTGGGGCATTAAGGGGAACAATGTCTAGAATTAGATATGATTAAAGTGATTAAGCAATTGTCGAGGACAATCTAAGGTTTACCAAAGATTGGTTGCTCAATGACAGTGGGAAGTATATTGTTAATATTGGAAGGACCATATTGACATAGTCTGAAAAGAGGCAACTCTTGTTTAGAACTGGTAGTCAAAATTGGAATATAGAGTTGTCTTCAAAAGAGGAAGAAATATGTGTAAGGTTAAATAAACTTAATGCAAGAAGCATGTTCAAAGCAATGCAATTTGAATCTGAGACATCGTTTCCATGGAATTACTCTCCATTGGAATACTCTGTAATGATTATTGCCAAGTCTTTGTGGCTTTGTGCATAATCATTACAAGTGGAATAGTGCATATAAGTTTAAAATATAAACAGGTTTCGATAAATGTTAGGAATTCTTACATTTACGACAAGGATTTGGAAGCGTGAAAAGAAAATCATTGAAATTAAGTTCAATTGATCTAGTTCACAAAGTAAGGATCATAGATAAACATAGAGTGCATACTTGGTGTATAGCAAAGCTATTGTTTAGAAAAACGTAGTGTACATGCTTGGAGCATGGGACAACTAGTGTTTTTAATTTAGGTATAAAGTTGATAAAACCGAAACAATGAATAATGAGTAATCAGTATGCTGATAAATAAAAGTGGTCTATTTATATTCATAGGGGTTGATACCATATTTGATTCGTTTATTCTTGTGTTTCACTTTGCATGTTTTGACTTCCATAATAACTAGGTTATTCTTCCAGAATGACTAAGTTATTCAAACCATCCACAGTCAGTCATATGTTAGAAGTAGATATGAATCAAGACTATCATGGGTTGGCTTGTAGAGGTCCAAGTTGGTGGACAAAGTTGTGCTACAACACTCATGAGTGCTCATAAGTTCTGAGTATTGGATTCAACCCGCGCTCATTTGAATCACTTCATGGATTTTATCACGAGTGATCATGAGACGATAATATCTTATATTATTCAAACCTAGAGATATGAGCTGTTACTATGAGTTGGTTGTACATTGATTGCATGAAAACGCATTCTGTAACTTGATGTTATAAAACGTGCCTTTGTGTATGATTCAACAAGTAGTAGAACAAGCCATATGAGTCGAAGTTTATCCATTCCTTTTACCTTCGGGATAAAAGCGATATCTGTGGGCCCTTCGATGATTTAATGATGACACATGTGAGTGCTTGGCCAAGCCAGGACTGATTTGATTTGTTCAATCAGTCAGTCATCATAAATCGGAAATCGAGAAACAACAAATGGACAGAGAGAATGATTTATAATCCATGTCTCAGTCCATATGATATCTAGAATGGAGGAATATATGATCCCTTATCTAATGGACAAGTCATTGACAAAGGTCAGAGTTCATTAACAAGGTCAAAGTTCGACAACGACTTTAAGAGCTACGATTGCCAGTTAGTTTTTGAAGTGATACTCAATAATAGTTTTAGACTTATCCAAGTGGGAGACTGTTGGATTAATGTCTAAGTCCATAACTATAGTTGGTATGTACTTGACCCAACTTGGCATGGTCCATTTGGGTTGTACTTCACCGAAACAATTTATATGGATAATCCTTTGAGAATAGCATGCTTATGATTTATATTAATATATTATAAGATCTAATATATTAATATAATCATATTATTTAATTAGTATTGATCAAGAATTAATTTATAATTAATTAAGTGATCAAAAGGAACTAACTAAATATGGACTCTTAGATATATATATATATATATATATATATATATATATATATATATATATATATATATATGTAGTGGGCCAAGTTCATTTAGGTTGGGCTAAGTCTTCATGGATAGTCCATGGAGCTTTAACCCATGGATCCTAGGAAATGAATGGTCATGGGTATTAGGGTTTAACCCTAATCCTCCACACTATATAAAGGGTCTTATGGTTAATGAAATTGGGCTAATGGCTAGTGTGGATACACTAAAGAGGGAAATAACCGATTTCATAAGTCTGAGCCAAGTATCCATATTCTCTAAAGGTTTTCCAAGGTGTTTTGGTGATTTGTGATTCCACTTGAGGCTTCCACACTATTGGGTCTAAGCTCTTAAAGTTCAAGACTTTAAGCTTCGTTAAAAGGTATGTATTCTAACTTGTTATATTACCCAAGTATCAAGGATTGTATGCTAGATAGGGTAATACCTTGGAATATTCATATTTGCATGTATAATAGAGAAAACATAGATCCAAGGTATTTAGGGTTTCATGTACACTTAGGGGTGTTAGAATGCTCAAAACCCAATAGAACTTCATGACCATCATGGACTCGGGTCGACTGAGTCCCTTTCCAAACTCAACTCATACCCTTAACAGAAGGGTTTTGGGGCAAGAACTGGCCTGACTCGCCGAGTCCTACAACTGACTCGTCGAGTCTCTCTATGTCCAACACTATTCAGATGATTTCAGACGAGATCAAGGCATCCAAAACATAGATCTGGACCCAACCATCTCCTAACCATGCAAAGCTACCACCTTTTTCCTCCATTCATGGCCTTTTGAGCTAAAAAGGACAAAAGAACACTTCACATTCTTGCATGGGGATTCCTATGGCATAAAGCTTGCACCTTTATGCTATAACAGCCCCTAATAGTGCTAGATCTGAAAACACAAGCTCTTGGGACATCCATTCCTCTTATGCTAGGGTTCTTGGACTAAAAACCCCCAAAATGAAAAAGAAGAGAGATCTACATGCATAATGATCAAGGTGGAAACTTTCTTACTAGAAAATGAAGGAGAATGCAAGAGGTTTCTGTATCTACTAGCCTCTTCTTGAACCCCCAAGGCTTCACCTTCTTCTTCAAGCTTCACAACACTCAAGAATGCTCACAAAGGCTCACAAACTCATGGGAGGCACTAGGGCTTCGTTCTAGAGTTGAGAGAGCATCAAGGAGGCTGATGAAGGGTTATAATATTCTTTAAATAGGGTACAAGATCCGCATTTAGGGTTTTCCCCAAACCTGACCAACTCGTCGAGTCAGTCCTCTGACTCATTGAGTAGGTCACTTAACTCGTGACCCTATCCGCGCTCCAACTCATCGAGTCACTCCATCTACTCGACGAGTCCCTTCCTTAATTTGGGGTTTTCTTTCCTTTCTATACCTCCTGAATTCGGGGTGTTACAAACATGGGTTTTGTTCACATCCGTTATGACTCGTCTCAATTTATTTATAGTCATGGTTCTTACACAACCTACCTACTTCTCTATGTAGATGACATTGTTTTGACAGGATCTTCAGAGGCACTTCTTTCTCAAATTATCACCATCCTGAGTACCTAGTTTTCTATGTCTAACTTGGGTGATCTTCATTACTTCCTCGGTATCTCTGCGTCTCGTGACTCTCAAGGAATTTTCTTATCGCAGCAGAAGTATGCCTCTGAAATTCTGGACTGCACATGCATGTCACATTGAAAACCGGCCTCTACCCCAACTGATCTTTGCTCCAAACTTGATGGGACCGGTACTAAAATTTAAGACCCCACGACCTACCGTAGCCTTGCCGGTGCTCTTCAATATCTCACTTTCACTCGCCCATATCTCACATATGTTGTTCAACAACTTTGCTTATTTATGCATGATCCTCAGGAATTGCATCTTGCAGCTCTAAAGCGAGTCTTAAGATATGTTCAAGGTACCACAGAATATGGGCTTTAGTTATATTCCAAGTCTGGCCCGGATCTTATCGCTTACTCTGATGCGGATTGGGCAGGTTGTTCGTCTACCAGGCGTTCCATATCCGACTATTGTGTATTTCTTGTTGATAATCTATTGTCATGGTCTTCTAAACGACAAGGTACCACATCTCGTTCTAGTGCCGAAGTTGAATATCGCGGTGTTGCTAACGCGGTCGCTGAAACTTGTTGGCTTCAAAATTTATTGCGTAAACTTCATAACTCACCAACGAAGGCGACTATTATTTATTGTGACAATGTAAGTGATGTTTATCTCGTTTCAAATCCGGTTCAACATCAACACACGAAGCACATTGAAATTGATATTCACTTTATTCGTGAGAAGGTTGCCTTGGGTCAAGTTCGTGTTCTTCATGTCCCCTCATCGGCTCAATATGCAGACATCTTCACCAAGAGTCTGCCGCCCCCGTTGTTTCTAGATTTTCATTCCAGCTTGAACATTCGTTGCCCTCCCGTTCTCACTGCGGGGGGCTGTTAGTGGTCTCGATATATTTATTTTGTATAGTTTTCCTATACTTTGTATAGCCCTATTTGTTATATCGGCCCATTGGGGTAAGGCCTATCTTGTATCTTGTATATATTGTTTTTGAATGAATGAGAAGAGTTTTCACATGAAAAACCTATCTGATTACAAACGACGCTACAAATGACACCGATACCATTTCATTGTCATTTATCAGGACCACCTACAAATAAAACTTATCAATCAAGATATTCAATTTTGAGAATTCATCGACCTCTTTCCCTCTGTGAAGCTATCTGGAACAACACCAATTCCATCTTAAAACAACAACAACATTCTCAATAGGTGTGTCCAAAACCTGAAAGTCTTTGTTAGACCCTGGCAAGTATAATTTGAAAACAATTCTTTCAAACTAACATCAGCACTCCATAAATCTTTATAAAAAAAAAGTTTTTTCACCACTACCCACAAGTCTCTTGAATAATTAAAAAAGAGATGCCCTGAACTTCCAATTCAGCGTCGATTTGGGATATATCTGACCACAAGCATTTTATTGATTTCTTGGCTAAATGTCTACCATCAATGAACATAACCTTATGATAGGCTTTATGCATGACAACACAAAGGAGTTAGGGCCATTTTTCAACTGTCATCATCGTTTGGCAAGGAGGGCAATTTAGCCCTCCATCCTTTGTTTTAGTGACCACCTCCCAAGATACCCATTTTTTTAATCTTCATCACCTCACCAAAAAAATCTTCTCCTAATGTCATTAAAAAATTGGTAATCTTCCTCGGGGCTCTAAAATACAAAATAATAATAAAGAGGCAAACTAAGTAGGACCGAGGTCACGAGAGTGAGACGATCTCTTGAGTCCAGGCTAATTTCATATATTCGCACCCATCGGACCCCAAGACAAGTAAACAAAACATGAACGGGTTCCCACTTGAGAATGTTAGCAAGCGTATTCACCTCCCAATTGTCAACACCAATTTCATGCACTTTACTTTTGTGTAAGTTTACTTTCAAACCCTAAGACAGAAAAAAGGATCGAAGTAATCTATTAAGGTTGACAAAATTAATTTCCTACCATTTCCCGACAAATGTAACATCATCGACATACATGAGATGTGAAAGAGAAGGCACATTATTACACACACACACACACACAGAGAGAGAGAGAGAGAGAGAGAGAGAGAGAGAGAGAGAGAGAGAGAGAGAGAGAGAGAGAGAGAGAGAGAGAGAGAGAGAGAGAGAGAGAGAGAGAGAGAGAGAGAGAGGAGAGAGAGAGAGAGAGAGAGAGAGAGAGAGAGAGAGAGAGAGAGAGAGAGAGAGAGAGAGAGCACCCATAGAAACATGAAGCCCTTCTATTGCAATTATAAAAAAGAATAGGGACAAGGGGTCATTTTGCCTAACCGGCTAACCCCTCTACAAAACTCAAACTCTTTAGTAGGCGAGCAGTCACCCAAAACGGACATCCTAGCTACTAGAGGAAAGACAACCACTAATCCGTAGTCTCCACTTCCACGTGAACTCCATTTACTCCAAGTTTAAAAACTACCAATTCAAAGAGTCAAATGTTTTGTTAAATTCTACTTTAAAATTTAACTTTTACATCAATTTCTTGGTCCATGGAATAATCTCATTAAGCAAAAGGGCCGCCCAAAATACTTCTCCCACTAACCTATGCTGTTTGCTCCGGACTAATAATTTTATCCAACACACTTTTTAATCGGTTGGCAAGAATTTTTGTAAAGTTTTATACAAACACCCAACAAAATTAATCGGGGCCTATATTCTTTTAATTACATGATCGGTCAACAACAAACATCAAGAATATAATGATTCCTCAAAAAAAAAAAAAAACGGAATGGCGTAGGATTACTACTTATGCCATCCATCCATTCAGCCAATACGATGCTCTAATTAAGATTTATAATACAGTGTCATGAACACCACATACTTTTTTTATTCAAGATTTTCATCGTACGCAAACACCACAAACCTTATTAAAACTTGTCATATTTAGTGTAATGATTGGTCAAACTTTTGATAGTCTTCGTCTTATTTCCATATATTCTATTATCAAACCGCCTAGCTTTTGTTGTATTTGTAATCAGTTTTGATACATTTCTCATTGTTTTGAATGAAATCTTCTCTTAACTTTCATCTTGAATAAAGAGGTAAACATGATTGATGAACTCCATATATTGGTTTCGGTTTGAACTTCGAATATTTTCTATCGATCATTCTTTTGTATCATTGGATTAAAATGTAAGTATTACTTTTCACTACTGCTTTGTTTGTATTGTGTTTTTTTGAATAACATTAGACATTTTATCTTATAATACTTGACAACTTTTACAAAATGGATTTTTGTCACAATGGCTAATATTCTTTTGTATTGGATTAGAAACAACAATTTTTTTACGGTTGAAGAACCAATTACACGATTATTCAAAACATCAGTTACTGCAATTTACTACAAATCAACACAATTTTTCGACGTGGTAACCGCACCATCTACAACAAGATTATGACCACTTACGTACCTAGACTCATCACTTGCAAGGTAAACGGCTGCTTCAGCTATGTCCTTAGCTTTTAGGGTTGTACCCTTCAAGTTCCCTAATGAACTGACAAACTTCTCGGTTTCTGTAATTTCTTTCTCATTCGGTGTCCTAAAATGTACATTTTCATCTTCTTCTTCATTATCATCATCGTCCTCATGTCTCCAAGCATTCACGAGCATCGATGTTGCGACCCCAAAAGGCGAAATACAATTAACCCTAATCCCATGTCGCCCAAGTTCACAAGCAGTATTCTTTGTTAGCCCTACAATCGCGTGCTTTGAGGCCGTGTATGCGTGTGGACCCATGCCGCCCATGACACCCGCCACACTAGCGGTTGAAATGATGCAGCCACTCCCTCTCGGGATCATAACCCTGGCAGCATGTTTCATCCCTAGAGCAACGCCTCTAACGTTCACGTTCATTACTCGGTCAAATTCATCTACATCAAAGTTAACAATGCTCTTGTGCTTGGATTGATTACCGAGCACACCAGCATTGTTAAACATGATGTCGATTCGGCCATAGCATGCAACCGTGGAGTCTATTAGGTTTTTAACATCAACTTCTAGGCTAACGTCACAATGAACATATGTCGCTAAAGGTGACAATGATGTAGAGAGTGCTAGTCCACATTCATCATTGATATCGGCTATGACTACTTTTGCACCATGTTTGACAAATAGCCTCACGGTGGCTGCACCAATCCCTCCGGCACCACCTGTCACTATTGCAATCTTTCCTTCCAACCTATAAACAATCATATATATAGCGTTAGAGTACAGTATATCAGTATATTTTATTCTTTTAATAATATAAAAATAAGGCACCATAAACGAGTAGGATTTTCTGCTTATACAATATGATTGCTGACAAGTTCTTAGTTGTGAACACGATCTAATTTAATGGTACGTCACATGTGGCGAAGAAATTCGCAATATAGAAATTACCAAAAGAGTAAAGTAGAATAAAGAACTTTAAAAAGTCGTCGGGGAAAAAGCCTTCTAGTTCAACTATTGCGTTCAAGTACAAAGATAATAATTATTATTCCCAAGTCCAGGGATCATACAGAGAAGCATGTGATTAAAAAAAAATTGTTTTGTCTTTTCTATTAGAAACAAAACCGAAAAATCAGTATGCTTCATAACAAAAACAACAGCTTGTATACAAAAAAAAATGAAAAAGATATTTAATACTGGTAGTGAAAAAACAAGAAAATAGAGTAAATATTTTAGTTTCTTGTGACGGATATGACAAAGGAATGTATGTAACTTACGGGTGTATACAGCCGAATACTCGTATACAAATCAAATAAAAACAACAACTTTTACTAGCTATCAGCTTTTAGTTAGTTTGTCAAATACGTCTTTAAGAAAAAATTACCACTCTTTCCGACAGTTCTAACGTCGTCCAAATGGATGTTATTAGAAAGAAATATTGCCACATGTGTAATGTCGCAAACCTATTCTACACGATGTATCAAATAAATATTACTGAAATCATTAATGGGAACTGAAACGATGGAGAATTTATTCCAAAAAAAATATATTTCGGTTTCTCGCCATGGATTTGGGAATGGATGTGCTCGTAAATGTACTTTATATCAAAAAGAAAGATCCCATTTTTGTAAAATCTACAAAATGTATCAAATTTACAGTGCTATCGCTTTGGGGATAAAAGAATTTGGGTTCACTATTTGCATGTAATTTAAGACAAAGAAATATATGTCTGAACAACTGAAAGCTTACCTTCTGGAGAAGATGGAAGTGGTTTCTTTTACATGGGCATACATCCCATGGAAGGTTTTCTCAGGAATCACTTCTGCAGGCATTGTCAAATAAGGATAATCACAAAAGCAACACCTTTTGGAAAGAGAAATAGAGAAACAGTAGCCAAAGAGAAGGGAATGGAAGCAATTTAAAGGGGATATGGGCGTACTTTTTTCTCTTTTTAATATATATATATATATATATATATATATATATATATATATATATATATATATATATATATATATATATATATATATATATATATATATATATATATATATATATATATATATATATATAGGCATGTTGACAAAGTGTGCTTTCCTATTGTCAATAAAACCCTCGTCACACATATCAAGACTCAATCGTCGTATAAAAAATTGTGTAAGTACGATTCCTACCTTACAAGTTAAAAGTAATTTTTAACCGACCAAAAATGCATAAATCTAACACATATTTTATAGAAATGTGTTACTGTATGTATTCTTTGTTCACATGACTCGTCTTGTTATTGTTATTGGAGTACACAAACATTATTCTTTCATTCACATAACTCGTCTTGTTATTAGATTATACAAACATTATTACATTTATGGGATACAAAAAACAATGGGGGTACCAATAGAATTTCCCTTTATGGAAATGCTAGATACAAGTAGAGTTTTTATTTTGAATAATAACTTAAAATTTTAATATATTTTTTGATTTTTATATATTTAGTCATTGAGTTTTTTTTATTTAACCATTTAATTTGTTTTTTTTCCACATTCAGTCATTATAATCAGTTGCTCCAGGTTAAGCTGGAAAAATAATTTAATAGGACAATACTATATTTTTTTAATTTGGACACATTTAGTTCTTAATTTTTTTTGTTCACATTTAATCCTTATGACCAGTTTCTTTAGATTTTGTTCATGATATCCTATGGGGGACAATCATTAATGATGTGTTCTCATATATGGCTCGTCTTTCGCTTATATCAGTAACTTAATTTACAAATCGGTCAAATAAAGTTGGTGTCATAGTTTTCTCTCAGTAGAAGATGTCTTCATCTTCAGTTCCATTTATCTCCATAGTAAACAACGAGATTCTTTGTTTTAGAAATGCAAATTCGAGTTGAGAGGAAGCAATCACAAAATATCTCGTTGTCTACTATAGAGATAGATGAAACTCTTTGTCAGGGTGTTCTTTTGTTTTGGAAATGCAAATTCTTTTAAAGTCTTCCTTAATTCTTTTTTCTTTGAAGTGCAAATTCGAGTTACGAGGAAACAATCACAAAAAAATCTAGTTATCTGCTATGGAGATAGATGAAACCAAAGTTGAAGACATTTTATGCTAGGAGAAACTAGGACACAATCATTATTTGACCGATTTGTGAATTAAGTTATTGCTATAAGTGAAGGACGAGCCACATATGAGAACACCTCATTAATGATTATCCTATGTAGGATTTCATGAGCAAAATCTGAAGAAAGCAGTCATAAAGACTAAATGTGTATAAAAACATTAATGACCAAATGTATACAAATTGAAAAAGTATATTACCTTATTAAGTAGGGTTATGGATAATGATGGAGGACTTTAATGAGATCAGATGCACAGATGAGAGGTTCTCAGGTTTTTCCTATAAATCTAGCATGATGGCGTTCACAGTTTCATCCGGGATGCTAGTCTTTTTGAATTTAATATGGGTGGGAGTGAATTTACATACATGGGTTGATGATGGTTTGAGGTTAAGCAAAATTGAAAGAGTTTTTGTATGCAATAGTTTTATGGCTTGATGGGTTAATCCGTTGGTTAGGGATTTGTTGAGAAGTATTCATATCACAACCCCATCATCTGATATGCTCATTTCATGATTATGGTCCATCAATGACGTTGTACTGGATGCATAAAGTAAGGTTACTAGCAATGTGAGTGTAATATCCTAAGATATACGAAGTAAAAAATTTTGATTTTAAACCACCAAAACCATACAATCAGTGGTTCAAAGCCAACAAATGTATACAGAGTTCTCAAAACATCAGAGTATATCAAATATATATAGTGTAGAATAAATCTTTGGGGGATGCAGTGCGATCAATTCGGTCTCTTTCCTTTGGAACTGAAAGTACCTGAAACATTTGAACATCAAACCATAAGCACAAAGCTTAATGAGAACCCCAAAATACCACATAGCATGCTGATAGTTTATTTTATTTTCTTTTTTATAGTTTATTTTAGAATTTTTAGCTCTTTTTATTATTATTGCATTGTATATTCTTTATTTTATTTATCATGGATCATGTCGTGTACTTTCTATTTTGCATGAGGTATTTTGTAGGGTTTTGGAGCTCATTGCGGTTGTGGATTATTTTGGAGACGGGCTTCATGGGCTTTAGAGGCATCATTGGCCTCTAGGGATCCATCAAAGAAGATTTGGGCTTAAAATGTTGAAGACTTGGATGAAGTCGGCTTATGAAGATGGGCCATGGATTCTTATTTTGGGCTTGGACTATCCACATTTGAAGCTTGAAGATGATTGGCCAAATTTGAATCATGTGAGGTGTGGTGGGGGACCAAGGGAAACTTGAGTAGTGGGGTGATGTAGTGGAGAAAAAATATCCAATAACATTCCAACAACATTTGCGAGGGTGGAGTCTTAGTCGCGCAACACTTGCCAGGGTACCCGCACAACTGCATAATTTGGGGCATTTTGGTCATTTTTGCTTATGATTTACTTTGGCGGTTAGGTCTAGCAGCTCATGCTTCATTTGACACCATTGGAGCACCTTGGAGGCGATTTATGAGAGCTTGATACATATTGTTTTCATCTTTCTAAGAAATTGTTAGTTTCATAATGCAAAAACACCTTTGTGTTTGTTATCTTGTTGCCATGTGTGGCTAGTTTCTTTAATTTGGTTACCTTTGGCTGAAACCTTTGGACATTTGTGAGTTTGAAGGATTCATGCTTGATTGTCATTTATCTTATGTTTATGATTCTATTTCATATTTCTTATGCTTGTTTAATACTTTGATCATGAGCTTGGTACTTGAATGAGCAATTGTTGGTTTATTTCTTTGGTTTAGCATTGAATCATTGAAATTACTTAGAACAGGGGTTTTATGATGGTAGAAATCATCTCTAGCTTATGGATCATAAATCATTTATGGATGTGTAAGCATTCACATCCTCTAGGAATTAGGGATTCCTTCATTCTTAAGGCTAATCAACTTTCTTCGGTTCAATTACTTCAATTGAATCATTGATTTTGATTAAGAAGGTGTGTTGTGGGCTTCCCCAACCTCCATACTACCTATGAGGAATCTTGGCATATCATGCTTCATGATTGCTATAACTAATTTGGGATGAATGATAAGCTTCATATTGAATTCTAATGATAAACACATAAATGTTCATTGTGTTGAATTGCCTTGGTTGACCAATTTGCTCCAATATTTTAGCATCTCACCATCTTGCTTATTACACTCTTTTTAGTTATTCAAGTCTTTTAGTTTTCAAGCAATCCCCCCCCCCCCTTATTTTACTTGTAGTTAATTAGTTTATTATACTAGTTCTATTAGATTGCACTGGTGATTGAATACAACCATTTCCCCGAGGATCGATACCCCTTTTTACCATTATATTATATTTTATTTGCAAAGAAATGGTGTAATTTGCTTGGTGGACATGACATCCCACCAAGTTTTGGCGTCGTTGATGGGGAGATTGGTTATTGTTATTTTATTTTTATGCCTAGGTCTACAAGAATCGGTGAACTACTCTACAATCCGGAGATTGAAAAAGAAGCGAAAAGGTTGAAAAAGTTAGCGAAACAAGCAAAGCAACAACAACTCGTTCAAGCTTCTTCCTCTTCTCCACTAATCAACATAGAAGACCAAGTTTATACTTCAAGTGACACCGACACTGCCTCGAGTTCTCCAATTGTTGGTCATTCCTTTGAAGACATTTCGTTTGAAAACTACATAGCCATGAATCATACTCCACTTCACAATCCCAACCTACACCCAAACAATCAAGATTCCAATGCCCTACCCTAACAACCAAGACAACAAAAACAACACCAAGAACCTATTGTAGATATGCCACCTTGGAATCAACCACCTTCTCACCCAAATCAACCAAATTATCAACAACCACAACCACACAACCAAAACTTCCACCAAAACAATCAACCTCAAAACAATGTTTTTCAAGTTAAGCAACAACAAGCACATCGACCACTACAACCCAATTACCAACAACCTCCAATGTACCAATACCCAATGTGTAACTCCCGCAGATTCGGGAAAGTCAATTTAGAGACAATAAGCGTCAAAAATGACTTTTTGATATAATATTATTTGTAATAAATAATATTAACCAAGATATAGTATATGTCATAAGGGTTCCGTACATATAAAGAATGCCGAAATCCGAGTTATAACGAAGAAGTTATGACCTGTCGAAGTTTTACGGCTAAATCGGCACGATACCGTGTAATGTAAAAAGTGAATTTTTGACAAATTACTTTTTAGCCTTAGCGATCTAAACAAAAGTTGTAGTATACATTAAACTGAGAGCGTGCATAAAAAGAACGCACAAATCTGACTTCGTATGAGGAAGTTATGATTTTTCTAAGATTTGGCATAGCAGTGCACAACCCCGGATTCAAATTTTAGATCGATCGATTTTTGGCCAATACAACCTAAATGAGAAATGAAGATCTCATTAATAGGAGCCCAATGATAAAAAGACAGACGAAAATGGATTCCGTATGTAGAAGTTATGAATTTTACACGATCATTTAATAATGTCGAAAATGGAGTTGTAGATCTTGTCAATACCTACAAATGAATATAAATAATGTCGAAAATGGAGCTCATATGCAAAAGTTACGGGGTTTAAAAGTCGGTAGGGTGCTGCTGCGAAGAGGGTGACGTGGCTGAATCTGGGCCATTGTTTTCTCCCCAAGCTTTGCCACCAGAGGGTAACATGTGGCACCAACTCGATGAGTTAGAGGCCCCAACTCGACGACTTAAGCAGTATTTCAGCCTATAAATAGCATGCGAAGGTCTCCATAATTCTCTCACCAAAACCCATTTCTCTCTTATTCTAACTTCTCTTTAAACCTCCCAAAACCCCTCTAAAGCCCTAATAACTTCAAGGTGCTAGAGGAAAGCCCTGGAGCACCCGAAGGCTCCGAGAAAAAGAGCTTTTCGTCTTAGAAGTTCTTTCCGCGTAGAGCCCGGTTCTTCGCTAAACACCCTGTAAGATGAGTTATGCTTACCGTATTTTAAGTATAACTTATGTTTAAGTTCATTATCGTTATTATGGACCTATAAACAAGATTTATCAGTGATTCCAAGTCATTATACTGATTGATCTACTTACGGGGATGATGTTTAGGTTGTGATTTAGTGAGGTGTTTAAAATGGGATTTCCAAACAGTATACTTCGTATACCAAACAGACCCTACCTCCAATAGGATCCTACCTGGTTGTTCCTTACTTGATAGATCATGAAAGTAGACTTTGAGTTAATGATGAATCTTGACTAATAATTAGTTGCAATAAATATTAGACTAAAACTTAGCCATAATAATGGTAGGTTTCGTCGAAGGAAAATAGAATCGTTAGAAGCAAAGCGCTGCCCGAATTTGGAATCATCACTTTAACAAGTGAGTGCATAGTTACTTTCATCTTACACATAGATATGAAGTCTTTTTATATAAATTACGTGTTATGTGTGCATATTATCTGTCTACTTGATATCTATGCTAGATGAACAATCTTATACATGTTTTAAATGGTTTAAACTGTATATGTATTTTATATCTAAAAAATATGTTGGGTAAAACATGGGTGGATGAATGATAAGGGATGAAAGCTGATATAGAGGAACATTGGCAGTTATAGACATAGTGCCCTATAGGTGAACATTGGAAGCAATGGACTTAGTACCCTATAGATAAGCATTGACAACTGTGTCACAACCTGTAGATGTTTTGATCTACGATGTATTCTAAACATCCTAGCAGTTGCGCTCAAAGGGTAGTATCGGCAGCTGCGCCTTATAGAGAACATCATAACCCTGGCAGCTGCACCTAAGGTTGTAAAAATCGTTTGCCGGTAGCTCGCCGGTCAATTGGTGTTAAGGGATTAATCGGTCTTGGCGGGGATTAATCGAGGATTAATCGGGGACCATAAATTATTAATAAAATATTAAAATTAATTAAATATTAATATGTCTTAAGAAAAATAAGTACTTCAAAATTAGAAAATAAGAAATGTTGTAATATGGAAATACAAAAATATGAACATTTTGGTATAATATTTGAAATTTTGAAAATTTGAAAATTTTGGAGTAAAAAAAGAAAGTTGGTTTTTTGAATTTAAAAAAAAATTAATTTTTTTACTTTTTTCGATTTTTTTGACTTTTTTTTTTACTTTTGTTGACCGATTAATCCCGCCATGGCCGATTAATCCCGCCAAACCCGATTAATCCTAAATTTTCGATTAATACCCTAATACTCGATGGTTGGAGAACGCCAAACGATTAATCTATGATTAATCGCCGATTAATCTCGATTTCTGCAACCATGGTTGCGCCCAAAGGACAATATCGGTAGTTGTGCCTAATAGAGAATGTGATGATTCTGGCAGCTCCACCTAAATGATAATATTGGAAGTTGTGTTTAATAGATAACATTGACAATTGTGTCATTAGGAAAACGATGGACTTCGTGTCTATTTCTTTGGACAATCCTTAAGAATGAATGAGTGAATGATAAATGATTCTTAGGAAAGATCCTTAAGAAATAAAGAAGATAATGGAGATGGATAATTGGGTTGATTGTTTAATGATTAAACATAATTATATTATTGTGGGTTGAAAACTTTATGTACTCACCAGGTTTCCCAACCTGACGCACTCAAGTTTATTTGTATCACAGGTGTTGATACGAAGCTACTTTACACTGAGATATTAAAGAGATATAGATCACTAGTGTAAATGAATGTAAGTTCTGTTTATGCTTATGTTTCTGTATTGACGATGACATCCCAAAGTTTTAAAAGAAATGAAATACATTTCTTTGGAAATGCTTTGATAACACATTTATCATGTTTTTTTGGGAACAAATTCCACAACACTTTTCTTTTAAAAAGGTTACTCTGATTTTCAAACAAAGCATAAACAAATCGGTATTTTCTGGCCGTGAAAATAGGGAGGTCACACAATGTACCCACAAGAAAACCCTCTACAACCAATGTATTAACTACCAACCTTATCCACCACAAATGTTCAATCACCAACAATACCCATACCAACAACCTCCCAATTACATGTAACAAAAACCCCAATCTACCAAATCCCCCTCCACATTTGACACTTAGACAAATGATGGAGACAGATGTTACCCACACATCTCTTGGTATTGTTTATCCATAAATCATCGAGGGATTGAATTAAAGTCAAGTTTCATACATCAACTCACCAAGTTCCATGGTTTGGATAGAGAAGATCCTCAAAGGCATTTGAAGTCCATTCATATGATATGCATTAGCATGTTCCCCGAACATGTGGCATTAGATGATTTCAAGCTAATCACCTTCCCTCTCACCTTGGAAGATAAAGCTACAGAGTGGTTATTCAACTTACCACCGAGATCTATTCACACATAGGAAAAGTTACTCAAAGCTTTCAATAGCATGTTCTATCCCACTTCCTGAATATCAAGTCAAAGGAGTGACATTTTGGGGAGTTGTTAAGGGGAGAATGAGACGTTTCTTGATTTTTAGGAGCGATTCAACAATTTGTGTACAAGTTGTCCTCAACACAACATACCCAAACAACTACTTCTTCAACAATTTTATGAAGGTCTAAATGAAAAGGATTGGAGGATGATTGATGCTTCATGTGGTGGTGACATCTTCCACAAGACACCTCAAGAGATAAGATTACTTTTTGGTACCATTTCTCAAAATCAATGAAACTTTGGGCCTGAAAATGAAATGAAGAGAAGTTATCCACAAGTATTTGGTGAAGTTAGCAACACCCAACACTTGGAATCAAATCTCTTGGATTTGACTAATGTGTTAAGTAAAATGGTGGTGGCAGTGGTCAAAAATTTATGGTTTGTGGTATTTATGGAATCACGAGATATTATACGGATAAATGTATCACACTTGGAAGTGAACTGAAGGATGTTAATGTAATGGGACGATATCAAGGTCAACCAAGACCCATGGGATTTCAAAACACATACAACCCACATTGTAGGAATAACCCAAAAAACCCATACCAACCAAAACCAAACCCACCAAATGTTATGATGAGACCCCAATATCCACAATATCATTCCCAAAAACCTCCATATCTACCAACATCTTATACCCCTCCAAATTACCAACAACCTCAAGAATAAGGCCAATCAATTGGTAACCATCAAATTAGTCTTCAAGAACTTGTTACTTCTCTTGCTCAAAGCCAAACCCAATGTCAAAAAGAGACAAAGAACACCTTCTCCAACATTCAAGCACAAATTAGAGACTTGACCACCGCTCTCAACAAGATGGAACAAAGGGGTAAGATTCCATCTCAAACTAAGAATAATCCCAATGTGAGTGCAATAACCCTGAAAAGTGGGAAAACCCTTGGAGAAAGCAACCCCGAAAGAGTCTCTAGAAAAGAAGAAGATAAGGTTATTGTTGTTGAACCTTTGAAGGTGGTAGTTCCTCCAAAGGAACCAGTTGTTCCAAACATTGAGCAACGAGAATCTTCCAACAAGACCACCAAGCCATTGGTCATACCACCACCCTTCACTTCCCAGTTAGCCCCTCAAAGAAAAAGGAGCAAGGGAAGGAGTTTCTTGAGACTTTCCGCAAGGTCCAAATCAACATTCCACTATTGGATGTCATAAAGCAAATTCTAAGTTATGCCAAATTTCTCAAAGATTTATGGGCCAACAAGAGGAAGTTCAAGGTGAATGAAAAGATTCAAGTCAATGCAAATGTGTATGTGGTTATCCAAAAGAAGTTACCTCCCGAATGCAAGGATCCAAGAATGTTTTCTATCCCTTGCAGTATTAGTGATTTGCATATTGAAATTTCCATGTTAGATCTTGGGGCCTCCATCAATGTCATGCCATATTCGGTTTTTCAATCTCTAAATGTTGTTCCTTTGGAACAAATCGGAATAATCATTTAATTAGCAGACAATTCAAGTGTTTTTCCAAGAGGAGTGTTGGAAGATGTACTGGTGTAAGTTAATCAACTAGTATTGCATGCAGACTTCTATGCCATTAACCTTGAAGAGAAAACTCCTTCCAATTCATCTATGATCCTTCTTGGAAGAACTTTCATGAATACCGCTCACACAATCATTGATGTCCATAATGGGAAGATCACCATGGAGTTTGATGGAGAGACCATTCACTTCAGCATATTTGAAGCAATGAGGTACCCTAGCAACATTTCTCCATTGTATCGGGTTGACGTGATTGAGCCAATAACCCAATAAATATTTTATTTATCACATGGGGATATTTTGAATATGATACTCAACACAACCCATGATTCTGAGAGTTTGAAGAAAACATTGGAAATATATACATTAGACTCTGAAATTGAATAGATTGTGAAGACTTTGGAAGTTAACAAGTGAACAAAGAAGGATGTCTCTCAATTTTCCTTATCTCATTCTCCAAACAAGACGCCCCTTCCATAATCCACCCACCCACACTTGAATTGAAAGTATTACCTAGCCACTTAAAGTATGCTTATCTAGGTAAGACGAGATTCTTTCGATGATCATCTTCTCTCCATTGAAAGATTTTGAAGAAGACCAATTGGTTACGGTTTTAAAAGATAACAAAGAAGCCATGGGGTGGACAATATTGGATATTGAAGGGATAATCCCTACTGTGTGCACATAGAAGATTCTCATGGAAGATGACTGCAAACCTAGGAGAGAGGGTCAAAGAAGATTGAATCTTCCAATGATGAAAGTGGTCAAGAAGGAGATAACCAAAAGGTTTAAAAAGTACAAAGACAAGACAAAAGCATTTCATAACAAGCACATCACTCGAAATCATTTCATTCTGGGTCAAAAAGTTCTTCTTTATCATTTGCGTTTAAAGCTATTCCCAGGAAAATTGCGATCTCGATGGCACGAGCCTTTCATTGTTTTAAAAGTGTTTGATAATGGTGCGGTTGAAATCAAGAGTTTGGAAACGAATCTAATCTTCACATTGAATGGGCACCGGTTGAAACCATTTTATGAAAGCTTTTACATGGGAGAACTCGACAACGTAACATTGGAACCTCTTATTTATGAAAGCTTAAGGACGCGACACTATGTCTTGGCAAAGGCGTTAAATAAATACATTGTGGATAAATAATCTCCACTTGAAGTTTGGATGATTCTAGGCTTGAAGTTGGTCAAAATAAAGCATCTTGAGGTTTAGCATTGATTTTGGTGAAGTTTGGAAGAAAATCAAAGCTTGTGGAGCGAAAAATTGCAAAAGTCGGTCAAAATAAAGCATTTGTTACCTTTGTGTGACCAAGCTTTCACCCGTGTGTAGATAGGTGGCCAAGAACTCCACCCATACATCATTATGCGACCCATGTGTTGCATCCATACCATCTTCGCGGGCCTCCACCACCTTGATCCTGATATGATCCTTCTTTACTCTCATCCTAAGCATTAAGGACAATGCTTCATTTTAAGCTTGGGGTGAGCTATTCTTATATTTTATTCTGTTTGCATGTAGGTTGTATGTAGTTGCATTTAGAGTAAGTCATTTAGGTCATTCATAAAAATTGCATAAAAGATTTCAAAAAAAATTGCATATTTTCTTTCTTTCTTTTCTAATTTTCATACTTTTTAGTTGCATTCTAGCTTAAGTTTCATGCATTTTTGTTCTCTATTGTCTTCTCATCTCTACAGTTACCATAGCGCCGAGCCATAAGTATTAAATCATAGATTGGTCCCGAGTCTTGATATGGAATTTATTGTATTGGACAAATGAGACACGCTATGAGCCTCACATACCAATTTGAGACTATTTATATTGGGGTTAGATGTAGGTAGCTTGAGTGGTCTAGGTGCAGAGGGATGTGGTTAGTCAGGACGACATGTGCAAGAAAAGATTAACCTGATAAGTTATTTTGAAGACAATAAAGACTCACATATTGGTTTTGTGGGGAATACCCCCTAGTACTCCTGAGTCTCGTCCAAGCCTTACTTATTTAGATTCTCCCCACCTTTTTAAGATAGGACGTCATTTTTCTAGGGGTATAGAGTAGATAGTTAGATAGGTTATATTTATCACACCTTACATTGAGGTGCTTGATGAACTTTGAGGCGGGTCCCCCAATTCACATTTTTTAGACCAAGTTTTTTCGCTAACACCCTTTTTTGAGTCATATCCCACCCTTTTTAGTAGATCTTCACACATTGTCAATGATCATTAAGTGTTCAGCTTATCCGCTATCTATTACTCCATTTTCACACTATTGGAGTCCTATGTTATATGGTGAAATTCCATAGACCTACCAAGAAGAAAGTGTAACATCCCCAAACTTAAGCCCAAAATTTTCATTTCGAATTAAACAATTATAAAACCATTTATCTAAAAACAAACATAGTATCACTCATATCAAAAGCCAATGTATTGATAGTCAAAACATGTCATAATAAAACATCATCAGAGAAAGAATCCCAAAGATCTCATGTGCAGAAATCCTGGTGTGATGCGTTGCAATCATGCCAACTCCTATCCCTTCAAAGAGGAAGTACCTGAAACCAAAACTGAAAACTGTAAGCACAAAGCTTAGTGAGTTCCCCCATCATACCGCATACCATACAATAACATATTGTCGGGCATATCTGGGTGTCCGGCCTACCCTGTCATGCATATCTAGGTGCCCGACCTACCCTATCAAGCATATATGGGTGCTCGACTAACCCTGTCAAGCATATCTAGGTGCTCGACCTACCTTGCCAAGCATATTTGGATGTCCGACCAACCCTCCAGTTTATCTCAACCAGCAACAAGGACTATTTCACCCCTACTACTACTACCACATAATACATAGCATAAACATATTGTCAGGCATATATGGGTGCCCGACCTACCCTCCGGTTTATCTCAACCGGCTACGGGGTCTAACCTACCCCTCCTACGGCTATCACATAATATCATAGCATACTAGCACATAAAGCATAATAGATAGTGGCATACCAAACAATTATCACAAAGACAATCATCTCAACTATAATCAACTACTAGTAGGCCGACATTGGTGCATTTGACCCACTTCTACTAGAAGGCAACTCGCCTCAAATGTCGTGAAGTAATTGAACTGTCCTCAGCTCTAAAATCAACTCCACTCAAACTCCTACACATAAAAAATTTCCTTTAATTACCCGTTCATACTCATAACCCCTTATGGGTCAACTTTGTTCAAAGTCAAAGTCACAGTCAACACCCTGGTCAAAGTCAACCTTTTGGTCAAAATCAACATCCTGGGTTGACTTAACTCGCCGAGTTGGTCCGTTAACTCGTCGAGTTCCATGAATCATAAACCCTGGAATCGTGATCCAACTCGTTGAGTTCTTCCTATCCACATAATCGGGGCTTCTCCAATCAACTCGCCGAGTCATCCTTGAACTCTTCGAGTTTTTCCCTTTACAGAATCGGGACACTTCGACCCAACTCGTTGAGTTCCTCTATGGACTTGACGAGTTCTTCAGTCTGTTGAGCCATCTTAATAGATTAAGCTCCTATCCTTTAGATCTAAACTCCATACTTCATCGACATACTGAAAATGTCCTTTTAAGGGTAAAGTTTCCAACTTTACCCATTAATAGCCTTCCTTAATGGGTCTAGCTCAAACCCTAACTCTTTAAGACCTAGATCTTGATCCAAAAGCCATTAATACCTCAAGATAAGGCATATAAACTGAAATCTAGACCCTAGACACTACATGAACACGTAAAGTCTCTGACTTTCTCTCCATGCATGGCCTTTTAGAGCTTAAAAGGCCAAAATGACATCCTAAATCTTGCATGGGGCTTCAATGGCCATAAATTTTGCACCTTTATGCCATGAAAGCCCTTCAAGGTCCTAGATCTGGAAGTATACTCACTTGGGACGTTTATTTCCCAAGGATCAAGATATTTTGACCAAAAACCCAATAAAAGTGAAGATGAAGAGATCTAAGCATACTATAGACCAGATAGGAGCTCTATACCTCTGATGAATCAGAAATGAAGCTAGCCTTCTGCATCTATTCTTCTCCAACACTTCCTTGCTCCTTCTTCAAGTATCTTCCTATTCAAAACCACAAGAATGCACTAAAAATGGCTCAAAACTCTCAAAAGTGTATTAGGGTTTCGTGGCTAGGGTTTGGGACGATGGAGGTTGTAAATCAGGCTAACCTTTGGAGGTTAAGGTGTTTAAATAGGCTGCTAAACCCTCAAAAATAGGGTTTCACTCTGGCAGTCCTACTCGTTGAGTTAAGGCTCTTAACTCGTCGAGTAGACTTTCCAACCCGTGTCCAAATCTGTTCCTACTCGACGAGTTTGGGGCCTCCAACTCGTCGAGTTTCTATAAAAAAATGAATACGTTTTTGAATTTAATACATACCTGGAATTGGGCGTTACAGAAAGAAAAGAAGAAAAGTCAAAAAAAAATGAAGAAATTGGAAAAGCAAAGACAAAAAAAGAGACAATGAAGAAGATTAAATAAAAGCAACAACAACAAAGAAGAAAAATGAAGAAAAAGAGAAATACAAAAAAAAGAGCAAGAATCCAATTAAGTTCAAGACTTCTCTCCATCAAAAAAAGTCAAATAATAATAATAATAATAATAATAATAATAATAATAATAATAATAATAATAATAATAAAAGAGGAGAGAAATAAGAAGACAGAAGATCGAGCAATAAGGAGACTGAAGACCAAATAACAGAGGTTCAAGATTAAAGATTTAGGTTCTTGCACACTGCGGCTACATCCAGACGTGATCTACTCGGCCTTCAAGTGGTTCGAGAATGTGGTTTATAGCTCTAAAGTGGGGAGCATTTTGAATATGTGTATGGTCCATGCAAGACTAATTTATAACCATGTTTAATGATGTTGATTGAGTTATATGGTATCTCTCTTTTTCCTTTTTGGTTTAGCTCATCCCGAGCTCATGTTAGTCTTGTTTGAACTTGAGGACAAGTTAGGTTTAAACTTAGGGTGCTTTGATAATTTATTTTATTTCCTTCTTTTTTATAGTTTATTTTAGAATTTTTATCTCTTTTTATTAGTATGGCATTGTATTTTCTTTATTTTCTTTATCATGGATTGTGTTGTGTACTTTCTATTTTGCATGAGGTATTTTGTAGGGTTTTGGAGCTCGTTGCAGTTGTGGATTATCTTGGAAATGGGTTTTGTGGGGTGTAGAGGCGTCATTGGGCTCTATGGATCCATTAAAGAATATTTGGGCTTAAAATGTTGAAGACTTGGATGAAGTGGGCTTAAGAAGATGGGTCTTGGATTCTTATTTTGGGATTGGACTATCCACATTTGAAGCTTAAAGATGATTGGCCAAATTTCAATCATGTGAGGTGTGGAGGGGACCAAGGGAATCTTGATTAGTGGGGGTGGTGTAGTGGAGAAAAAAGAGCCAATAGCATTCCAGCAACACTTGCAAGGGTGGAGTCTCAGTCGCGCAACACTTGCGAGGGTACCCGTGTAACTGCATAATTTAAGGCATTTTGGTCATTTTGCTTATGATTTACTTTGGGGGTTAGTTCTAGAAGCTCATACTTCGTTTGACACCATTGGAGCACCTTGGATGAGATTTTTAAGAGCTTGATACACATTCTTCTCATCTTTTTAAGTAATTGTTAGTTTCTTGATGCAAAAACACCTTTGTGTTTGTTATCATGTTGCCATGAGTGGCTAGTTTCTTTATTTTGGTTAACTTTGGCTAAAACCTTTGGACATTTGTGGGTTTGAAGGTGTTGTGATAAGTCAGAGAGGGTTGAATTGAAGTTGAGTGTGACAACCCGAAATTTCTACTTTGTACAAACATAGCAAGTCAATAGAAGTCAGAACAGTTATTGTTAATTTTCAGACTTTTTAGAATAAGTTTGAGTATTTTAGGATTTACACTTTAAGAGATATCATGAGAGAGGATGCACTGGGGTTATTGTGCAACACTGTTATTTCAAAACCCTAAGAAATTAGAGTTTACTGCCAGAATAAAATATTTTCAGCCAAAAACCCTAAATTTGGGAGTATATATATATATATATATATATATATATATATATATATATATATATATATATATATATATATATATATATATATGAGAGTTAGTCATTATTTACACTTTTTCCAAATCTCAAGATCCAACCTCATTTCTCTCTCAAGTATCATCCAAAAGTTTTTCAAGATCTTTAATCTAGTAAGTTTTTCTAGCCTTCTTAAGTTGTTATATGACTTAATCTAGTGTTTTAACACATTTATAACCGTGAAATCATTCCAAAAGGTTGATTCTTCCATTTACACCAAGAACACACACTAGTGTTCTTGGACTTTTAGCTCATTTCAAGCTTCCATATAGTAAGTACTTCTATCCTAGAGTCTTTTAAAGCTTGTTATACACATTTACATCAAAGAAAAGTCCCAAGAACACCAAGAACAAGGTGTTCACGGTTCAAGAAGTTCTTGAACCGTAAACACCAAATAAAGGTGCCAAAGGGTGCTTTAGGGTGCCTTAGTCCTTCACAAGCCTTGGAAACATGTCTAAATCCTTCCTTGATGTGTTTAAGCACATGAAAAGCACCAAAATCTCTCATTTATATGTGTTTACAGTTTGGGGATCTCCCAAAACCGTAAACACCCCAAAGTGTGTATAAATGACCCATATTCCTTCCTTAAGCCTTGAATCAAGCCTAGACCTTTACCTTAATGTGTTAAGGACTTGAAAACATCAAAATACCATCATCCATGGGGGTTTACGACCGTAAACCCAATAGGAAATGGTCTTTGGACCATAAACTCCAATTAGGAGTGAATTGGTGCCCTAACTTCTTCCATAGGCTTATACTTCAAGTAGAAAAGCTTCTAGGGACTTTTAAGGCTTCAAACCAACAAATGGTCAAAAGTGTATGAGCTTACGGCCATAAACTCAAGGGTTTACGACCGTAAACTCTTTTGTTAGTGACTACAAAACCGTAAACTCCCTAATGGAGTTTTCCTTGAACCCTTAGCACACTAACCTTTCCCTACAACACTTAGATGCAATCCTTGGGACTTATAACACTTGTATAAGGTGTTTAGCGTGTTCTAGGGTGTCTTAACTTTGTTTATTAGTTGTTTAAAGACTAATTGGATACATATATGTGATATTATATGTTAACTAGGATCATAGAGTGTGTTCAAGTCTTCACTTGACACCTAGCAATCCTACATCTTCAGTTCATCCAACCCACAAACTACAAGTGAGTTCATACCCCCTTGAATTAACCTTTTAAATGTTTATAAATGCTTTGGGGGGGGGGGGGGGGATACAAGTTGAATCATGTTTAGTTATTATATCAATCACATGTGATTAATAATTAACATGCAAATGGCTTTACTATACGTTAACTGTTTTACCAATCAGATTTCTTCAAACTTTTATCTGAAATGTTTGTAGGTATTTAAAACACTTTATTAAATTGTTTATTAAACATTGTATGTTCATTTCAAACCCTGTTACATTTGTGTTTCAAACAAAGGTTCCTTTATACTTAAACTGTTTTTGTCAAACAAATACTTTCGAACCGTTTTATAAACTGACATCAAGTCGATATTTTCTTAGGTACTAATCTTTTTCAAAGATTTTATAAAACTCCTTATATGCTTTTATATTGTCAATTGCATGCCTGTATATGTATAGTTATATAAATAATGTTTAAAGGACTTAGGAAGGCTCACCTGCTTTATTTCCTTTTCCTCATTGGGATGTGGTCTGGTAGGGTATCGGGTATCCGTCCGAAGGTCGTTTAACTATCAGTTATATATATCATGTATACACATAGAGACATAAAAGTTTTCCTCAGTCAGTTCAGTACCTTTGGGTAGCAAAGGCATACTTCAGGTTATACACGTACATGGTTAGTAACTATTATAGGTATAGTTAGGAGATACCACTTACCATTCCGAGTACAGGGAATCACACAAGAGTCAGTTCATTCATGAGTCTATACTAGTACATTACATGTTACATGAGTACGTTTACATAGATACGCATACATGAGTACGTTTACATAGATAATATATGATGAGTTACTATTACATATTATATGTATAGATACTGTTATATAATTCTCCTTCTTATCCTTATTTTTTGATTCAATCACATAATCGACGAGATAGATTGGACTTAATATCCTAGTACCAAAGGATACTTATTGGGACTAACCATTCCTATCACCACTGTTAGCTATAGAGGTAAATGCACATCTACGGATGTCTACGGTTGATACCGTTATAGGTATACTTTAAGGGACTAACTATTCCTACACCCAGCTGTTAGCTACAGAGGTAAATGTACATCCACGGATGTCTTCAGTTAACAATGTTAGTTATCCTAGTATAAAAGGATAATACTTAAGTTAGTTATATTATTACCTTTATCTTGTGACTCGTTCACATAACCGATGAGGTGAATTATATTTGAGTATCGTAGTGCCAAAGGATACAATTTCTTATAATAATAGTAATAGTCGAACAGTCGGGTCTTGGTAGAAGACTACTTTCAAAACAGTCGGGTCTTGGTAGAAGGCTACTTTAAAAATAGTTAGGTCTTGGTAGAAGATTTCATCTATACTAATAGGAATCATAGGGATTTCTAGGGTTTATCAAACGCTTTCAATTACTTACAAACATTTCCACACTTATACAAACTTTCTTTCAGAACAATGTCAAGTCTTTCATTACAAGTTTTACAAATCAAAGACACATTAATACTTATGAATTCACCAGCTTTTTGGTTGATACTCGTTTTCAAAATAACTTGTATTCTCAGGTCACAAATAGACAGGTACGACGACCAGGTTTTATGAAGACGGAGCAGTCCAGACTTGTCTTATTTTCTGATTATTCATGTTATTGTTGTATATTATGAAAGAAAACACTTGTAATTAAAATTATACTATTAATGCAATGGATGATTTTGTTGCTAGTTTACTACTTTACATTGTTGGGGTACATTACATGACATCCTCCGCCCCAGAACGTTTCCGCCGTTCGTGGTTTTGGGGTGTGACATTGAGGGTGAGAATTATGTTGGTTCCTTCGCCTGATATCACAGTACAAAAGAGAAAGATGATCGTTAGTTGACGAAGCTCTGACGACCAAGTTAGAATGGATTCCGAGAGAAGTAAGGGTAAATCTGAAGAAAAAGAGTTCGTCCCCTTCCTCATGAAGAAGAAGAAGAAGGGTCCTTTTATACCTGGTTGTGAGGTGTGTGCCTCATAACTGATTCTGTTGACCACTCCCTCATGAGGTGCGACGTGGCGGATCTATTGGGTCAAAAATATGGTTTATACTTTGTTTTTCTAAGCATTTATTGTATTTATTATTTGGGCCGAAAATAGTATTAGATTATTTGTATTTTGGCCTTGGCCTTAGATCTATATATATATATATATATATATATATATATATATATATATATATATATATATATAAGGTGAGGAGTGCATGTGAGGGACATGATAGCCAAGGATCTTAAGTGTGTGCATTCTAAGGTGTGAAAGAAACAAGAGAGAAGAGTGTGTATGTGAACTATGTGTATGGAGCTTCACTCATTTCATTGAATACATCATAGATTCATCATCTTCTTCTTCTCCTTCTCTTATATTAGATTTGAAATCATCCATTTGATTGGGATTCCGCACCATCAAACGGATCTGATTGATACACAAGCAGATTTGGAGACTTACAAGTGGTATCAGGGCTTGGATTGTATCAATCAATTTTTTCATATCTGGAGCTTATTTGATCTTATTTTCAAAAGATTTTTATGTTTTTGGATAGATCTTTGCAAAATAAGGGGGGTTTGTTCTTTGTGTTTTTCATAAAAATGAGTTTTTTAATCGAGTTTTGGAGCAAAAATATGCAAAAAGGAGCAAAAAACGTTGTTTTTCGTCGTAACCAGTGATTTACGAGGTTCTCGGTCACGTTTTCGGTCCGAGGTTCGCACGTGGTCGGTCCGAATTCTCGGTCAGCAGCTTCGCATCTCGCTTCGCAGCAGAGCATCCTCGCATCGCATCTCGATCAGCGGCAGTCGTCCTCGCAAGATCAGCTTCATATAAAAATGATTTAAAGTTGTGGGTGCCGGGGATCGAACCCGGGTACTCAGTTTCTTCCCTAAGCGGCTTGACCAACTGAACTACGCTGGAAGATCTTAATCCACTCGCTCTTTTTAAACATAAAGCCTCGGAACAAGCAGAAAATATTCAAAAAGAATTTCGAGTTTGCAAGATTTGAACCCAAGACATCGAGTTTGATCAAGTCAGCGCGCCTTACCAATTCGAAAATCAGATCCTTTTTGTCATCTATTCGAAATTTAAAAGATAAACTGTCCGTTCTCGGTTCAAAATTTCTCAAATCGACATTTTTAACCCACAAATTCAAAATTTTATTTTTAAAATCCTTTTTCAACCCAAAAATTTTATTTTTATTTTTTGACTTTGACTTTTAACATTTAACCTTTGACTTTAAACTTTGATTTTCTCGTTTGACTTTTAAATTTTCAAATTTAGATTTTCGGTTTGACTTTTAAGTTTGACTTTTTAAATTTGACTTTTAAGTTTTTAGTCAAAGGGCATATTTTATTTAAATGAGTTCCTCATCCATTCCGGTAAATGAAGTTTCATGTAATCCATCTTGTGAAGCTACGATTAAATATCTTCGCGAACAAATTGATTTGCTAAAAAGGGAAAATGAGGACCTGAAATACGAAGGATATACCCTTAGGAAAGGTCAGAAACCTTTGAAAGCTCAATTAGAAGCCAAAATCAAGGATTTTTGTAAGCTCCAAAAAGATTACAGCAACAAGTGTGAAAATTACGATCACATTAAGAAAAAACTTGTTGCTGTAACTGAAGAACTTGACGCTTTGAAAATTAAGTGTGGAAAAATAGATGTTAGTTTCAAAAATTATATTGCATCAAGTAAGACAGTTGAGTCCTTATTTGAAAACCAATTAAAATTCAAAGATAATCAAAACAAGGGTCTAGGAGTATGATAGTGTTCCTCCCACTTTCAATCATAACTATATATCCATCCCTACGACACAGGAAGAAATTGACGGGGAGGCACATCTTCAATATGTCTAACCAGCTGGATTTGTGTCAGGAGGTATTTAGGTTGAAAATACTACTGTTTCTACCTCATGTGCAGGTAAAGTAGCAGAAGATGAGAACAAGGAGAAAACAATTGAACAATCCAATGACTCCTTGAACTTTGAATCTATTGCTTCGAACTCAGTTGCTTCTGATCAACCTGCTGTTGAGAAATACAGGCCACCAAAACAAGTGAAATCGACGACTTGTTGCAAGTGTGCATGTAGGAACAACCTGAGACAAGGCATAGACATGCCACCAGGGGCAGGAAGAAACAACTTCCCAGTAAAGAAAAAGACATGTTTTCACTGTGGAACACCTGGTCATATTGCTCGAAACTGTCCAAATCACGCATATGTTTCCTACTACGCATAAGGATGGCAGAATGTGCCAAGAGGGAGACCTTCCAAAGGAAACCCCTCAAGGTCACATTTAGACAATGGCGGATGGAATGCGCAGACGAGCAAGAATTCAACTCCCAAGGCCAAGAATCAAAATCCCAAGGTCAAGAAGGAAATGTCTAGCAAGAAGCATGATCCAAGAGATGTTCCAGTGAAGCCAAGACCGGCTAGGTCAAAGTCATCTCAAAGGACGACTTCAAGTTCAAAATCAAGTGCCAAGACACCCATCCGCTCGAACAAGAAATGGGTCAAACCCAACTACAGATGGGTACCAAAGGCTCAATCTCCCAAGTCTTCTAACGATTCTAATATTTCATCATCTTCTATTTGTGATATGTAGGATATGTCGTGGGAGAGAGTTCCTTGCAAAGATGACAAAGCTCAACCTAGTTTCAAAATGGACTGGGTTCCAAAGACTAACTGATCCCGCTCGGTGTCGGAACAGCTATGGAGGCATATCATCAGACTTCTGTTTGTTGATAGTGGTTGTTTCAGGCACTTGATAGGAGACATCTCTCAACTGTACAACATTCAGAACTTTGTTTGAGAGTATGCGTCCTTTGTGGGAAAGGAAGAAAGGAAGGGATCACACATGGGGTTAGTGCTTAATGACATGAAGAATTTTCGGATCTGTTCTGAGATTATGCATGCGATTCTCAGACCTTCTGGATGCAAATTCAATCGGTGAATTACGGTTTGAGTTTTCTTCTCGATACTCCTGAGTTTATTTTACACTGATTCATTATGAAGTTAATCTTTTATTTTCTTATAGTTATTCGTTAGTAGGTATTATTGGGAATTGATATCAACAAGTGATAACAGGTAATCTGAATCTGTGTAAGGTACCAAAGCTGAATTGTCTAGGCTTTGTGTTCGATGTGCTGGTAGGCACGAAAAGTTTAATGGACTCGGCTAGGTGCAGATGAACTTAAGGAATCTAGAGACTTGATAGATCTTGACCTAGATAGTTCCGTTTAGCCTGACAATATGACGCTTGGTTAGTTTGAGCAGGGAGATATACATGAGAATCTACCGGTCACATTAAGAGAACCCGTATCTAGAGATGTGGTTTAACTTTTCCTTAATGTACGGATTTTGTCCTTAATTCTAATTTTGACGGGGCGACTGGGAAATTCCAATAAAGTAGGTCTGTAGAAAATTATTTTCTTTCTTTCCTACAGTTAGTCATATGTTGCCTCCTCTGTGTTATCGAAAGATCCGACCTGGACTGCAACATATGCAACTCAGTCTCTTTGCATCTTCTATCTATGCTATTCTTTCTGTATGTTAGCCATATGTTGTCTCCTTTGCGTGATTAATAATTTGACCTGGTACACAGCATATGCAACCTTCTACTTCTCAATCCCTCTAAAACTCTAGTTAGTCATATGTTTCACCCTCTACGTGATTGGAAGAGATCCGACCTGGGTGTACAGCATATGCACTCTAAATCAATTCTCTCTCCTAATAATTGTCTGCTCACCTAAAGTAAGGAGTATCTCGGAAGTCGTTGATTATTGGGGTATATCAGGAAGCGGGAAACACATTTTAGTACAACTAAAATTGAACGATTTATATGTTATATGTAGATCTCGCTGCTCAACATAGGTGGACAACAATATCCTTGGTCATCGTCAGATGAATGCTCCTTAGGAAGTTTTATCTAGGAACATAGGATCAACTTGTCTTGTCACTTATAACATGTCCAAAATTTGTCACAATTTTTCGTGCTTAAGTGGACCACAATACCGGCGATCGACCAGATCTCTTCATGAAGGGGAAGGTACTGACAAACGGATTAAGACTGTCTAACAACTTTGATCCCAAATATTTCTGTTTTTGTTAAATTTGTTCATAGTTTTCCTCTATGCACAAATTTAGAGGGAGTTTTAAAAAAAATTCAAAAATCAAACAAAAATCAGAAAATTAAAAATCCAAAAATAGTGTTATATTCCGTTTTATTTCTTGTTCAGAGAAATCAAAAATCCAAAAATATTTTTGTTTCTGTTTTTATTTTTCCAGAAAATATAAAAAATCCAAAAATATTGTGTGCTAAGTTTTCTTTTAGTTTTGTTTCATCTTAAAAAATGAATTCAGATGTAGATGAGACTAATGGAGACTGTATCGAAGATTTTCTGAGCCTAGGCTTTATCCGTGATCATTGAAGAATTATCATTCGAAGGAGCAATAAATGAAGAATATTCTTTCAACATTCAATTTTTCAACCCCAGAAGCAAGGTGAAGCAGAAATTGAAGATTATGTGACGGATTGCATTGAAACCTCCTCAATCAGTGTGTTGCTATCTTTATACCTGCTGAAGTGATCCAGAAGACTATTTCTCTCTGTTAGTTCTCTTTGAAGATTCTCAAGCTGAAAGCGCTATCCTTCAAGAATCAGTACATCAAGCCTCCTCACCTAATGTGCGTTCAATGTCAAATCTTGAAGAAAAGCCCAACTGCTCCAGATGAAGTCATTCATTGAAGATTCATTAAGATCATCTTGACATTGTGAAGAATTTGAAGATAATAGCTGAAGCCAAGCTCCCAATAAAGATTGACAAGAAGTGTCAGCTACTTTTTAGGGGGAGCTTGTTGGGTCAATTAGAAAAGAAAGCTATAAACCAAGGGGGAGATTGTTGGGTCAAAAATATGGTTTATACTTTGCTTTTCTAATCATTTATTGTATTTATTATTTGGGCCGAAAATAATATTAGATTATTTGTATTTTGGGCTTGGCCTTAGGTCCATATATATATAGGGTGAGGAGTACATGTGAGGGACATGATAGCCAAGGAGCTTAAGTGTGTGCATTCTAAGGTGTGAGAGAAACAAGAGAGAAGAGTGTGTGTGAACTATGTGTATGGAGCTTCACTCATTTCATTGAATACATCGTAGATTCATCTTCTTCTTCTTCTCCTTCTCTTCTATTTTGATCTGACATCATTCAATTGATTGGGATTCCGCACCATCAATTGGATCTGATTGATACACAAGCATATTTGGGGACTTACAGGATCCTTATTGAAGGATCTCCTGTCACTCCTTTTTGCCTCGTCCCCTCATTCACTAGAGGGGAATCTTTGATATTATGATCATCGTGGCTGTCGTCGGGTGGACAAGTGGAACTCTCTAATTGGTCCCACGTTTGTCGGGGTGTTGTTTCTAGGAGAATAGGGCAAGGCGCAGTTCTGCCCCTTAACCGCCATACCAGTGACTCTACATTGGCGAAGTACCAGCCTTGGCCTCAGACTGGATATGACTAGGTTCTACCCAAGCCAAGCTCGACGTTAGTTTGACTCCTCCTTTGTGACGTTCTCCCTGAGGGATACGTTAACAAGTCCCTTAGGCATGTAGGCGTACGCGTTGGCTTGGTAGCGTCATCGTTCGTGCCTATATTTCAACACGTGTATGTCTGATATTACCTCCAGCATTTGACTGACTTTAGGCATCGCCGTCAACGTGTGTCAGATCCATCGAGAGACGGTTCGTGACGCCATTTTTTCCTTTAAAATCCTCCCTTTTCCCAAGACCTTTCATTTTTACCTTATTTCCTTGCTTTTGTTGTATCGACTCAGGAATTTTACAAAATTTTCTTTTCTACCATTCATCCGTTCTTGACGATGGACCATTATGGCAGAGTCTCTACCGCAAAGGAATTCCAACTTCTGCGCGATTGATTAAGTTTCTTACCAGAGCATGGTGTAATGATTTTGGCAAAGGGGTCATCAATCTATGACTGTCCTCACGGGAAAGTGGGGGTTCATATTCCTCTATTCGAAGTGGGGTTACGCGTTCCGACATCCGACTTTTTCGATATGATCATGCATCACTACGGCTTTTATGTTGACGAATTAACTCCAAGCACAGTCAATAAGATCGTAGGCTTTGAATTGATATGTCGATCTCTGGGTTGTATACCTACTTTTTGGGTTTTTAGTTACTTTTTATGTTCGTCTACGAACTCCGGCATCCGCACATTAGCGAAAAGATGGAGCATTCGTCAGTTGATCTCTAAACAGGATACTCCGAAGAAAAGTTGGTAGAGGCAATGCCTATGGGTTAACCAAAACCTTGTGGGGTATGGGTTTCGTAACACACGAGACTTTCCCGATTGTCTTCCCAAGCTGTTCGGGGATAACTTAACTCTTGGCAAGCGGCTGGGAAACATTACTATCATTGGGGAGATCTGGGAATATTTTATTCTTGTTGCGGCCGGTATGAGTGCCACCTGGAGTGCTCATAGGAAGCTGGTGCAGTTGTTTGTCGTGACATGCGGTATTCACTCATCTCCTCCCCCCCCCCCCTTTTTGAAAAAATAATGACAGGGTATCCTACTGGTTTATGAGTTCTCATATTTGGTGTTTGTGTTTGCAGGTGCTGAATCTGAGATTTCATTGGAGATGACCCTGCGCGGTCACTATCGGGGTAAGCTTTCCACCGAGAGGTTGATCTTGTAGAGGCTATTCCCCTTCCCGTATCTGAAAAACGTATGCGGGAGCTTGTTGGACTGCTTTCAGCAGAAGGGGAAAATACTGGTTCTAGCGTACCTACCTCACCTTCCCAACTGGTTGTTGGGGTTGTTTCCTTAGTTCACTTTCCGGCTTATTCTTCTCCCGATTTGCCTGTAGGGGTGCAAGCATGGAAAGGTACTACTCCTGTTCGGGAAAAACAAAGTTAGCGTGTTGTACTATCGTCGGACGAAGAGACTAAATCCAATGATGCGGGCCTTCTTCCTTGTAAGATGCGCAAGACGGTGTCTGTGCCTCAGCTTCATAGTGGTATTTGGGATGTTCTTAGCGATAAATTTTGTTGTGACTGGGCAGAAAAAGATAGCAGTGGTGCCTAGTTCTTTAAAGGTATCACCTTCGCCGCTTACCGGCTCATTCTCAATTGATCTTGGTTTAGCTCCATGCTTGTTGTTGCACTGGGCGCGTCAAAAGATTCTTCCACATTGGGCAAGCCTTCCGTGGTTGATGAAATGAGAACTGCATCTCACCCCTTGGCTTTCAAGGCTTATGCTCTAGGATAGACGGCTACTAAGGATTCCTTACTGTCAGAAGATACCCAGGAGTGGAGTAGTTGTGCTCATCCACCGGCTATGATGAATTTGTTTGCGGGCCAATCAAGCATTTGTATGGCTGGTGATCTACGGTATGCCACTGCTCAAGCTTCCGCCCTTATGGTTGTTGCCGCTGACCGGGTGTGTCGTTCTTGCATAAATGAAGCATTGTTAAAAACTTTTCAAGATTTCGTTTTAGGCTTAAAGGAGGAACTCTGTGATTCAGAGGCGGAGCGTTGAGTGTTTTCCGAGCGAAACTGCATCGTGGCCTGTGAGAAGGCCGCCTTGGAAGATCATGTGGCCACTTTGGAAGGCCAGACGGAGCGAATCGAAAATCAAGCGAGTTCTATCACACGGGAGAAGGGTGTTATGGAGAGTGAGTTGGCTAGGTGTCAACGCCAAGTGGCCAGTGCCCGGGTCGATGGTGTTGTTTCCCGGCGCAGACTGCAATGGATGCTGGAAAATGGGGTGGTTCGAGTGATCAATAACGTTATCGAGAGCGCGGAATTTGCCAGCGGGATTCAAGGTGTTCAAAAGTCGTGTGAGGCCATTGGGCTTGAAAAGGGGAAATAGTTAGCTGGTTGTTCCATAATTTCTGGTGAACCTGAAGCCCCAGAATTTGGCCATGTTGCGAGAAGAACCAAAGAGGTGGACATTGCTATTTCGACCATAGCTGAGACGGATTTTGCGGGCCACTTCTGTCTGGGGGAGTTGGATTATGACAGCTTCTGCCAGTTTTGTCGTAGGCCGGGTCCAGGAAGCTCTTCCTCGGACTCTGAGGACTGATTTTTGTTTAACCCTTCTGTTCATTATGTAATGTATTCACATTCCCCTGTATTATATGCGTAGTAAAAAATAGTAGTTGTTAATCACCAAGAAGTGTGTATTTTGCTTTGTGCTTGGTATGGAAATGCTATATTTTTAATAGACTTGTGATATCTTTAGGCTAGTGTTATTTGACATTTCTATTGTAATTTTTTTCTACACACTCCCTTGTTCATGGGTTCCCGTTGATCGGATAGTGTGCATTTCAGACATCGTATCGGCTTCCACTATTGACTTATATTTCATTAACTTGTATATTTAATCGGGATTTTTATGTTAAGTCGCAAAATGTTGGTCAATGTTCTTGACCATACTTTGAGGTGTTATCTATCTGTATGTTGGCCGAGATCATCACCTCGAGGCCTTTTACTGTCTAGTCTTTAGGGGAAAGGTTATGAATCTTTTTAGTACCCCTTTCTTTATGCCATTAACTTAAAATCTGTACATTCTCAGCTCTGAGATGTTATTGGAAAATTTTAGTTAAAGATTATGACTCTTTAAGACCTACGGTTGCATCCTTGCATAGATTTTGCTCAAGTAGCGTAGGTGATAAGTCGTTGTTGCTACTTGGAAAATATGCACAACCCCTTTACTTTATGTTTTTTGCAATTGGTTAAAGAGAATTCTGGAAAGCTCTTTCAAAAATGAAAATTATATTAACTCTTGAAAAGGAAAGACATGGAACAATAGACTCTGAATGTCCAAGTATTAGGGTGTATGCCCGGTCTTCACGTCGACACCTAGAGTATGGTTATCCTGTGTGGAGTTTGACCATATTCCTTTTCCTCAGCCTCCGCATTATTCTTGGTCGAGGGCTCTGCTATGACTACTTTGCCATGGTTGTGAATCTTTTACTTATCTCCTCCAAGTGTTCCTTATGCCAATGGTAACGACATATTTGAATAAAATGGTATCATTCCTTTTCTCTGCCAGCGGGTCAACATTCCTTTGCTCTGCGATTTTCGCTGTGTGCTCCAGTTGGGCAATCTTTGGGTCAGTACTTGTTTCTTTCCGTGGAAGAGATGTTGCAGGCTACCTGAACACGTCTCTTTGCCGTTTCCTAGACTCGTGGACCAGAATTTGTGATGTTCCTGACCTCCGCTATGAATTCTCCACCTTCTGCCAATGGTAACAACATATTTGAATAAAATGGTATCAATTACTAGCTTCTTGGTTACCTTGTAACTTTCCCTGATCCAAGCGTGAGTCCTGTGCTTCCGATAGTATATGCATCTACTACCTTTCACACCTACACATACTCGTCCCAAGTAGTGTCTCGCAGTCCCCAAGTCCTAAAATCACAAAACAATTTAACACATACGAGTGCGTCCAAATAATCATAAAAATTTTCCTACATTCTACTAGGACTTCTTTCATGCGTATCTTCAATCATCAATTCTGCTTCAACTCAGTTGGTGTTGGGTCAAAAATATGGTTTATACTTTACTTTTCTGGGCATTGTATTTTTGTGTAATAATTGTGAAGTTTTCGGTCTAGTTTACGGCCGAGTTTACGGCCGTAAACACCTTACGGCCGTAAACTCATTTACGGCCCATATGTTTCCGGCCCATATCCAACATGTATAAATAGAGGTGTTAGGGTGAGGAGTAGAGATTGATGATTGTTGAACAAAAGTAGTTTACGGCCAGAGAGACAGGAGCTTTTTATTTGTGTGTGAATCTTGTATAAGGAATTTCATTCATATCATTAATACAATCAAGATTCATCATATTCTTCTTCTTCTTCTCTTCTATTTTATTTTGCATCATCCGTTTGATTGGGATTCCGCACCATCAAACGGATCTGACTGATACACGGGCATTTTAGGGACTTACAATTGGTATCAGAGCCAAGTTGTATCAGTAAAAAGGTTTTATTTCGTTTAAAATCAAATATTCTGTGTTTACGGTCCAAGTTTACGGCCGTAAACACCGAGTTCTTGGGCCGTAAACTCTATTTGGGGCATTATTTGATCTTATTTTCGAAATATTTTTGCGTTTTTGGATAGATCTCGCAAAAATAAGGGGGGTTTGTTCTTTGTGTTTTTCATAAAAAGAGGTTTTTGATCGAGTTTTGGAGCTTCAAAATCGAATTTTCACGTAACCAGAAACTGTTTACGGCCGGAGCTTACGGCCGGAAACTGTTTACGGCCGGCGGCGGCTTTTGAGTTTACGGCTAGGGTTTCCGGAAGTATACAGCTCGGAAATTGCGGCGGCTCGGAACTTGCGGCTCGGCTCGGCGGTTTGCGGTCGGCTTGTCTGCAGCTCATAACGGCTCGGCTCGGATCACGGCTCGGTCAGTGGATTGCGGCTCCTGCGTGCGCTTCATAAAAATAGAAACAGCTTCGCGTCTTGCAAGGTTCGAACCCGGGTCTACTGGGAGGAGAACCCGCGCCTTTCCAACTCGACTAGAAGGCTTTTTGTTTCTTAGCTTCGGAATTTGATTAATAATGCGTCTTTTTCGCATTCAAGTTTTGCAATTTTGACACTTTTAACCCCAAAACTCAATTCCTTTTTATTTTAAATTCCTTTTTCATCCAAAATAATAAAAATTAATTAATTAATTAATTAAAATTAATAGTAATAATAATAATAATAATATAAAAAAAAAAAACCTTTTATTTTTTATATTTTATTTAAAATTTTGATTTTGATTTTCAAGTTTGACTTTTGATTTTAAATCTTGACTTTTTCATTTAACCTTTAAAATTTTAAATTTAACCTTTCGGTTTGACTTTTTAAGTTTAATTTTTAAAATTTGACTTTTAAGGTTAATTTTTAAAATTAAAAAAAAAAAAAAGGCCTTTTTTAAATTTGACTTTTAAGTTTTATTTTAGCTTCTAGTTGTATTTTTTAATTAATTGATTTTAAAGTCTACAAGGGGTTTAAAAACATGAAAGAGAGTTGTCAGGATATGTTAAGACAAAATTTCAACTTTTTCGATTTTATCCCTGGAGAAACCTTGGAAGCTCAGTTGCAGCGGTTTACTACACTCACTACTGAGATGAATATAGCCGGAATCTTCTTGACTAAGTCCGAGATCAACAAAAAGCTGTTGAATTCACTTCCAAAATCGTGGGACATGGACGTGGCTGACATCAAGAAGACAAAAGATCTCAATCGTCTTAGTCTGGCTGATATAATTGAAGAACTTAACGCTTTGAATTGTCGAAAAACAATGAGTTCAGCAAACCTTCCGGTCAATGAAGTGTCGTGTTCTCATTCATGTGAAGTTTCATGTTCTCAATCATGTGAAGATACGATTAAACTTCTTCGGGAACGAATTGATTTATTAAAAGGAGAAGTTGAAGACCTGAGATATAAAGGATATCAACTCAGGAAAGGACAGAAACCCCTGAAGGCTGAGTTAGAAGCAAAAACCAAGGACTTTAGGAAACTTCAGGAAGACTACAGTAACAAATGTGAAAACTATGATTATGTAGTCAAACAAAATGTTGAGCTAGTGGCTGAAGTTGAATATTTGAAAGGAAAGTTTGAAACCGCCAAACTTGATGTTAGAAAATATGATTTTGCAAGTGAGGTGGTTGCAAATATGATAGACCAAAGCATGCAGTTTAAAAGGAATCAAAACAAGGGTCTAGGGTATGATAGTGTACCTCCTCCTTACAATCATAACTACACATCCATCCCTATGAAACAAGAAGAAATTGATAGGGAGGCACATCTTAAATACGGGAAACCAGTTGGATTTGTGTCAGGAGGGGTTATTAATGTTGAAAATATTGATGTTTCCGTTACATGTGCAGGTAAAGTAGCAGAGGATGAGAACAAGGAGAACACTATTGAACAAACAAATGTCTCTTTGAGCTCTGAGTCTGTTGCTTCGAACTCAGCTGCTTCTGATAGACATGTCGTTGAGAAATACAAGCCTCCAATTCCAGATCAACAGAGTGCCTGTCGCAACTGTGCGTGTGGGAAAAGCAAGAGACAAGGCAAGGATACGCCACCAGGGGAAGGAAGAGATAACTTCACAGTGAAGAAAAAGACTTGCTTTCACTGTGGAACACCTGGACACATTGCCATAAATTGTTCTAATCGCGCATACGTTCCCTACTACGCACAAGGCTGGCAGAACGCGTCAAGAGGGAGACACTCCAAAAGATACCCCTCAAGGTCACGCTCAGACATTGATGACTGGAATGCCAAGAAGGCCAAGAATTCAACTCCCAAGGCCAAGAATCCGAATCCCAAGGGCAAAGAGGGAATGCCGACCAAGAAGTCCAATCCAAGAGATGCCCCAACAAAACCAAGACCGGCTAGGTCAAAGTCATCTCGAAGATCGGCTTCAAGTGCCAAATCAAGTGCCGAGGCACCCATCAGATCGAAAAAGAAATGGGTTAAACCCAACTACAAATGGGTTCCGAAGGCTCAAACTCCCAAATCTCCTAATGCTTCTAACGTTTCTACATCTTCTGTTTGTGATAAGCAGGACATGTCATGGGAGAGAGTATTGTGCAAGGATGACAAAGGTCGACCTAGTTTCAAAATGGACTGGGTTCCAAAGACCAACTAATCCCGCTCTGTGTCGGAGCAGCTATGGAGGCATATCATCAGACTTCGGGCTGTTCCTGACACTTGATAGGGGACATCTCTCAACTGTACAACACTCAGACCTTTGTTTGAGAGTATGTGTCCTTTGTGGGAAAGGAAAGAAATGGAAGAAAAGAAGGGATCACATGGGGTTAGTGGTTAATGACATGAAGAATTTTCGGATCTGTTATGAGATTATGCGTGCTGTTCTCAGACCTTCTGAATGCAGATTCAATCGATGAATTACGGTTTGCGTTTTCTTCTCTAAACTCTTGAATTTTTTTTCTTAACCTGATTCGCTTTAAAGACTAATTTTTGTTTTAGGATAGTTTAAATTTGCGCATTTACTTTCGTTTTTCTCCTATGCACAAATTTAGGGGGAGAAATAAAAACAAAACAAAAATTAGAAAATTTAATTTAAAAAAAAATAATAATATAAAAAAAATCCAAAAACATTAGAAAATCAAAAAATATGTTGGTTATGAAATCTGCTTGAGGGAGATGTTCTGGGAAATGATATTAATAAGTGATAAAGGACGACCTGAATCGGCGTAACGTACATACGTTGAATCTTCTACGCTCTGCGCTCGATGTGCTGGTAGGCGCGAAAGATTTTAAAAGGGGACTTGACTAGGAAAGTTGAACTTAATGAATTTAAGGACTCGACAAACTTGACCTAGTTAGATCCGTTTAATCTGACATCACGACGCTCGGATAGGTTGAGCAGGGAGATAAACATGAGAATCTACTCGTCACATTAATTGAACCCGTACTTGGAACCGTGGCTTAACTTTTCCTTGATGTGCGGATTCTGTCCTTAATTCCGGTTGGATGGGGCGACTGGTAAATTCCGATAAGTTAGGTCTGTAGAAAATCGTTTTCTTTCTTTCTTTCTGTTAGTCATATGTTGTCTCCTTTGCGCGACTTCTAATCCGACCTGGTACACAACATATGCAACTCCATTTCTCTGTAGGAAATATATATGCGCTTGAAATATATGTGTGAACTATATATGTGAAAAACTTCTCATCTGTTAGCCACATGCTGTCTCCTTTGCGCGACTTCTAATCCGACCTGGTACACAGCATATGCAACCTTCTTCCTCTCAACCCCTCTGAAGTAGTTAGCAATAGGATTCTGTATCCCTTCTCTCTCTGAATGATTGTCTGCTCACCCGGTGTAAGGAGTACTCTGGAAGTTCTTGATGGCTGGGGCATATCAGGAAGCGGGAAACACGTTCCAGTACACCTAAAATTGAACTCATACAGATTGTCTGTAGATCTCGCTGCTCAATTTAGGTGGACAACAATATCCCTGGTTGTAGTCAATTAAATGGTCATAAGGTAACTTCACGTAAGATTTGGGAGTTATAATAATTACCAGAAATTTACAATTAGGTATATGCCCGAACTATGTCATTGGTAAAAGGTCCAAAATGTCACAAATCCTTCGTGTTTAAGTGGACCACAATACCGACAATCGACCAGACAAAGATGTGAATATGAAAGGTACCGACAAGTGGATAAAGGCTGTCTAAAAACTTTGATCCCAAATCACCCTTAAAGTTATATATCATGTTTATTTTTGTTAAATTTATTATAGTTTCTTCTAATTTAAATATTAGGGGAGAATTAAAAATTAAAAAAAAAAAATCAGAAAAATTAAAAAAAAATCCAAAAATAGTGTTATTTCTGTTTTATTTATTGTTCTGAAAAATAAAAAAATACAAAAATATTTTTGTTTCTGTTTTAATTTGTGTGCTAAGTTTTCTTTTAGTTTTGTTTTTGTCTTGAAAAGTGATTTCAGGTATAGATAAGACTCATGGAGTTTGTGTTGAAGATTTCTGAGCCAAAGCCTCGTCCGTGAGCATCGAAGAATTCGCATTCGAAGGAGCAAGAAATGAAGATCATTCTTTCAACATTCAATCCTTCAACCCCAGAAGCAAGGTGAAGCTGCAATTGAAGATTATGTGACGGATTGCATTGAAGCCTCCTCAAACAGTCTGCTGCTATCTATGAACTTGCTGAAGTGATCTAGAAGATTTGTTCTCTCTGAAGATTCTCAAGCTGAAAGCACTATCTTTCAAGAATTAGTACGTAAACCTCCTCACCCAATGTGCGTTCAATGCCAAATTCTGAAGAAAACCTCAAGTGCTCAAGATGAAGTCATTCTTTGAAGATTCATATGTTCATCCTGATGCTGTGAAGAAATCGAAGGTTAAAGCTGAAGCCAAGCTCCCATTGAAGATTGACAAGAAGAGCCAGCTACTTTTTAGGGGGAGCTTGTTGGGTCATTAAGAAAAGAAAGCTATAAACCAAGGGGGAGATTGTTGGGTCAAAAATATGGTTTATACTTTACTTTTCTGGGCATTGTATTTTTGTGTAATAATTGTGAAGTTTTCGGTCTAGTTTACGGCCGAGTTTACGGCCGTAAACACCTTACGGCCGTAAACTCATTTACGGCCCATATGTTTCCGGCCCATATCCAACATGTATAAATAGAGGTGTTAGGGTGAGGAGTAGAGATTGATGATTGTTGAACAAAAGTAGTTTACGGCCAGAGAGACAGGAGCTTTTTATTTGTGTGTGAATCTTGTATAAGGAATTTCATTCATATCATTAATACAATCAAGATTCATCATATTCTTCTTCTTCTTCTCTTCTATTTTATTTTGCATCATCCGTTTGATTGGGATTCCGCACCATCAAACGGATCTGACTGATACACGGGCATTTTAGGGACTTACAGTTGGTGGTGGAAATTCTAGATGATAGGAAAACTTTAGGAATTACACCAATCGTTCTATCATCCCGCCAATCAAATGTGTACATTCAGATGTACCGTACTTCTCTAGACGTACTGCTATTTTATTAGAAGTATTCTAAAGGCAAGATACCTCTTATGATATCTTCCGATAGGTATCATTCACTATCATAAGCCATCTCGTTTCCTCTATTTTCTCAGTCTATCATGGTTCGCATCACTTCCTGAACTTCTGTCATTGTGATAGGTTCGGGTGCAGGCACAACGACCGATGCATGACCCATCACATTCTTAGGCTCAGGTTGTCATCTTCCTCGGATATTTCCTAGTCTGTCTTCAACATGACATTTTGTACACCCAAGCAGACGTTTCGTATGCCGAGGCGAGAATTTTAAGATAGGAAAGATTTTATTTACGATAGACGTATAGATCTCCTTGTCACATCGAAAAGTTATATGCCAGTTCTAATACCGTAATCAAATGTTTAGAAATCTGAACACATAAAATTTCCAGATCCGGTCGGCAACATACCATAGATCCGATCAAACGATAGCATAAAGCATCAAAAATCATTTAGCACATAAAAGCATTTTAGGCATCTTCCCTAATTAAGCTAGTGCTTGTGTCTATTCAGGTGTATTACCTAAATATATTAGACACACTCCTCACAATCATCACTTAGCATTCTAAGTTTAAGTCTAGAAATAAATCTATATTCCAAGTTCGCTTAAACTAATGCTCTGATACCAACTGTGACATCCCCATTTTCACAGCCAGAAAAGACCGATTTTGTTTATGCTTTATAAAAATCAGAGAATCTCTTTTTAAGAAAACGTTGTGGAATTTGTTCCCAGAAAAACATGATAATTACATTATCAAAGCATTTCCGATGAAAAGTATTTTTAATCCTTTTAAAACATTTGGGATGTCATCATCAATACAGAAACATAAGTATAAACAGAACTTACATTCATTATCACTAGTGATTTATATCTCCTTAATCTCTCAGTGTAATGTAACTTCATATTGACACCTGTGATATAAATAAACTGAGTGGGTCAGGTTGGGAAACCTGGTGAGTACATAGGGTTTTCAACCCACAATAATATAATTATTATATTTAAACATCAAACAATCAACCCAATTACCCATTCTCATTATCTTCTTAAGGATTTACCCTAAGGATCAGCTAATCCTTGTTCATTCATTCCTAAGGATCATCCTAAGGAAACAGCATGAAGTCCATTATTGCCAATGACACAATGGTCAAGCACAGCTGCTAATATTATCGCGTAGGCGCATCTTCCATAATTGGGACTTTTTTTGTGACAACCCGAAATTTCTATTATGTACAAACAATATCAAGTCAATAGAAGTCAGAACAGATGCAGTAAATTTTCAGACTTTTTAGTATAAATTTGAGTATTTCAGGATTTACGCTTCAAGAGATATCAGGAGAGAGGATGCACTAGGGTTTTGTGCAACTATGTTATTCCGAAACTTTATGAATTTAGAGTTCACTGCCTGAATAAAATATTTTCTGCCAAAAACCCAAGGGTATATATATATATATATATATATATATATATATATATGTGTGTGTGTGTGTGTTTTTTAGCCATATTTATTCATTTGTTACATTTCCAACTAGAGAAAAGCCAAATTCTCTCTCACGGATCTTCAGCCTTTTGTCCCAAATCGTGAGTACTTCTATCAAAGTGCATTATAGACCTTGATATGTGTCTAATAACCTAGAAATCGTATCAAAACAACAAGATCAAAGAGTTTACGTCCCAAGAACATCTTGGACCGTAAACCCTTCTTTAAGGGACAAAAGAGTGCCCTAGTCCCTTCCTTTTGCAATGACACTAGCCTAGATTCATTCCTAGTTAAGTTAGGGACTTGAAAACACCAAAAACACCATGCCCATGAGAGATTACGGCCATAATCTCTAAGGGATTTGGTTCTAGGGCCGTGAACTCCTCAAAAGAGTTGAAAGGTGCCCTAATCTCTTCCAAAGACTTTGCCATTAAATAGAAATGATTTTTAGGGTCTTGTAAAGCCTCAAAACATCAAATGGTCAAGTAAGTATGAGCTTACGGCCGTAAACCCATGAGTTTACGACCGTAAACTCATTTGTTGATGATCTTAGGGCCGTAAACCCCTCAAATGAGGGAAATGGTGCCCTAACTTCTTCCTTAGGCTCATACATCAAGTGGAAATACTTCTAAGGGACATGTAAGACTTCAAATCATGAAATAAACTAAGGCTTAGGAGCTTACGGCCATAAACTCAAGGGTTTACGACCGTAAACTCATTGTTGTATTGGTCTTGGAGAGTAAACTCAAGGATGGGGTCCTTTGGAACCCTAAACCCACTAGCCTTGTCCTACAACAACTTAGATGCAATCCTTAGGGCTTATAACACTTATATAAGGTGTTTATAATGTTCTAGGATGTCTTAACATTTTCAATTAGTAGTTTAAGAGTAATTGGGTACATATATGTGTGATTATATGTTAACTAGGATCCTTGGGTGTGTACAAGTTTTCACTTGACACTTAGCAATCCTACACGGTTCAGTTCATTCAAACCACCATCTACATGTGAGTTCATACCCCTTAATCAATGTTTTAAATGATTTTAAATGCTTTAATGGGGGAATACAAGTAGAAAACAGCATGTTAATGAATCAATCATATGTGATTTATAACTGTGTTTTCATCCAGCGGATTTCACATACTTCAAAATGTGATGCACGAAATGGTTTTCTATCTTAAAAATACTTTGTTATCAAATGTATTACTATTGAAATGTTTATTAATATGACATCAAGTCATTGTTAACTATTGTTCAAAACTCTTAAATGTATTACAAAACCATTTTCATCTTCTTGATCAAAACTATATCTTTACACTTATGTTCTTATATATGTATTGATATGATAGCTTTCATCCTTCATTCAGTTCCCACACTATTGGGTAGCAAGGGTGTATAAACCTTCTTGGACAATCAATTACCTTCCAGTTAACTATTATAGGGATAGTTAGGAGATACAAAACATTATTCCTATTACAAGGAATTACACCAAAGTCAGTTCATTCATGAGTCTATACTATACATTACATGTTACATGAATACGTCTACATCGATACGCTTACATGAATACATTTACATATATACATTTACTTGTATACACTTACAGGGATACTTGTACCTAAATTCTATATGATGATGTAACAACTCAAATTTTTCAAACAAATTTTTCCATTTTAAAACATAATTGTGTTCATTAAAAACAAGACATAAATAGTTAATTATTCAGTCAATACAATTATTCAAAATCCCAAGATCATAAAACCATCTTCAGTGTGTATCGATCATGCCGGCGCCTTCCCACGGTCATCGCTAGTACCTGAAATACATGCACAACAACTGTAAGCATAAATGCTTAGTGAGTTCCCCAATATACACTTACGCACATACGCCCTTCCAGGCCCTGACCTTCCGGTCCTCATAACATAATCGCCTTCCGGCCCGTAACATATTGCCTTCCGGCCCACATATCATACATAGCACATATAACATATAACATACCACATATAGCATACATATCACATATCATAACCGACCTTCCGGTCACACAGTCAAACCCTTCCGGGTGCAGTATAGTGAGAAGACTCACCTCGTAAATGCTGAAAACTAGCAACTCCTGAAATCACTCGTGCACAAACCAACGAGCTACAACCCTCCTATAACATTACATAACTCATTAGCACTCATATCATCTAAGTGTGACTATCCCTAAGAAGTCAGACGTAGGTCAACTCTGGTTAACGGTCAACGGTCAACTCGACTGGACTCGGCGAGTACCATGGCGACTCGGCGAGTCTAGTCGTCCTCACAAATTCCTGAATATTCCCTTTCTACTCGTCGAGTATCCCTCTTGACTCAACGAGGTCCTCGTGGAAGAATCGCGGGGCCACCCCGACTCCACTCGCCGAGTCTGATGAACAACTCGGCGAGTCCCAGTAAATCTTCAAGCTACTCGCCGAGTCTGAAGAACAACTCGGCGAGTCCATGCCATGCAGACGAGTAACTGCTTCCTGAGATAAGTCTCGTCCCGAAGTACACATGCATGGGACCTTCTGGACCTCTAAAGGTCCTAATACAAGATTATAGTCGTGGGATATCAAGGCATTACTTCATCAATTCACTAAATGGGTTCTATAAACCCTAATTTCATAAATACATCATTATAGCAGAGCATACACGAATTCTTACCTGGATGATGTATTCTCTTTATTCCCAATTCTCAGAATGTGACCCCTTGCTGCTCTTTTAGCCAATCCTTCCTCTTCCTTGCACACCCACTCTTCTATAACCAACAATGGCCTAAGATCCTTGCTCCTGCTGCACTAATCGATTTAGGGTTCTTCTCAGAAGGCTAAAACGAACAATGACGGCCAATGGACCCCTTTTATACGTCCCAAACCTGGACGGTTAGGGTTTCCGCTAAACAGCGTCGACTCGCCGAGTCCATATCTGGACTCGTCGAGTCCAGTCGCGGACCCGCGACCCAGTCTGCGATCCTACTCGGCGAGTCTTGGCCCCAACTCGCCGAGTCCCCTCTTAAATCATCCAAAAACATAATTTAAACAATACCTGAGATTTCGGGCTGTTACAGATGAGTTACTAGTACATATTATACGTGTAAATTGTCCTGCCTATCCTAGTTCAAAAGGATAACTAGACAGGACTAACCATTCCGAAACCTACCTGTTAGCAATAGAGGTAATGAACATCTACGGATGCCTACAGTTGATACTTATATTAAGGGTACATTTACGGGACTAACCATTCCTTAAACCTGCTGCCAGCTACAGAGGACAATGAACAATCTGCGAATGTTCAAGGTTATACATTTCGGCAATCGCGATGTCGAGTTGATCCTAATACAAAAGGATAACACTTACATGGCTATATTTTTCCTATTACTTTATTTTGTGATATATTCACATAAATGATGAGGTAGACTAGTTACTGTTAGTAGTAGTAAAAAAAGGAAAAACTATCTTTGTATAGCAAAACATATAGGTCTTGGTAGAAGACTACTCATATACTTGTAGGAAATATGGGATTTTCTAGGGTTTTCATACTTATATCAATTGTTTCATTCAAAGATTTACATGACATTCATAACAGCTTCCCAAACCAAGGCAATGACACTTAAATACTTATGAATTCACCAGCTTTAGGCTGATACTCGCTTTCAAAATAACTTGTATTCTCAGGTCACCAGTAGACAGGTACGATGGCTAGGTTTTGAGAAGACGGAGCACGAACAAGACTCGTCTTTCATTTGGTTACATATTTTGGTGTCTTATTAATATGAAAGAACACACATGTATTAAAACTTTACTTTTAAAGCAATGGACGATGTTGTTGCTTGTTTACTACTTTACACTGTTATGGTACTTCACATGACGTCCTCCACCCCGGAACGTTTCCGCCGTTCTTGGTTTTGGGGTGTGACATTTTTCTATGAGGCGCTTCTACCATTATTGACCTTTAAACGCTACTGTCATGGTCATAAGGCTCCCTATTAGGCGCAGCTGCCGATACTGTGCTTAGAGCGCAACTGCTAGGACGTTTACCGTAGATCTAAAACATCTACAGGTTGTGGCGTAGCTGCCAGTGCTCATCTATAGGGTACTAGGTCCATTGCTGCGAATGTTTACCTATAGGGCACTAGGTGCATACTACTAATGTTCCTCTATTTCTGATTTTATCCCTCATCATTCATCTACCCATGTTTTACCCAACATATTTGTAGATATAAAAAACTTTATACAGTTTACATCATTTCAAACATGTATAAAATCATTCATCCATCATAGACAGCAAGTATTCAGACAATATGCACACATAGCACGTAATTTATATTAAAATACTTCATATCTGTGTGTAAGATGAAAGGGACTATGCACTCACCTGATTAGTGGTGACTCGGTACTCGGACAGCACTTCGTTATCTCAAAACAATTTTCCCTCGACAAAACCTAGTATCATTACCACTAGAGTTTAGTCTAACGTTAACCGTGACTAATTAATAGTCTAGCTATTATTACTATTATATAAGCGTTAAACAATACTTATATAACCCATAATAATAACCCAAATGCTTATTATAAGGTCCTAATAACATTACTATGTTGAAACATAAGCTATACTAAAGATAGGGTAGGCGTAGCTCACTTATAGCGGGTTTTCTCGAAAATCGGGCTTCACTGGAGCTGTGTTCCCGAGCCGAAAGGCTCTTTTCTCGAGGCTTCGGGAGCCTTGGGGCTTCCTTCTGGTGCTAGGGGGTTTACCTAGACTTTAGGGGGCTTCAGGGAGCTTATAGAGAGTGTAGAGAAAGAAAGAAGAGTTTGAAGGTGTGAGGAAGTGAGGGAACCCGACACCTATTTTTATAGGGGTGATGACTGATGGACTCGCCAAGTAGGAGGACCTACTCGTCGAATTGGGGCATGTGGCAGCCTTCTGGTGGTGCCATGTGTCCAATTCTGGTGGTGCCACGTCACCCCCTATCGCGTATCAGCCTTCAAACTTAGAAAAATCATAACTCTCGCATACAAGCTCCGTTTTTGACGTTCTTCTTTTCAACCCGTAGGTAAAATCAAGATCTACAACTTTCATTTAGACTCCGTCGGCTAATTCTCAACGGATCTCAAATTTAACAGTAGGAGGCGTTTAGACTGTTAAATGACTGAGGGAAATCGTAACTCCTTCATACGGACTCCGTTTTTGTCTATATTTTTACCGTTGAGTTACTATTAATGAGATCTTCAACTCTCATTTAGGTCGCGTAAGCCAAAAACCGCTCGAACTAAAATTCGAGTTTCGGGCCGTGCACTGCTAAGCCAAATCTTAGAAAAATCATAACTTCCTCATATGAAGTAATATTTGGGCGTTCTTTTTATGGATGTTCTCGGTTTAACGTATACTACAACTTTGTTTTAGATTGATAAGTCTAAAAGTCGCTCCATCGTAAATTTACTATTTACGCTTCCCGGTGTCGTGTCGGTTTTGCCGTAAAACTTCGACGGGCCATAACTTCTTCGTTATAACTCGGATTTCGGCGTTCTTTATATGTACGGAAACCTTGAGACATATTCTACAACTTGGTTAAGAGTATTTATTATAAATAATCTTTTGCCAAAAAGTCGTTTTCGACCCCTATTATCTCTAAATTGACTAGCCCCAGATCTACGGGCGTTACAGTCTCCAACCCGTCACTTGTGTTAAATTTGAGAATACCGTGGAGAGTGGACAGAATCTCTTGTAGCTGAAAGAGTGCATGTCGATCCAATAGAATATTGTTTTCGGCTGGATAGTCAACAATTATGTATTCAAGTACCCATGTTATCTGTTTTGTCTTATCATGGCCGACTAATGTAAACGGGAGCATGGTTGTTCCTTCTGGCCAGATGCCATGACCATCGAACCTAACTAATGGGCCCTGTTTTGGTGGCTGGAGGTGTTACTTCCATTCAATTGGTAATCGTCGAAGGTAGTGCTCATAGATTACATTGACCCTGCTTCCATTATCAACATATACATGCTCAATACTATGTTGGCTAATGAAATCGATGATATCCAATGGGTCGCTCGGATCCCAATATTTTGGCCTGGGGTCATTTATCGAAAAGGCTATGTTAAGCATGTTTTGATAGTATATCGCCACGCTTGCGTGTTGGCTCTGGTGATTGCTGCATGGGCGGGGCCCGGTGATGGTAAGTATCTATGCCCTCCTGTCACGGTCCTTCCCCATCCTTTTGATTTCTGGCTTGCTGTTTGTCCTCATCAAAATTTTCTATGAGCTATTTTGCTATGTCAACTATGTTTCCAACTAGCTTTTTCTCGTCTATCTCCCTTTTCAATGCCGTGCACTCGATGGTATCATGAGTTTTGCTCTTGTGATATTCACAGAACATGGTCTTTTCTTTGCTCTCATGTGATGGAGTTTTGTTGATTGCATGGACATCTGCATGACCATTCCTGTTGTCATCTTTATTGGACGGCTTGTACCTTCTCGACATGTTTATGGAGTGGCGATTGTGCTTATGTTGGTTGCTATCTTGCCTCTCCTGTTGGGCTGAGCTTGGCCTGGACGCTGGTTCCACTAGTTTAATGTATACGTTGGCTACAAATTTGAGATTGGCCTCGTTGCACTCTTCCCCTTTGATTTGTCTCAAATATTTTTCCACGCAGAACATGAGATCGTCCCTGGATCTGGGGACTGTCCATTGCATCTTCTTGGATACAGGTCCAGGATGCAGACCTTGAGTGAAGGCGCCCATCAACAGGAACTCTTCATGCCCTGGGACATTCAAGGTAGCTAGTGTGAATCGATCGTAATAGTCACGAATCAACTCTCCTTATTTTTGCTTACACGACATCACAGAGTTGGTGTCCTCTTTTCCCTTCCTTAACTACATGAAGTTGTTGAGGAAAAGGTATTTCAGCTGCTCAAAACTCGAGATACTGCCTGGCCTCAGAGACTTGAACCACTTGCCTACATTTCCTGTTAGGGTGCAAGAGAAATAGGTGCAGGTGAAGCGGCATTCCATCTTAAGAGATGTCATCGTCCACTCGTAGTTGTCGATGTGGTCATTCGAGTCAGTGGTATTGTCTTACTTTGGCATGTTTGGTATCATCTAAGTGTGCAGAATCTCGTATTGGAGCAGCTCATGGCTGAAATTGGAGCTTGCACTTCGCATGAGGTTGTCCATGTATGAGTACGACATACCGCCATAGGCCATATGTTGCGGCGTCTGGTAAGGATTCACATTCATCTGATTGGCTGTAATCCAAATTGTTGGAATGCATATTGCCCTGTCGTGTGAACCATGTATGGGTTTGCTCCTATATACTGTTGTGTGGATGGATTGAATGGTTGAGCGTCCGCCATGAAGGGGTTGAATTCGGGTGTTACTGATAGATGAACACCAGACCCATAGGAGTTGGATCCCTGATTGATCGAGGTCTGTACTCATGTGACTTGCGGTTGAGACACTTCTGGGACTAAACCTGGGTCATGTTGAGTGAACGGGTTGAAGATCGGTGGTTGTTGTACGAACAACAGCACGTGGGGCAAGCCTGCTATAGTGACGTGTGGGTAAACCATCGATGAATATTGTGACTGCGGTTGAATATTATGGGGGATCCAGGTTCCGGTGCTCGAAGTGTATGGAAACGATTGTTGCTGCGAAACAAGTATCTCTGTTTGTTGTGTTGCGACAATCTGCGGAGTTGTAGTTACGATTGCTGCTTGTGGAGGTGGGTTAACTGTTAGGCGACATAGATTGGCTATGTAGGTTTCTGCCATTTCAGTTGCAGAGTTGGATGGTGTTTGTGAGACTGGCATGCAGTTTGAAACATGTTCTTCCTGGGTAGTAACTTTCCCTCCATCCAACGGCTGCATTGGACGTACTGGGCTTGTTTCCGGTGATCTTAGTATCGCCGGAATTTCGCCAGCCATTTTTGCTCTTAGGATGTGCTTCATGGTTGTATCGTTTTGGAGATACGTCCGGATGGCGCCAAATGTTGTGATAAATTAGAGAGTGTTGAATTGAAGTTGAGGGGGATAATTGTGTTGGTTCCTTCTCCTAATATCATGGTACAAAAGAGAAAGATGATCGTTAGTCGATGTCTGGGAGGGAACCCTAGGACGAAGCTCCGACGATCAAGTTAGAATGGATTATGAGAGAAGTAAGGGTAAATCTGAATAAAAATAGTCCAGTCCCCTTCCTCATGAAGAAGAAAGGTCCTTTTATACCTGGTTGTGAGGCGTGTTCCTCATAACTGATTCTGTTGAGCATTTCCTCGTGAGGTTCGACGTGGCGGATCCATATTGAAGGATCTCCCGTCACTCCTTTTTGCCTCGTCCCCTCATTGGCTAGAGGAGAATCTTTTATATTATGATCATCGTGGCTGTCATCAGATGGACAAGTGGAACTCTCTGATTGGTCCCACGTTTATCGTGGTGTTGTTTCTAGGAGAAGAGGGCAAGCGCAATTCTGCCCCTTAACTACCATACCAGTGACTCCGCGTTGGCGAAGGTCCGTCCTTGGCCTCAGACTGGATATGACCAGGTTCTATCCAAGCCAAGCTTGGCATTAGTTTGACTCCTCCTTTTTGACGTTCTCCCTAAGGAATACGTTAACAGGAGGATTCATGCTTGATTGTCATTTATCTTACGTTTATGATTGTAGTTCATATTTCTTATACTTGTTTAATACTTTGATCATAAGCTTGGTACTTGAATGAGCAATTGTTGGTTTATTTCTTTGGTTTGCCATTGAATCATTGACATTACTTAGAACAAGGGCTTTATGATGGTAGAAATCATCTCTAGCTTATGGATCATAACTTCTTCATGGATCTGTAACGATTTCATCCTATAGGACTTAGGGATTCCTTCATTCTTAAGGCTAATCAACTTTCTTCGTTTCAATTGCTTCAATTGAATCATTAATTTTGATTAAGAAGGTGTGTTGTGGGCTTCCCCAACCTCCATACTACCTATGAGGAATCTTGGCATATCATGCTTCATGATTGCTATAACCAATTTGGGATGAACGATAAGCTTCATATTGAATCCTAATGATAAACACACGAATGTTCATTGTGTGGAATTGCCTTGGTTGAACAACTCACTCCAATATTTGAGCATCACACCATCTTGCTTAATTGCAAGCTTTTTAGTTATTCAATTCTTTTAGTTTTCAAGCAATCACACCCCCTTTATTTTACTTGTAGTTAGTTAGTTTTATTACACTAGTTCTATTAGATTGCATTACTAATTGAATACAACCATTTCCCCGAGGATCGATACCCCTTTTTACCATTATCCTACGTTTTATTTGCAAATAATGGGTGTAATTTGCTTGGTGTACTTGACATCCCACCACATACATAACATCGGGCCCCGCTAATACAACCAACAGGCCCCGACCATATACCGACTATGCCCACATAACGGGCCCCGCCCAACATACATGTAAGATTCATAAAGACCATCTAGCATCATACATAGTATAGTGAGAAAACTCACTTTACAAACTTAGTCAACAGCTAACATGCTCACACATTTGAAAAGTAGATGCTACACACCTTTTAATGAATCAAACAAAGGTAACCGTTAGTCTACCTTTTAAAACTAGCAATATTACTAAAAGTCAACAAAGTCAAAAGTTAACGGTCAAGGTCAATGTATCATCCACTTTCCTGATTAGATCAGTTGAGAGCTCAGGGGATTAAAGGTAAGGTTTTTTTAGAAAATCCTTGTGCTACAATGTGATGAATAGGGTGTCATGACGTGACGTTCCAATTGGATGTCATCTTTTCAGAATGGTTGTCACGACGTGACAAATAGAGTGTCACAACATAACAGAAGCTGCAGCCTAAGCCCACGAATTTTTAGGTATTCTTCCATATTTAAATCCACAAACTCATGACCTAGGGTGTCCTCTTCATCCTTCATCCATACCAAACGAAACCCTGTTCTCCTTGAAGATTTAAGAGTTTGTCCCTTTGGTTTGAAGCTTAGTTCTTAGTCTTTGGTGGAGCTTGAAGAAGAAGGGAGATCATATTGGTGCAAGGGAGGAAGGAACTAGTTTATATCCACCATCTACTTTGGATTTCCGAGTGATTAGAGATATAAATCTCTCATCTTGGCTTATGTTCTTCTTGGTGCAAGTTTGAGTCCTTTTTGTAAGATTCTGGACCCTTCTTCGGATGCCCTTGGAGTTTAAAGAACTCCAAAGATTGTGATAGCTTTTCTAGGACATTAGGCTTTCGTGGAATGAAAAAAAGGACCATGTCTAGTGTATCTTGTGCTCATGCTCAAGTTCTAGCCTCATTAAGGATTTAATGGACTTAGAATTTTAAATCTAGCCTTGGTAAGGAGTTCTAATGGATAAAGTTTGAAACTTTATCCATTAAGTGTGAAAGAGTATAATTAAAGTTTTAGCTAGGCTTTGATCTGAAATAATTAAGCACTTAATGAAAAATTTGGCATTCTACCAAATCTCACAACATGGCCAAGGTCTTGCCATAATTTGATGATACTCCGATGATCGACTGTTTTGTCCTTAGTTGGCCACAACGTGACTAAGAGCTTGTCACGTCGTGGGAAGTCGTTAACATGTTGAACGTTGACCGTTAACTTTTTGACCAGTTTGACTTTGGTTAAATCTTGAAGGAATTAGGTTATTGATTGAGGTTCTACCGTGGTTTGGTGCTAGTCGATTTGCAAGAGCAATCAGTGAAGGAAGTGAGCATGTGGTTGTGTTTCTTGGGTCTTCGATTCAGGTGAGTTTTCTCACTATACTATTTATTGCAATGTATATCCTTGTATGTTAGGATATATGGGTAGTGGTGTACTGGTTAGAGTCCCAGTAGGATGGTGATCTTCTAGTTGAGTGCCCTAGGGGTAGTATATAGCCACATAGGATATCCTGAGAACTCTTGATCTAGGATTTCTTTTATGTTCCTTGTTTGGTTGTTGCTCTAGAGTGGGATCTACTATTCGAATGTCTATCTCACCTCTGGTTACCTATAACTATGCATTCCTTAGACATTTACCAGTAGTAGTATAGTGTGTTGTATGAGTCTTGGTATGTGGTAGTGACGTATTAGACAGGTAGACTAGCATAGATAGTTGATTGTGATTATGTGTTTACTTGATTGTTTGTTTGTTATATATGTCGACATATTGTGGTGGGATGGGTTCAGGCGGTACTGCTTTGTGTTGTAGGCCAACATACCCGAGCGGGCCAGCGGTATGCTGCAGGCCAGTGGTGGGTCTGTTGTATGCTGAGAGAGAGGACAATTCAGGTGTATTGTAGGCCTTGGGAGGCAGGCCAGTCACAATGTAGGCTTGAGGGAAATCTAATATTATGATGTGGGCCCTATGTGCATGCATTGTATTTATATTTTGGTGTGTGGTATTTTGGGGGAACTCACTAAGTTGTGGCTTACAGTTTTGGATTTAATGTTTTTCTGGTACCAATAGTGATCGTGGGAAGGCGAAGGCGTGACTGTACACATTTATCAGCAGCCATGGAAATTTCTTGTTTATTATATTATTTTGATTTTAGAAGAATGTGTCTTAGAACAAATGGTTTTTCTCAAATTGGATTTTATAAATTTGAACTTTTACCTTAATTAAAAATGAAAGCTTTTGTTGTGAAAATGGGAAGTTACAAGTTGGTACCATAGCCCAGGTTTGAGGATTTAGAGGAAAACTTGTGTAAATCCAAACTCAAACTAGGATCCGAGAATTTTCACAAAACGTTTTTGAAAAAGAAATTTTAATAAAACAGTTAGGTTAGAGACATGGGCTTAGTCTCTTGTCATGTTCTTGTTTGATTGTTGGCTTGAGATTGTGGACATGGACCTCTGATTTAACCTCAATTTTACAAGGAGATGCGATATGTACAGTCAGCCAAAGCCCGAGCAAAAAAATGACTCCCAAAATACCCATAATTGTTATATATGTTGAATTTGAATTCATTGATGTGTGAATTGTTAGAAATTCATGCTAGGGGATAGGCTAAGGAATTTTTTAGGAACTGTATGATAGCATTATCTGACTTCTATGATGCCTTATAGCCTAAAGATTTGCTTGTTATGTCCTACTTGAGCATGTGATTGCTAAGTCTATGTTGTATAGTTGTATACGGTTAGGATTAGATAGACTTAGAATGATTGACTTAGCCTTATTTGTTGTTCCTTGTCTGGTTGTGGGCTTAGGGTAGATTCATTTATTAAATAATCTTTCTGATCTTGTATTGTGTACAACTAGCATTCACAAGGCAACTAGCAGTGCGGGAGCGTGATTGAGGAGAATCCTAGGAGGAGTGCCTAGGAAGTTAGTTGTGGCTCTTAGGAGCATGTGGGTGCCAGTACACCAATGGGTGGTCTAGTGTAATGGCTTAGGACCTTGAGTTGAATTCTAGGTCGACTATGGATAAGAGTGGAAGGTACTACCTGCCCGTACTACTAAAAGCATAGGATCCATATGAGAGTCAGAACGAACCTCGAGGCTACTAAGGAACTAATAGGTGAGGGCATGGTGCGTTAACCACTGTGTTTTGATGTTTGATGTTTCCATTGTGTATATTTCAGTTTGGTGGTTATCAGAGGTTCATGATCAAGTGTTGGAGGCACTAAGAGGGTGGGTCCAAGTGATGAGGAGATCTTCCAGTTCATTGTTGTCGAGGTGGTCGTGGCGAGTAGGGAGATGATTCTGGAGTTGTTTGGGTCAATCAAGACCGCACTGATTGAGGAGTTTGATGGGTGTTATGTCTCCATCAAAAAGCGTGTTGTTGTGACAGCCATTGCAGTCCTCGTCCTTGTAGGACTTTAAAGAGGTGGGATGATGCAGTACCAGGAGTTCAGTAATATGAAGCCTTCGAAGTTTGGAGGCGAAAATGACCCGATTATCGCTTTGAGATGGATATCTGATGTGGAGGGATGTTTCTACAATGTTTGTTTCGCGAGGACCAGAAAGTGAAATTCGCGCTAAATCTTCTTCGTTGGGGTGCGAAGGATTGGTGTGATTTTGTGACTGTAACGCCCTTGTTTTCTCGCTAGGCATTAATAAGATGATATAATTGTAATGGTCAACAATTGTAACCTTTATATGAAGTAAATAAAGAGAACTATTGGGTATTATATGTTCTAGGTGTAGTTATATATAGTATACATGCTTAAAAGTGATATAATAAAATAATAAATAAAACATGTGTCATAAATAGAATATAAATTAGGTCGAATAACCTTGATGAAAGTGGAAGTAGCCACAATGAGGATTCCAAGGATATAAGGAACACTCAAATCAAACATATAACAAATAAGTTACAATTCGTTGAAGTTTTGTGTTCGACCCGATACGACACCGACTGCTGTAAATAGTGAATCGTAGATAGATCGCTTATTAGCCTAAGTAACCTAAACGAAAGTCGTAGTAATCATAAAAATGAGAGTGTGCATGTAGAGAACATCTAAATTTGACTTCGTATGAGGAAGTCGTGATTTTATGAAGATTCAACACAGTTGTATTAGCACATAAATCGAATTTCAGATCGGTTGATTCTGAGTTGAAACAATCTAAGCGAATAGAAGATCTCGTTAATAGGAGTTTGTTGGTATAAAGACGGTCGAGAATGGACGTCTAATGAGAGAGTTATGAATTTTTAGTGGACTTTAACAATCTAAGCCTGTTAAAAATATAACTTTAAAAATAACGTCAAAATTAGCTGACGGAGTCTAAACGAAAGTTGTAGATCTCGTTGATAGCTATGTGTGGATATAAAACCTGTCGAAAACAGAGCTCGTATGAAGAATATATTATTTTTCTAAGATTTTATAAATATTTGGGCACAGCCGTGTGAACAGACAAGATGCACGACGCGCATCTGACATCCACCCAATCTCGACACGCGACACCACTCAAAAAACGACATGTCAGCACCCTGGCCATTTACGTAGTGTGCCTCAACAGAGTGTGTGGCGTACATATCTTTTTTCGGCTATAAATACATGCATCCGTATATGCTTCTCATATCTCACCCCTATAGCTAAATACCTCGAGTTCTCTCTACATTAGATCCACATTCAGGGCCGGTCCATACGTTTTTAATGCCCCGGGCGAAGAGACATAAATATGCCCGTATGTATAGTTGTAGGGAACTAAAATAAAATATAAACTTATAAAATAAAAATGTAGCACTTTTATAATTTATAAATTCTATAACCATACAACTAAACATACAGTCACTACCTAAAACAACTTTGTGTGGGGTCCAGTTACATGTCGGACTGAGTAAGTACATGGTTGCTGCCTCATGGTGGATTTTAGATTAGCTTTCTCCTTTATTTTGCAAGTTGGTTGCTGTTTCTAGGTGGAATTTAAAGTTTGTTGCTATTTTTGGTGCTGTCTCAAAACTTGTTTGCATCTATCTCTCTGTTTTGGTGCTCCTTAGTTGGTTATTGCTCTGGTGCTCCTCAATTGGTTTTGTTGTTATTCTTCTGTTTTGCATCTCGTTTGTTTGTACTTGCCAGCATCCTACTGGTTTCTCTTTTGTATATAATATTTTCTTTATCGTTGAAAAAAAATCAATCTTTCTTGATTATTTCTTAAGTCATTGTAGTCTACATAGAGTACTATGATTTCTCCTACATGTGTTTCTAACAACAACCTGCCATGTTAAATCTGTAGCTTAATAAATAAATCCATCAATTTTGTTTCAAGATGCTAATAAAAACATTTGAACTTTTGAAACAAATGATGTGACAAATGAACAACAAACAAAAATTAGAATATAAATGACACTTTAGTAAAATTTAATCACAAAACTGCAAATTCATAAAATAGAAGTTAAAATTTCTAAATGAAATCTTTGTCCACTGAATCACTTATGTATAATTATACATTCCTTCGACAAGTATAATGAAACATCCCAAAAATACGACCCGAAAATTTCATTTTTAATATAACAAAGATCATAAAACTGAGTATCACATAATAAAACCATATGTTGCGTATCTCAAAACCATAATAAAATACTGTGAGAAAAACTGTGTCACAATTGTATCAAAACATATCTAAGAAACTGAATCAACTCCCAGGACAAAAACTGAAGCTGTGGTGTGTGCGATGCCATCATCCCGAGCTCTTCCCTTTACTTGCGGAAGTACCTAAGACCAAAACTGAAACTATAAGCACGAAGCTTAGTGAGCTCCCCCAAACTACCACATACCATACAATAACAAATAAAACACATACTGGGCCTTGCCCACTGCATCAGACCGACGTACGGAACTTACTGCATCGGACCGAAGTCCGGAACTGACTGCATCGGACCGAAGTCCGAAACTAACTGCATCGGACTGAAGTCCGGAAGTGACTGCATCAGACCGAAGTCCGGAACTTACTGGGACCTTGTCCCCTGCATCGGACCGGAGTCCGGAACTAGCTGCATCGGACCGAAGTCCGGAACTGTCTGAACATAGCATAACATAAACACATATCTGCTAACATAACACATATATTGCATCAAATTGAAGTCCGGAACACATAACACATAGACATGCCTGAATCACAAAGACATCAAGCACCCTGAACTACTGCTTCGGACCGAAGTTCTGAACTAACTGCTAGCTAAACGGGCCGACATTGTGGCCGTAGACCCGTTCCTACTGGTAGGAAACTCACCTCGGGAACTGGCTGCTGAGTGTATGGCTCTGGAAGCTATCTGTTGCTGCTCCGGTATCTCCCCGGCTACAATTCCATAAACACACTCAATCAAATACTAATAATTGTATTGGGGTAAAATGACTCTTTTACCCCTGGTCAAAGTCAACTCTCCCGGTCAAAGTCAACCTACAGTTGACCTGACTCGCCGAGTTGGGCCGCCAACTCGCCGAGTCTCTATTCTCACTTCTCAACCCTACTCGCGGCTACTCATCGAGTATGGAATCAACTCGACGAGTTTCCTTTCGATTCTAGAACTCAGGCTATCTGCATCCGACTCGCCGAGTCGTATGAACAACTCAACGAGTTGTTCATGAGCTAAGTAGATTGCCTTGGACTCGCCGAGTTGTATGTACAACTCGTCGAGTCCCTCCATTACTGAGTCTAACCTCCAGCTCACTGATTCCACTCTACTACTCACTGGTCCCCACTCGTCATCACTCAAAAGGGGAAAAATCGGGGACTCGCGACTCGACTCGCCGAGTCGGAAGAACGACTCACCGAGTCGCATGCATGCAGCTACTATAAACTCGATTCTGCTTGAATCCAGTGCATAAAACTTATAGATCTGGGCTCCCTAAGCTCGATTAACACGTAAAGATTCTATCTTTACGTGCCGATATGCACCCATGAAGATTAAAAGGCTCAAAAAGCATAATAAAGGCTAGATCTAGGGTTCTCAGGCAAAGAAACTTCGAAAAGGCACTAGATCAGGGCTCTAAAACTCCTAAATGAACAGATCTAGGGATATCTCGACCCAACAAGGCATCCATACAACCATAAAGCTTGGAAAATACATTAAACTAGCCTTAGAGGTGTTCTAATGGAGGTTTTAAGCACAAAACAAAATAATTCCTAGACATACCTCAACGAACTCTGACTTTGGCCTTGGATCTTTGCTCTACACTTCCTCTTTTTGGTCCTTTCTTCTTTTTCTTCTTCAATCCTTCAAGAATCCACACAAAAACACTTTAATCATACAAGGAATGGTTTAGGGTTTCTCACAAGCTCTCTGAGGGTGAAGGAGGTGAGTTTGGGGCACATAACATTGCTTAAATAGTGAGAAAACCCGGGGATTTAGGGTTTCTTCCTGGCAGGCGGACTCGTCGAGTCCCAAATATGGACTCGTCGAGTCGCCGACTTACACGTGCTCGAAATCCCGTCTCTACTCGACGAGTCGGGCTATAGACTCGCCGAGTCCCTCTTGAAAACTTCTAAATAAATGACATGGAAACAACATACCAGAGACGGGTCGTTACAATTCTCCCCCACTTGACTCAGACTTCGTCCTCAAGTCTGCTACGGCTGAATCTGCAAATAGCTCCGGGTAGTGCTCTCTCATCTCCTTCTCAGCCTCCCACGTCCACTCAGACCCCTTCCGGTGCTGCCACTGCACCTTCACTAACTGAATTACCTTGTTCCTCAAGGTCTTTGTCTTCCGGTCTAGAATCGCGACCGGCCTCTCAATATAATTCAGGCTGCTATTAGCCTGAATATCTTCTAAGGGAACAACTGCTGACTCATCCACCAAACACTTCCTCAACTGAGACACATGGAAAGTGTTGTGGATCTGGCTAAGCTCTGCTGGAAGATCCAACCGATAAGCAACCCGACCCACTCGGGCCAAAACCCTGAAAGGACCAATGAACCTGGGGCCCAGCTTGCCCCTCTTCCGAAACCTAATGATACCCTTCCAAGGTGAGGCCTTCAGAAGGACCATATCGCCCACCTGGAACTCCAAGTTTGAACGCCTCCTGTCGGCGTAGCTCTTCTGCCGACTCTGCGCAGTCTACTACGAACCTGCTGAATCAACTCGGTCGTCTTGAGCACCACCTCTGTGCTCCCAATGACTAACTGACCGACCTCGCCCCAACAAATCGGGGTCCTGCACTTCCTCCCATAAAGCATATCAAAGGGAGGTCGATCAATGCTCGCATGATAATTGTTGATTTACGAAAATTCCGCTAACGGAAGATACGTATCCCAACTGCCACCGAAGTCTAGGAAACATGCCTGGAGCATGTCCTCGAGAGTCTGAATCGTCCTCTCGCTCTACCCGTCCATCTGAGGGTGGAAAGCGGTGCTGAAAAGGAGACGAGTACCCATCTTGTCGTGAAACCGCTTCCAGAATCTGGATGTAAAACGGACGTCTCGGTCTGACACCACCGATACCGGCACTCCATGACGTGCCACTACCTTCCGCACATAGATATCGGCTTACTTTTCTGCCGATATGCTCTCCTGGATCGGTATGAAATGAGCACTCTTCGTCAACCAATCCACTATTACCCAAATCGAATCTACCCCACGTGCGGTCCTGGGAAGCTTGGTGATAAAATCCATGGTGATGTCCTCCCATTTCCACACGGGAATGTCTAACGGCTGCATCTTGTCGTGAGGCCTCTGGTGCTTTGCCTTGACCTTCCTGTAGGAACTGTACCTCGCGCAACCAGAACTCACACTTGGAGAACTTTGCGAAAAGTCTCTCCCTCCTCAAAACTTCTAGCACCTCCCTCAGATGCTCCTTGTTCTGCTCCTGCGTCTTGGAATACACCAAGATATCATCTATGAATACTATCACAAACCGGTCCAGCATCGGCCTGCACACACGATTCATGAGGTCCATGAACGCGGCTGGAGCGTTGGTGAGCCCAAATGGCATCACCACAAACTCATAATGACCATACCTGGTCCTGAACGCAGTCTTCTACACATCCTCATTTCTGACTCGCATCTGATGATACCCGGAACGTAAATCGATCTTGGAAAACCAAGACGCTCCCTGAAGCTGGTCAAACAAATCATTTATCCTCGGGAGTGGATAACGGCTCTTCACCGTTACCTTATTCAACTCCCGGTAATCTCTACACATACGGTGCGACCCGTCCTTTTTCTTCACAAACAAAATCGGAGCTCCCCAAGGCGAACTACTCGGTCTGATGAAACCTTTGTCTAGCAGCTCCTGCAATTGCGTAGACAACTCCTGCATCTCAGGGGGAGCTAACTGATACGGTGCCTTAGCTATCGGCGCTGCACCCGGAATCAGGCAAATCCTCAGGGAATACATCAAGGTAGTCTCGCACTACCGGAACATCATCTACTGCCACCTTACCCTTCTCCCGGACATCCAAAACATAAGTTATATATCCGGCGCAACCCTGCAGAAAATAGTGCCTCGCTCTTGCGGCTGAACAAAGAGCTGGTCCGTGCTGTGGCCTCTCGCCCTGAATCACTAACTCTCCCCACTGGGAGTGCAAACCCTCACTAGCTGCAGCTCGCAATCAATCACCGCCCCATTGGGACTCAACCAATCCATGCCCACTATAACCTTATTCCCTCGCAGGGGAATAGGGACCAAGTCCACCAGAAACTGCTCGTCGAACAACTGAAGAGAACATCCTCTATGCACTCTGGCGACCCTCACAGTCCTGTCATCTGCTATCTCGACCTCTAGTGGACAATCCAGCTCCCATGGAGCTCTACTAAATCTCTTGCTAAGCGCTAGCGATACAAACGATCGGGTAGCCCCCGAATCAAATAATATTGTAGCAGAAATGTCGTTTACAGAGAATGACCCTATACAAAACATATAACCATAAGCAATAATCAATAATGATATAGAGATAAAGGGAAGATACATACCCGTCACCACATCAGGAGTCGCTCGTGCCTCCTCTGCTATCATCTGAAAAGCTCTACTCTTCGCCACTGGCGCCTTGGCTCGGCCCTGCCGGCCATCTGTAATCCTCAAAGTAGCAGGGGCAAGTGCAGTCACCTTCCCTGCTGCAGCTAAACTCGGACACTGGTACTTTTTATGTCCCCTCTGATTGCACTGAAAGCAAATCAGATCTGATGCAGCAATGGCCATAGCAGGGGCCGTACAATCCTTGCTCAAATGCCCAGTCCGACCGCACTTGTAGCATCTGGAACTCCCTGCCTTGCACACCCCATCGTGCAATCTCCCACACTTGCCACATCGATCGTGGCACTGCTGACTCCTGGATCTGTGATCTGAAACTTTGGGCTTTTTGCCCGAACTACCTGTACCCGAAACCGCCTCCGGTTTCCTCTTCTTCTCCATCTCAAGGTCAATCTCCCTCTCTTGAGCCCTAGCAATCATGTCATCCAGCGTTTTACAGCTGGATCGGCTTACAAACTGGCGGATATCGCTCCGCAACATCTCATGATAATGAGCCTTCTTCATTTCCTCATCGGCTGCATACTGAGGAACAAGAAGAGCCCTCTCCCTGAACTTGGCGGTGATCTCCGCCATGGTCTCTATAGTCTGGGTGAGGTCCTGAAACTCTCTGGCTAACTGCTGCACCTCAATAACCGGTGCAAACTCCGCCCTGAACCTGGTAGAGAAATCAGCCCAGGTCATGGCATCTAGCGCTGCATCATCTCCAATGGTATGTCCGACCTCTTCCCATAAATCCCGTGCCCTGTCCTTCAGAAGACAGGACGCCAATCTAACCTTGTCCCCCTCGGGACACCTGCTCGTGCGGAAAGCGTTGGCCACATCCTCCAACCATCTAGTACTTGCTATGGGGTCCCGAGCCCCGTGGTAATCTGGAGCTCCACATGCCCTGAACTCCCTGATCGTAAGTGTGCGCGACCCCATCATGGCCGCCACCTCGGCACGGAAGGTGCCCAACCTCTCATCCATCAGCTCTAGGATACCCTCCTTGATCGAACCGAAGATCACAGGTGATACGAGTAATCTCTGAAGAAAGAAACTCTCTGGTCTACTCATCCATACGCTCGGCCCCCGAGCCTGATCCTGATCCCTCCCCGACACCTACACTGCCATCTGCTAGCCTTGAATGCAAAACCACCATTCTGAAACACATCATGGCAACATCAGAAAACTAAAATATCTCAAGGGATCATTGATACTACTACTAGCTTCCTGGTCTTGTCTCAGCCTTCCTTGATTCGAGTACGGATCCTCTGCTTTCAGTAGTACCGGCCCATACTACCTTCCACATCTATCTGTACTTTCCTCAAGAACTGCCTTGACTCCACCAAGTCACTTCTACTACTACTGATCTCTGCTACCCACATCCTAGGCATGCCCTAGGGAAATCTCTGACTCCACTCAAACCAGTCCTCAGCTGCCGAAGGCCTCCTTGTAATGCTAATTAGCCATCACCTGAATACCATCACATGTGATGAGGCTCAGATAATCCTTCGCGTAAAAGACTCGTCCCTACAATGGTTAGACTCAAACAAGAGCTGCGCAATAGGGCCAAACCCAACACTCTAAGATTATTCAACCCTGATCACATGTGACGTGACGTATTCACCTAACGGCTAACTCCCATCACCAAGAGTCCTACAAAGCACAAAGCAAGCAGCATTCGGACACAGGAAACTACTCAAGCAAATCTATTCTCATAACGAGAAACTGTACTAGCATACAGTGCTAAGCTCATACTATCAGGCATAACCTAAACAGGCTATCCTACTATTGTCTACTCAATACTAGCATGTAAATCTTGTAAAGCTGAAACACATATAGCAGGCACATAAGGCATCCTCCTAGATCCTTAGTCCTATTCTAGCATGCTGTTCTACAGAAACTAACAATCATAACATAACTTGTATGGGTAATTTGGGAGTACTTACTTGAGCTCGGCTGATCGCATGCACCACACCCTTATCTCGTTTAAAAATTCTTTTATTTCTAAGTGCTTTTCAAAATTTCTTTCGAAAACATTTTTCCTTTTGAAAATCTTTTTATCTTCTCCCTTAGTTTGAGTTCAAATACACCCGGAAGTGTATCCGAATCCCTCAAACCAAGGCTCTGATACCAACTTGAAACATCCCAAAAACACGACCCGAAAATTTCATTTTTAATATAACAAAGATCATAAAACTGAGTATCACATAATAAAACCATATGTTGCGTATCTCAAAACCATAATAAAATACTGTGAGAAAAACTGTGTCACAATTGTATCAAAACATATCTAAGAAACTGAATCAACTCCCAGGACAAAAACTGAAGCTGTGGTGTGTGCGATGCCATCATCCCGAGCTCTTCCCTTTACTTGCGGAAGTACCTAAGACCAAAACTGAAACTATAAGCACGAAGCTTAGTGAGCTCCCCCAAACTACCACATACCATACAATAACAAATAAAACACATACTGGGCCTTGCCCACTGCATCAGACCGACGTACGGAACTTACTGCATCGGACCGAAGTCCAGAACTGACTGCATCGGACCGAAGTCCGAAACTAACTGCATCGGACTGAAGTCCGGAACTGACTGCATCAGACCGAAGTCCGGAACTTACTGGGACCTTGTCCCCTGCATCGGACCGGAGTCCGGAACTAGCTGCATCGGACCGAAGTCCGGAACTGTCTGAACATAGCATAACATAAACACATATCTGCTAACATAACACATATATTGCATCAAATTGAAGTCCGGAACACATAACACATAGACATGCCTGAATCACAAAGACATCAAGCACCCTGAACTACTGCTTCGGACCGAAGTTCTGAACTAACTGCTAGCTAAACGGGCCGACATTGTGGCCGTAGACCCGTTCCTACTGGTAGGAAACTCACCTCGGGAACTGGCTGCTGAGTGTATGGCTCTGGAAGCTATCTGTTGCTGCTCCGGTATCTCCCCAGCTACAATTCCATAAACACACTCAATCAAATACTAATAATTGTATTGGGGTAAAATGACTCTTTTACCCCTGGTCAAAGTCAACTCTCCCGGTCAAAGTCAACCTACAGTTGACCTGACTCGCCGAGTTGGGCCGCCAACTCGCCGAGTCTCTATTCTCACTTCTCAACCCTACTCGCGGCTACTCATCGAGTATGGAATCAACTCGACGAGTTTCCTTTCGATTCTAGAACTCAGGCTATCTGCATCCGACTCGCCGAGTCGTATGAACAACTCAACGAGTTGTTCATGAGCTAAGTAGATTGCCTTGGACTCGCCGAGTTGTATGTACAACTCGTCGAGTCCCTCCATTACTGAGTCTAACCTCCAGCTCACTGATTCCACTCTACTACTCACTGGTCCCCACTCGTCATCACTCAAAAGGGGAAAAATCGGGGACTCGCGACTCGACTCGCCGAGTCGGAAGAACGACTCACCGAGTCGCATGCATGCAGCTACTATAAACTCGATTCTGCTTGAATCCAGTGCATAAAACTTATAGATCTGGGCTCCCTAAGCTCGATTAACACGTAAAGATTCTATCTTTACGTGCCGATATGCACCCATGAAGATTAAAAGGCTCAAAAAGCATAATAAAGGCTAGATCTAGGGTTCTCAGGCAAAGAAACTTCGAAAAGGCACTAGATCAGGGCTCTAAAACTCCTAAATGAACAGATCTAGGGATATCTCGACCCAACAAGGCATCCATACAACCATAAAGCTTGGAAAATACATTAAACTAGCCTTAGAGGTGTTCTAATGGAGGTTTTAAGCACAAAACAGAATAATTTCGAGACATACCTCAACGAACTCTGACTTTGGCCTTGGATCTTTGCTCTACACTTCCTCTTTTTGGTCCTTTCTTCTTTTTCTTCTTCAATCCTTCAAGAATCCACACAAAAACACTTTAATCATACAAGGAATGGTTTAGGGTTTCTCACAAGCTCTCTGAGGGTGAAGGAGGCGAGTTTGGGGCACATAACATTGCTTAAATAGTGAGCAAACCTGGGGATTTAGAGTTTCTTCCTGGCAGGCGGACTCGCCGAATCCCGAATATGGACTCGTCGAGTCGCCGACTTACACGTGCTCGAAATCTCGTCTCTACTCGACGAGTCGGGCTATAGACTCACCGAGTCCCTCTTGAAAACTTCTAAATAAATAACATGGAAACAACATACCAGAGACGGGTCGTTACATATAAGTTTCAAACAATAAACAAATTAGTCTAGACATTAAAGAACTAAAAAGAGTTCCTTTTTGTTATTATATCCTAAATTACTCATTGAGCAAAACAAGAACTACTTCACTAAAAATTGGACAAAATAAAACATTAGTCAATATTCAGTTAACATTTGATAATATAAGAATTACGTGATGATATGAAAAGAAAACAATAATTGCAAAACACAAACCGTACAAATTTATCAAAATAGAAATAAAATATTACCTAAATTTTGTGGAGAAAAAGCATAAACAATTAAGGAGATTCTGATTTTTCTACAAAGCCAATGGACAAACCAACAAAGAGTGAATAAATGCTTAACCGTGAGAATTGAGGATTGAGAGGATGAGAGCTTAGATACAAAATACCAGATAATAGAGGTCATGAGATTGAGATTGAGATTTTGTTCTATACCGAAAGCCAAAGAGGCGAGATGAAAACCCATATGTAGGTAAAGACGTATGGTAAGTTACCATTGCAATGACATCAATCGCTAAGGGTAGTAAGAACGGCGTCCCTATAGATCTTGTTTATTGTTTATCGTTGCAGCAGATCAAAAATTTTGTCTCCTCGTCTTCAATTTCTACTGTACTCGCTTATACTCCCTATGATTTTTTTCATTTGCCGCCTTCGACTACTCCTCCCCAGTCGCCTCCAGCAGCTGCATTCATGATCCAAGTATTGACAAGATTGGGCCACAATTTTTTTCAACACCAATAGCAACTTGCTGAAAAGTGATGCCCCTATAGGATGTGATGCCCTGGGCAGTGGCCAAGTTCGGCCGGCCCTGTCCACATTTCATTAGTATCTAGCATACCGACGAAGCCCTATGACCCATAAGTGTCTGACACATAATAGTCTTCAAGTAGAAGCTTTGTCAGTGCGATTTACAAAATTTTGTCTAGGGAATCTCTGTCATATCAAAGGTAAAACCAAGTGTTGAAGCTAATCGTTGCCCAATTTTCAGTTCATCCACTTTAACAAGTGAGTGCATAGTTACTTTCCACTTAGACATAGATATAAAGTATCTAGATAATTAAATGTTATGTGTACCTATTATTTGAATTACTTGATATCCGTGTTAGATAAATTATATGATTTTAACTTAATTCAACCGTATATGTATTTTCTTATATATTTATATAAAATATATTGGGTAGTGATAGGTAATGAAAATAATGAGATAGTGAGAGGACTTGACTATTAATGAACCAGTCATCTAACATAGTATAGATGACGACCACAGACTATTCTAGATAGTCTAGTGGATCGTTTGCATGCTCGCAACTTGTAGGTGTTAATGAACTATCTATTCATTTGATGTACTTTATCCCCATCTTGGTTGCCTTATTGACACATATTACTATAGGAATCCCCGGAGCAGTATTGTCTACCCGTTGATGATGATGATCCTTAGGATGGGTCCCTTCAGATCAATATTTTAGGATCAGTATGTGAGAATAACGAGAATAGGTAATTGGGTAAATGATTTGTTGTGAATTATATAATTAAAAGAACTTAATTATTCTGGGTTGAAAACCCTATGTGCTTACCAGACCCTCAAGCCTGACCCACTCGGTTTCTTTGTATCACAGGTACGGTACAAAGGCATATGGATGATGAGTGATTTGAGGAGTTTTTAGGCCATTAGTATAATACGATGTTGTATGGCCTATTAAGACTTGTTTATGCTTATGTGTCGGTATTGACGATGACATCTCATGGTCTTAAATAATAATAATAATAATAATAATAATAATAATAATAATAATAATAATAATAATAATAATAATAAGATACGTTTCCTCGGAAATGTTTTGATAATGACATTATCATGTTTTGTGAACAAATTCAACATTAAATTATATACTCTAAAATAAAATAAGCATAATTAAATTGGCCTTTTCTAGTTGTGAAAATAGGGATGTCATAGTGACCTAAAGCTTTTCACATGAAGAATAAGTCGTAGTGACTTGGGAGCAGTTTTTGGAGATGTTCCATGTGGAGTATGTTCCACTTGTAGAGAGAGAGCGAATAGCATAAGAGTACCTGTCGCTCAAGTAGAGAACTGAGTTGGTGATGGAGATTACCGAGATGTTTACAAAGAGAGCCTTTTACTACCCAGAGTATACCACTTCAGAGCAGGTGTAGATGTCGTGATACTTGAGTATGCTCAAGACGGAGATTTGAGAGTTCATGTCGACACAGTCGTATTGGTCTTTGGCAAAGCTGCAGTCAAATTCCAGGAGGAGGGATATTGAGTTAGAGATCCAAAGGAAAGAGGAGAGGTCAGCTTCAGTGCAGTTGCAGCCAGCGGCTAAGCGGTTCAAGTTCGCCGACTCGAGATTTGGACCAGTAGAGCAGAGGGGTTTCAGGTGCGATAAGTGTGGGAAGTTTCATGGTGGAAGGTGTCAATTTGTTAGAATTCTTCGGTGTGGTAAGGAGGAGCTTTTCGATAGAGATTGCAGGTAGAGCAGGTGGGTTTGTTTCCATTGTGACCAACAGGTCCACACCAGAGGTCATTGCCCCCTTCCCGTGTTCAGTAAAGTGTAGGATCCCACACCTTAGCATGGCAGAATCTCAAATCATAAAAACTGTTGATCTGTGTGTACAGTCCCGCTGTTGCAATCCGATAAGTACCTGAAAAAGATTTAAATCCACAATTGTAAGCTAAAGCTAAGTGAATTCCCCAAAATACCTTACATAACAATACACATACAATGCATACACACAAGAGCCTACAGTCTGACTAGACAGCCTCGCAAGGCCTACGATATGCATGGACTGATCTCCCGAGCCTACAATCTAACCGGACCACCCCTTGGAGCCTACAATATTGTTGGACCGTTCCCTTGAGCCTACAGTCTGACTGTACCACCTCGCAAGGCCTACGGTACACCTGGACCGCCCATATATCTTGGCCTACAACACAAAGCAAGATCGCCTCAACCCAACCATAATATGTCGACATATGCAAACAAACAAACAATAGCCAAAAAATACAGATAATCATAGCAGATCTACCAAACTAACAGATCACTACAGAATAACAACATCTTACATGCAATGATACATACTGTAGTACAAAGTATAATGAGAAAACTTACATGTATTCAACAATTGAATCTCAACAGTATCTATTACAAACCACCTGCATCAATCCTTCCAGCCGCACCCAGGTCTTTGGTCATCATCTCTTTCGGCGAGGCAGAAACTTCGGCGACACATCCTTCTACCGACGCTAACTCTCCATCTCTCATTCTCTTATGACTTTTTTCTACTTTATTTTTAGCAATCCCACTTCCCATTCTCTCACAGGCACCAACAGAAAGCTTCTATTATAGAGAGGCTGCTACTAAGTGTGCATGATGAAAAAAATGACATCTCCAATAATCATCACTACCATTGATGACCTTAAGCGCCATAAAAATGAGCAAAACACTCACACTAACTTACTCTCCTGTTTGATTGTATCGCCGGAAAATAGGTTTGGCAAAACTCCTCCGATCATCACTTAACCATACCCCTCTCTCTCTCTCTGTCTCTCTCTCTCTCTCACTGCAACCAGGAACACACTAAAATACACTCCTTTGCGATTTTGAGGTTGTTTCTCTCTGCAGAGCTCGATCAGGTGCAACAAACAAATAGGAGAACAAATCCTCCACATGATGTCACTAACAGGGGGACAGTAAGTACACTTTCACAACAAAGCAAAAATAGTCCCTGAGGTTTGGGCTCCACTCTAAGTTTCGTTAAACATATGTTTCAATAATCCTTCTTACTTCCTTTTTTCTCAAACAAGGTGATTATGGAAATATTATTATTAATATCATTATTGTTACTTAATTATATAATTAATTACTTAATCACTTGACTTTTAGATGACAACAATCTTATAAATACATTTATAACTTAAAACATTAATGATTCTCGAATTATATGTGTATGTATATATTCTAAAATTCATATTCCTCCTTAGAAATAAATAAACGAAAATCGAATCTTACACTCATTCATGTTTCATCGTTTTAACTTTGTGTTTATTAGTTAATTGTGGCTAATATGCATATGAATCTAAATTATGTATGAGTAATCAAGTAAGTAAGAGAGAGACAATAAAGCATCAATGCGATGAAAACTTCAACTCGGTTTCTTTTTTTATGTGTTACATTTAGAACGTGATATTTGAATAACGATTTAGGAATATGGACGTTTTAGATAACGACAAATCTATAATCATGATCGATAACGACATATTTGTAATCAAAGGAACATGGAAATTTCGGGGGCGGGGTAGGAAGACTGAACATTTCGAGGGCAAGGGCGGGATGGGGGAACAGAGAAATTTCGGGGGCGGGAGCGGGGGATGCACTCTCTGTCCCGTTTGTCCCTGTTGACATCCCGATTTCAAACACTATAAGAATATAATGAAAAGTAAAAAATAATATTATAGAGGGTGTAATCGTTTTTTTAATTTTAAAATTAATAATATCCACAAGTGATATCGACGAAAATGACTAAATCTATATTTTTCCAAAGTTTAGAACTTAGCCAAAAAAAAAAAAAAGACATTATAATTTTGTCATAATAACAATTAATAAAATACGTTGTTTAAAAATAATAAAAATATATTATCGTTTTTAGGTAAATAAAAAAATAGTATAAATCATATAAACTTAACAATGATACAACCACTAACACATATAAAGAGAAAAAAGTTGAAGGTATGGTCGGTGCATTGAGCATGGAGTTTGTTGCACAAAGAGATAGAATCCATTAAAGATCTGGTAATAAATGCCGTTTAATCTGACACAGCTGGAGACGGATTCAAGCCGTGAACCTCGGTAACATGGCCAAGATGCTCATCTCAACCCAAAATGACGATATTATTTTTGTCAAGGCCGATGACGTTGGCAACTGCTTCACCTCCATATGGTTATATATATTTTCTCTCTTTGTACAATAATTAGTTAATTTCTTATAGTTTCATGCAAAAGTGGACTTCTTAATTACAAAATTTTTTAATTGGAAAATGACTTTGTAGTTATCTTTTTGCACAATCATATTTCTAACTCTTGAATATCCCTACATCCTTGACACCTAGAAATTTATCAAAGTCAACTCGTTAATTTCTCTTGGAAGGGATTACCTCGTCCACAATGTTCCAAAGCCCTGTCTCGTTATAATGGTATAATCCTCTTGGAAGTTTTTTATAGAAGTTAGCGTATTTCTCATCCTTCATTATTATTTAGCATATGGATGGTTATTTGGATTATTCTCTTCTAAAGCTTGAACTTTGAAGGATGTTGGCTGTATTAGTTTTCTTATAGTGATGAGCAATTTTTTTCTTAACAGCAGTTGCAAAAAGAAATTATAGTGGTGGTGCATAAAGTTTATATTAAAGAAATAAATAGCAAGATATATATAGAAAAATATTCATAAATGGTCTTTTGTCAGTATCCCGTAATACTATAAGTTTAGTCCTTAATTTTTATTTATTTATTTTTTTTGTCTCCAATTATGGTTCATGTTGTTTGAATTTTTTTTTTTATAGATTGTCCTTTTGGCTCACTCCAATCACATTTGATTTATTATGTGAAATCATGTGCAAATAAAATGAAGACAACCTGGTCATTTCATTTTTATTACTTTTTATAAGCTTGTAATGACCATATTTTTCAACACTCTCTTCTTCCCCTCTTAACCCCACCTTCACGAATGTTATTTCCCATTTGAAGAAATCAAGAAAATGGTGATTTGTCGATGTGGAGGTCTAGTGATCAAGTTGACGTTAGGAATCGATCTTAACCTGGTGGTAGGCAATTTTGGAGTTGTATGCGGTTTGGTAAGAAATGTGGGTTCCTTGGGTGGGTAGACCCTCTGATGTGCCCATGGGAAATTGTTATTCCATGTTTTTTTAGATTTATGAATAGACTCCAAGATAAGGGAAGACTCCAAAAGGCTGACAGATGAAGCTGCTCTTATTCGATTCATGGATTTTTGTGTGTTTGGTATTATTCTAGTTATTAAAGTGTTGGTTTGTTTTGGTGTTGAAGCTTAAAGTGTTAATTTATTTTGATGTTGAACTTTGTTTTAATAATTGAAAAATTGTAGTAGTTTTTTCGGTGGGAATGGGAAGGTGTTTTTGGCTAATATTTTGGTTATATGCATACGTTTTTGTATATATGAAATCAAGTTAACGTAATGGTATTTCTTGTTGGATTAAGTGTCTATGGTCTTAACTAAATTGGTATAATTTACAAAATAAAAGTAAAGTCATTTTTGGGTTGTCCTCATAATTAGGAAATAGTTTCGATTGATAATGAGAGAGAGAGAGAGAGAGAGAGAGAGAGAGATAAATAATTTATTAATATATTATATGATTAATATTAATTAGAAATGGTAATAATTAATTAAGAATTAATTTGGAATTAATTTTGGTTAATTAGAATTAGTTAGATGTATAGAGACACGACTATAATTGTTCAAAAGTTGAGCAAGGGCGAGGATCCAGAGTCTTCCTACGGTGGTCGGATTTAGGGCTTCTTTAGGAAGGATTCTGGAAGCCTGCAAGTGAGATAAGGAAACTAGATATGTATTAGATTAAAATATTGTTATTTTAAATTCAAATCTAGGGTTTCAGGGATTATCTAGCAGTTATATAAAGGGTCATAATCCTAAGCCAAAACTGATCCCTCCTCCACTAATAGAGAAATCGATTTTATCCTCGCACTCTCTTCATTTTCGATCCTAGGGTCTCATTGGGTTTGGGTCTAACACATTAGAGGCTATCACAATATTGGAGCGAGACTTTCCAATGAGATTTCAAGAAGAATTTTTTTTAGCTTAATTCAATTTAAGCAAACGTATGTTTTCTTACTTGTAATTTTGAATTACAATAGGGTTAAAAGTTTTGTTTCATAAAGTGTGTTTCTATAATAATGAAAACCCATAGAATGTTTTTAGGTTGCATGTACCCATAAGTGTTTATGTGAAATTTCACATGTACAATGATTTTGTAACCTTTAAACATCAATACTTTTCATTTTCATGTGTTGACCAATTAGTTTTGTGGTTATCAAATACTTCATAAAATCGTATCACTATATAAGAAACATTACATTATTAAGTAAACTGACACATATATTGACACAAAGATAAAGACCATAGACATCAAACACTTTATAAAACCATATAAGCATATAAGAAACATTATATCATCAAATCAATTGTTTTGGACAACCAAATATAGAAAAATACTACCAAAATGCCTCAAACGACTACCATTGGTGTCCTAAAATAACCTTAAACCACTACCAACAAGCCTTAAACAACTACCATTGTTTTTCCAAAGTAACCTTAAACAACATACATTTAAGGAAGTTAAAAAATGCATACTAACTATTTACCAAACAAACCAAGCTAACAATTAACTACTTAGCAGAACCTATATCCCCTTACCTCTACCCTGATTCTTCTCTTTTGCTCTAACTTGATATGATTGACCAATTCACTTGCCCTTTACATGTCCTTAAATTATTCCCTTTGTTATGACATTTTTCACATGTAAATGTAAGATACTTCCTGCTTAATTTGGTGGGTTGGCTCATGGGCTCATCAATACCCCTCTTCCTCTTCTTCTTTCGCCTTCATATATATACATAAAGAAACATGTTAATGTTGGATTATATGAAAACATGTTACTTATTATAAGTCAAATACAAACATGATTGTGATGTTTAGGAGAGGTCAAACTGAAAGGACAATCATTTTTTGGCCAAATGGACCAACTATTTATTGGATCAATTTTGTTAAAATTAGCCCTCCATGACATGTAACAAGGATGAACCCACTCCTCAACATCATGGGAATCCTCTCAATTCTCAATCTTATCCCAAATGGCACAAACATCATGTTTACATGGTAAACCTGTAATCTCCTAATATCTAGAAGTGCATGTCCTCTCATTTAGATTTACCATAAATTGATCTTTCCATAGACATTTGACTTGATATTTCTTACTTCTTGAACATTAAAATTAGCATAAAAGTCACCTAATATTGAATAATCTTCTAGAAATGAGTCATAATCATCTACCAAATTACATTGGACCCTGCCACCATTGTAACATCCTAAATTTTCAACCAAATTATATTCTTTTTAAAGTATAACTAAACATCCCAAAATCATTTTTCATCAAAGATAAAATGTATCAAGTTGTTTCAAAAATCATAAATCAAGTCAAAATATAAATAAGAGTTTGAGTAAAACCAAAAACATAATATCTTTTGATGTATGTACAGTCAAGTCGAGCCCTTCCCCTTGTCAAAAGAATAATATAAAAAAAATAATTTAAAACATAAGTACAAAAGTTAGTTGTTTCCTCAATATACCACATATTCTATAATAACTACGCACATAATGGTAGACTCACGACCACTTTTGTGATAACTACTTACAAACACTTTTTTGATATTTTTCCACGAACACTTTTGCGACATGGGCTCACGGTCACTTCATGATACCTCACCCTTCGGCCTATAGGATCATGGCCAAAGTCATTCCACTATAATCCATATAAAGCATATACACCTATCATGTAGCACCTGGTTCCTGGTATGTAAATTTTATTGAGTATTTTCCTTCTTTTTAGCCTTGGACTCGGCGAGTCATAGGACCGAATCGCCGAGTAAGGACGGGACCCGGGACATGTTTAAGTTGGCGACTCGGCGAGTCCATATTCTGGACTCGGCGAGTCACCGCTGTTGGATGAAACCCTAAGTTTCAGGGGTTGCACCCTATTTAAACGATGTTTTGTGCCTCATATCCGCCCCCATTGCGTCCAGAACTCTCCCTCTCGAAGCTCTAACTCCTTTTTTGGTAATTTGGGTGATTTTGGTGCATTTCTTTGAAGTTTTGGAGAGAAGAAGAAGGTAGATCAAAAGGAGAGGAAGAAGATCCAGAATCTTTGTGCCATTTCAGAACTTCTAGAGGCATTGGACTCGAAACCCTCTCTGTCCCTTCATTATTATCTCATTGAGAGCTTGTGATAGCCATTTCAAGGCTTCTTCTAGTCTTGACCTTTGTGTAATGAGCTTATAGTGTTGAGGGACTTCAGATCTAGGCATGTTTGGACTCTAAGGGCTCGGATCTGTAGCCTTTATGGACCCTCATTGCTTGAAAACCTTGGATCTACCATTTTAAGTACATTTTGAACCCTAAAATTCGTATTGGTGTATATCTACACGTAAAGTTGGAAACTTTACGTGTGATTCGTGTTTTAGGAGTCCAGATCTGTGAATGGCATGGACTGGAATCGAGCAGATCTGTGTATTTAGTGGGTGCATGGCAACGACTCGGCGAGTCGTTCATGTGACTCGGCGAGTCTATTCGCGAGTCTCCGAGTTTGTCCCCTTTTCGTAGTGTCGAGTGAGCAGTGAGTCACGGGGTGTGACTCAGTGAGTCGGAAGCTGAACTCATCTATGGAGGAACTCGGCGAGTCATTGCCCTGACTCGGCGAGTTCAAGGCAATCTCCTTAGATCAAGAACAGACTCGGCGAGTTGTTCATACAACTCGGCGAGTCGCAGCATAAGTGTTCTTCGGATGAAGATGGACTCGGCGAGCTGTTCATACAACTCGGCGAGTCTTAGCATAAGTGTTCATCGGATGAAGATGAACTCGACGAGTTGTTCATACAACTCGACGAGTAGGATGAAGGACTTGAATATCAGTTTAGAAGGAGAACTCGTCGAGTCGTCGCCTAACTCGACGAGTAGAAACGGGATTCAGATCAATCGTTTGGGTAGGGACTCGGCGAGTTGGAAAGCCAACTCGGCAAGTCGGGTCAACTGAAAGTTGACTCTGACTTTGACATAGGGCATGATCAGGGGTAAAATGGTCATTTTACCCAAAGGACAGTTAGCAGTGTTTGATTGAGTATGTTGTGGGAATTGCAGCTGGAGGATTTCCGGAGCAGCAGCAGCAACAGTAGACAGTCAGTTCCCGATCAGATCAGCAGCTACTTCGAGGTGAGTTACCTTCCAGTAGCGGTGGGTCTACGGCCACAATGCCGGCCCACCAGTAGGAGTTGTATGTAGATGATTGTCTCCGTGATATTCATCTAGGGATTACTACTACCTGTGTTATGTTTATGTGCTAGTATGATATGATGTTATGTGCTAGTGACAGTAGGGGGGAGATAGTCCTCGAGGTATCCGGTCGGTAGGGCCGAAGGGGTAGTCATACCCAACCATGTTAGATAGATTCTGATATTATGATACATGTTATGTGGTAGTAGTGGAGGGGAGGATAGTTCCCCAGCGTCCGTTCGAGAGGACCGAAGGGGAGGCCAGCACCCAGATATGCTAGGCAATATCCGGTCGAGAGGACCGAAGGGGAGGCCAGCACCCAGATATGCTAGGCAATACCCGGTCGAGAGGGCCGAAGGGGTAGGTCGGGCACCCAGATATGCCTGACAATATATGTATGTTACGAGATTATATGGTATGTGGTACAGTGGGGGAACTCACTAAGCTTTGTGCTTACGGTTATCAGTTTTGGTTTCAGGTACCTCCTCAGCTAGGGAAAAGGAGTCGTCGCGGTAGCAGCATGTCACACACACACACACTCTCTTGTTTCCGCAGTTACGAGTTTATTCTGGGATTGATACTCTGATATTTGATTGATCGAATGTTGTGGTTTTCAATTTGGTTTTCGATGTGAAATGGTTTAATCAAAAAATGTTTTAACTATTAATGCTTTCATGTAATGTTTTATAACGAAATTTTTGGACGTGAAAATTGGGTCGTTACATATCATATAGCTACCAATCTTCAAGTAAAACTCCACTAGTCTAACTAATATAGAGAAACATACATGTCACACATAATATATTGAAACCTATCATATACACCTATCATATAGCAACAATCATACCATAGCATTACACATGCATCGTATACATAGAGAAACAAACATGTCACACGTAATATATTGAGAAAAGTCACATACATCAAGTAGTCATGAATCCACAACATTCTATGTAAAGATACAACTAACATGAACCACCTAATACCAAACAGATGCCAAATCTCAATCTAATACTCAAATTCCTAAAAGTTTGACAAAAAGGAAAAATGGTTAAAAGGTTAACGACCAATGGGTCAAATTCAATGGTCAACTGTTCAACACACCGTGACCTAGCTCATGGTCGCGTCACGACCATTAGGTGACAAAATAGTGGTTGTTTAGTGGCCATTTTACATTCAATAGTGGTTCTTTATCCCATTCTGTTGGGATTGGCCTGCTTTCGTGGGTCCCTCATCGCCTATTCGATTGGTTGCTAGGAGTTGGGCTTGCTTTTATGAACTCTAAAGCTCTTAAATGAATTGACGGTCCATTAACTTGTTTTTACAAGTTCACCTAAATTTCTTAGGTTCCCACCACTTATTTGGCTGATATTGGTGGGAGTTGGTTTTCATCTCACGAAATCCAAATATACATTTTACAAGCTACTTGATATGAATTGACAGTCTGCATCATCACTTGTCATCACTAGTGGAACCCGAGTTTCTCGGGTTCCCCTCCACTTATTGAATGGGTTAGTAGTAGTTGGTTTTCGTTTTATGAAAATCAAAATATAAAATGTTGTGTTTTGCAATTGAAATGATGGTTTTATTTCACTTGTTATTACAACTGCAAATTGTGCTTCACAAGTTCCCTACCGCTTATTCCATAGGTTTTGGTAGGAGTTGGTATTCTTTTCATGAAATCCAAATTCTTTTTATAATGAAGTGGCGGAATTCATTTCACGTGTTAAAGCAAGTGTGACCTACTTTGGTGGGACCCTCATCTCCAATTCGATGGAATAATGAGAGTTGGGCTTCTTTTTATGAAGTTCAAAAGTTTATAAGGAATTGATGGTTTTGGTTTTCACTCATACAAAAATTTTATCATTGATGGTTTTAGTTATGAAAATTTACAGATTTGGTTGAAGATGCGATTTAAAGAGAAATTATTTAGCAACCATTCAACAAACACATACAATGAGGGATAGCTTATCAAGTTGCAAGTTTAATTGGCCCAACAATTCCTAAATTTTTAGTTCGTTTGATGAGCTCACTTCAAGCCATCAATTACCCTATTCCAGCCATTAATTACCCAATTCCATGTCTTGGTATCACAAAGTCAGAATCAAGTTGCCACTAGGGGTGAGCAAACCCAAACCAAGAAACCGATTAAAACCGAAAAAACTGAAACCGAAGCAAAACCGACGGTTAGGGTTTGAATTTTTTAAGAACAGAAAAATCGGGTTAGGTTTCGGTTTTTACCCAAAAACCAACCCATCCAACCCAAGAAACCGACCCATACTTAAAACCGAAAAACCGTCAAACGGACCCCTACTTGATTGTGTTTTGGTTGTAATAGATTATTTCGAGCTTTGGTTGTAACTTTTAATAGACGATTTGTTGTAAGACTCATGTTATTTGAAGTATTTAACTTAAATTAGGTGTTTTTTTGAAGTATTTAACTTGTTGCTTCATTTATGGAAAATGGGTTAAAACCCAAAACCCGTGAGTGTATGGGTTGAACCCAAGAAACCAAAAAACCACCCAAACCGACCTCAAAACCCGAGAAACCGAACCGACCTGAAATCGATCCTATTGAGTTCTGAAAACCAGAAGCCGACCATTTATGGGTTGGGTTGGGTTTATGTCCAAAACCTACCCAAACACAGCCCTAGTTGCCACATTTAATGAAATAGATAAAAGAAATGTTCACAAGTCAAAGAACATAAGATCAAATTGGAAGAACTTTCTTGTGCCTTTGTAACAGCCCGGATTCCCAGGTATTATTCATTCTTATATTTTGGTGATTTGTGAGGAGACTCGGCGAGTTGGAGCCCAAACTCGCCGAGTATGATCGCGGCTATGGGCACGGGTTCGCGTTTGGACTCCGAGTCCAAAAGTGGACTCGGCGAGTCCACGCTGTTTAATGAAACCCTAATTCCCCAGGTTTGGAGCCTATTTAAGGGCACTTATAGCCTCCCATTGCGGCTACCAGTCCCTTGAGAGAACCCTAAGAGAGCTAAATCGTTTTGGGAGAGAGGAAGTCACTTTTGGGCCTTTGTATTCCTTGTTTAGCAAGAAGAAGGTGGCAAGAGCAAGGAGGAGGTGAGATTCTAGCAGATCCAGAGTCCAGAGGCTTCATTTTGAGGTAATTGTTTGAACCTCCTTCAGTTTTAGGGTTGATATTTAGATTTAGGGTTTTCTAACCCCTTTGGAGAGCGATTATGTGAAGCAAATGGTCCTTCTTCGAGTTTGTGCCTTGGATCTGGACTCAAAGAGGTCCAGAGACCTTAACCCTTGGAGCTTTTTGGGTTATTATGGAGTTGTTGGACCTAGGTTGTCATTTTTGGGACCAAATATCCTTTTGATGCCTTGTGGGGGTTATACAAGCATCAAGTTTCAAACTTTACGTGACATTCATGCTTGGGAAGGCGAGATCAATGGTTTGGGGAAGTAGATCTGACCTCAGAAGGTCAATAGAGTTTGTGCATGGCATGAACTCACCGAGTTGTTCTTGAGACTCGGCGAGTAGGGTTGGGGTTTCACGTAAATTATTCAGCAGGTAGACTCACCGGGTTGGGGGATGACCCAGTGAGTCAGGGAGAGTCAATAGGGGGCTGAGTCAAGCCGAAACTCGCTGAGTTGTTCTTGAGACTCGGCGAGTTGAGTCGTGGTGGCCCCGCAATTTATGCCAGGTGGAACTCGTCAAGTTAGGGAAGTACTCGACGTGTCAAGAGAGGATCCGAGGGAGTCAGTGAACTCGTATAGACTCGCCGAGTCGCTCTAGTGCACTCGCCGAGTCCGGTCAAAGTTGACCGTTGACCGTTGACCATTGACCAGAGTTGACCAGTGTTGACTTGATAGGGTTAGTCAACCTTAGTTGTGAAAGAGTTAATTAGAGATATATTGTGTTATAGGAGAATTATAGCTCAGGGGATCGAGCGCGAGTGATTTCCGGGATTTACGAGTTATCGAGATACGCGAGGTGAGTCTTCTCACTATACTTTACCTTGAGTAGGTAATCGGAGTTATGTGACAGAGTATTTGTATTCTATATGTATGTTATGTGTTGTACTGCATTATTTCTATGTGATTTATGTTGTGCATGATTATAGAGTTGGAACCGGAAGGTTCACAGAGATAGAACCACAGGGTTCACAAAGTAGGGTCCACGGACCCACAGAGTTATAGCCTCGAGTGGCTAATATGTTTTATGTGTAATATTTTGGGGAACTCAATAAGCTTTGTGCTTATAGTGTTTGGTGTTATTTGTTTCAGGTACTAATGATGACCGTGGGAAGGCGCCGGCTTGATCAGTACACACACACGGGATTTTTATGTTATGAGATCTTGGGATTTTTTTTATATGGCATGGATTGAGTTTCAAATATTGATGTTTTTATGAATATTAAATGAATTATGTTTTTATAAAAAGCGAAAAATTGCTTTGAAATTTACGGTGTTACAAGTTGGTATCAGAGCCTTGGTTTAAGGGATTCGAGTACACCTTCGAGCATATTTGAACTCAAACTGAGGATTTGAGAAGTATTTTCAAAAAGAGTAAAAGATTTTTGGACAAACACAGAGCATAGTTGTGTGTACGATCAGTCCGCGTCCGAACGGTGATTTCCCAAAATACCCTCATGTTACGTGATATTGATATTGATATGGTGTATTCTCATGCTAGAGTAGGCTAGATACTCCTATTAGGACTAGAGTGGCCTGATTTGTGATGCCTTAGCCTAGGGAGAGGTGAGCTGCTATGAGATGCTTGAGAGTGAGTCGGTAGCAGCGAGGGGCTTATGAGAGATCTGTTAGAGAGTGGATTATGCGTAATAGAGTACTTGGAACTTGGGATCCGAAGAGGAGGACTTGGGGTGTATTCTGATACGGTGTGAACAGTAGTATTGGGCCCGTACTACTAAAAGCACCGGGGCGGTGTACAGCCCAAGTAAGAATCTTTGGAATGCCAAGGATCAAGGAGGAATGGGTTTTCGAGTGTGAGTATGCTCGATTGGATTCTAATTTATCGTATGTTGTATTTCAGAGGTAGATCATGGTGAGGACACGTCTTATGCTTGAGAGTTGTGGGGCCAGTGATGAGGAGATCCGCCGGATCATCCATGAGGAGGTGGCTGCGGCCATCAGGGTAGAGATACCAGAGATGTTCGGGTCTATTAAGACCACGTTGATTGAGACTTTCGACGAGCGTTATGTTGCTCTTTCTGAGGCTGCTGTTGCAGCGGCCACCGCAGCTATTGTTGCCGCGAGGCCGCAGGGTGGTGATGTGTTGCTGTTCCGAGTGTTCAGCAACACAAAACCGCCGAAGTTTGATGGGACCCAGGACCCGGTGGCGGCTATGAGATGGATTTATGACATAGAGGGTGTTTCTTCACTTGCTCATCTCCTGAGCATTTGAGAGTTCGATTCACGCTGAACCAGCTTCGCTTGGGAGCGAAGGACTGGTGGAAGTTTGTGACGGCGCACTTTACGCCTGCTGAGCTTGCGGTAGTGACCTAGGAGAGGTTCACTGCCATGTTCCGAGATGAGTACGTTCCCCAGGTGGAGAGGGAGCGTTTGACCCAGGAGTTTTTGACCCTCAAGCAGGGTACTAAGTCTGTTACGGTGATTACCAGGATGTTCCATGAGAGGGCGATGTTCTGCCCTGAGCACGTGTCCACTGAGCAGGCACGTATGAGTCGGTATTTGAGTATTTTGAGGCGATACATTCGGGAGTTCGTGGCGAACTCCTCGTACTGGACATTTGCCGAGCTTCAGGTAAATGCCCGGAAGAGGGAGATTGAGCTAGAGACTCAAGCCAGGGAGGAGGCGGAGTCTCAGAGGAGGGATCGGCGACTGGCACAGTCCCAGCCGGCAGCCAAGCGGGCCAAGCCTGCTGATCCCAAATCGGGGAGCCAGAAGGGCCGCACTTGTGGAAAGTGCGGCAAGGGTCATGATGGAGTATGTAGAGCTGGATCTTGCTACAAATGTGGCAAGGAGGGGCATATGGCCAAGGACTGCCCCAAGAGGTTTGCAGTGTGTTTTCACTGCAACCAGACCGGACACCGGAAGGCGGAGTGTCCGCAGTTGCGGGGATCAGCTCAGGGAGCACCTCTGGGATCTGCCCCTGCCACCATCAGAGCTACCGAAATTCGGCCAGTAAAGGCCGAGGCGCCGAGGGCACGAGGGAGAGCCTTTCAGTTGACCGCGGAGGAGGTCCGCGTAGCGCCCGATGTCGTGGCTGGTATGTATTCTTTCGTGTGTTTATTTTGATGTTGAGATATTATGCTTCTATTATGTTATGCGTAGGTACTTTTCTTGTGAATTCTGTACATGCCTTGGTGTTATTTGACTCGGGTGCGAGTCGGTCTTTTGTATCTTTGGCTTTTAGTCAGCATATCAGTGTTAGTCGTGAGGCGTTGAGTCGGCCTCTGAGAGTTTCCATAGCTGATGAGAGGGTGATATATGCCACGGAGATTCTCTGGGGATGCGTGTTCGAGATTTTCGGTGTTGAGTTCCCGATTGATTTGGTTCCTATTGCGATGGATGATGTCTGTGTCATTGTGGGCATGGACTGGTTGAGCAGATTCGGTGCGGTTATCGACTACGAGCGACAGCTGGTGACCATACGAGACCCTAGTGGGGGAGTTCTTTCGGTGTACGGCGAGGGTACACGTTCGGGGTCAGCATTTTGTTCGGCCGCTAGGGCAAGGTAGTGTCTTCAGCAGGGCTGTAAGGGTTTTGTGGCGTATGTGATGGATACGCGAGTGGATTCCGAGAGGCCGAGGTCAGTTGAGGAGGTTCTGATAGTGCGTGAGTTCCCGGATGTATTTCTAGAGGAGTTTTTGGGTGTGCCTCCTGTGAAGCAAGTGGAGTTCAGTATCGATTTGGTTCCGGGGGCCGCGCCTATCGCTAAGGTGCCTTATCGCCTCACACCTCCAGAGATGCAAGAGTTATCCTCGCAGCTTCAGGAGCTGCTGGGAAAGGGGTTTATTCGGCCGAGCAGCTCGCCGTGGGGAGCGCCTATCCTGTTTGTCAAGAAGAAGGATGGTTCACACCGGATGTGCATTGATTACCGAGAGTTGAACAAGCTGACGGTCAAGAACCGTTACCCGTTGTCGAGGATCGACGATTTGTTCGATCAGTTACAGGGAGCATCTTGGTTCTCCAAGATCGATTTGAGGTCTGGATATCATCAGGTGAGGGTGCGAGATGAGGACATCCAGAAGACAGCATTCAGGACGCGTTATGGGCATTACGATTTTGTGGTGATGCCTTTCGGGCTCACCAATGCCCCGGCAGTGTTCATGGATCTCATGAACTGAGTATGCAGACCGATGCTGGATCGGTCGGTGATTGTATTCATCGACGACATTTTGGTATATTCGAGATCTAGAGAGCAGCATGAGGAGCATTTGAGGGAGATCCTCGGAGTTCTGAGATCGGAGAGGCTTTATGCCAAATTCTCCAAGTGTGATTTCTGGTTGCGAGAGGTCCAGTTCCTGGGTCATCTCGTTAACCAGAAAGGGATATTGGTCGACCCGGCCAAAGTTGAGGCGGTAATGAGTTGGGAGGTGCCGAGGTCACCCTCTGAGATCAGGAGTTTCCTAGGGTTGGCAAGTTATTATCGGAGATTTATCAAGGATTTCTCTAAGATCGCTGTGCCACTCACCAGGTTGACCCGGAAGGGTATCGCTTTTTCATGGGGCCCCGAGCAGCAGGCCTCCTTTGAGACGCTTCGCCAAAGGTTATGCGAAGCCCCGGTGTTAGCCCTCCCGGAGGGGATGGAGGACTGTGTGGTATACTGTGATGCATCTATCTTGGGGTTGGGAGCGGTGCTGATGCAGAGAGGGCATGTGATAGCATACGCATCGAGGCAGCTGAAACCTCATGAGACGAGGTATCCCACCCATGATCTAGAGTTGGGGGCAGTTGTGTTCGCCCTCAATATTTGGCGTCACTATCTGTATGGGGTTCGGTGTACGATATACACAGACCATAAGAGCCTGAAGTATTTGATGGATCAGCCCAACCTAAATATGCGGCAGAGGAGGTGGTTGGATGTGGTCAAGGATTGTGATTGTGAGATTCTGTACCATCCGGGTAAGGCTAATGTGGTAGCCGAAGCCCTGAGTCGCAGGGCGGAAAGCGCCCCATTGCGAGGTGCATGTTTGCGATTGACCGTGATGGATCCGGTGTTGGACACCATTCGTGGAGCACAGGCTGAGGCCATGAGATCGGAGAACCAGAAGAGAGAGCGAGTTGTTAGGTTGGTATCGGAGTTCGTTACCGATGGTCGGGGCTTATGACTTTTCAGGGGCATATATGGGTACCGTTTGTGGGAGGGGCGCGTACCATTTTGATGGAAGAGGCTCATCGGTCGAAATTCTCGATCCATCCTGGGGCCACTGAGATGTATTTGGACCTGAGGAGGGAGTATTGGTGGCCTTGTATGAAGAGGGATGTTGTGTGGTTTGTTGAGAGGTGCTTAACCTGCCGTAGGGTTAAGGCCGAGCACCAGAGACCGCATGGTAAGTTGCAGCCGTTAGAGGTTCCCGAATGGAAGTGGGAACAGATCACCATGGATTTTATCACCAAATTGCCAAGGACTGCTAGGGGAGTCGATGCAATTTGGGTGATTGTGGACAGGTTGACGAACAGCGCCCACTTCCTTGCTATTAGTGAGAGCTCCTCCGCAGAGAAGTTAGCAGAGATGTACGTGAGGGAAGTGGTATCTCGGCATGGAGTGCCGATCTCGATTCTCTCTGACCGGGATGTACGTTTCACTTCCAGATTCTGGAAGAAGTTTCATGAGGAGTTGGGTACTAGGCTGCATTTTAGTACCGCATATCACCCCCAGACAGACGGACAGAGTGAGCGGACGATTCAGACGCTTGAGGACATGCTATGGGCATGTGTGTTGGATTTCGGGGGGAGTTGGGATACGTACTTGCCCTTGGCAGAGTTTTCCTACAACAACAGCCATCATTCGAGCATTGGTATGCCGCCCTTTGAGCTGTTGTGTAGGAGGAGGTGTCGGACCCCCATTTGTTGGGGAGAGGTCGGACAGCGTGTGATGGGCAGTACAGAGATCGTGCTTCAGACAACAGAGCAGATCCAGCAGGTCAGACAGAGGTTACTGACCGCTCAGAGTCGTCAGAAGAGTTATGCGGACAGACGCCGGTCCGAGCTTGAGTTTCAGGTCGGCGACTTTGTGCTCCTGAAGGTCTCTCCTTGGAAAGGAGTGATTCGATTCAGGGAGAGGGGCAAGTTGGGGCACCGATATATTGGTCCATTTTGGGTGATCGCGAGGGTAGGCAGGGTAGCCTATCGTTTGAAATTGCCAACAGAGTTGGGGCAGATTCACGACACTTTCCACATGTCGCAATTGCGGAAGTGTATAGCCGATGAGTCGGCAGTGGTTCCATTAGAGGATATTCAGGTGGATACGAGCTATGCCGAGAGACCAGTGGCAATCAGAGATCGGAAAATCAAGGTTCTGAGGAACAAGGAGATACCCTTGGTTTTGGTTCAGTGGCAGCATCGGAAGGGGTCCGAGATGACTTGGGAGCCGGAGCGTGAGATGCGTGAGCAGCATCCATAGTTATTTGCAGAGCGAGACTTCGAGGGCGAAGTCTAGTTCTAGTGGGGGAGAATTGTAACAGCCCGGATTCCCAGGTATTATTTATTCTTATATTTTGGTGATTTGTGAGGAGACTCGGCGAGTTGGAGCCCAAACTCGCCGAGTATGATCGTGGCTATGGGCACGGGTTCGCGTCTGGACTCGGCGAGTCCACGTTGTTTAATGAAACCCTAATTCTCCGGGTTTGGAGCCTATTTAAGGGCACTTATAACCTCCCATTGCGGCTACCAGTCCCTTGAGAGAACCCTAAGAGAGCTAAATCGTATTGGGAGAGAGGAAGTCACTTTTGGGCCTTTGTATTCCTTGTTTAGCAAGAAGAAGGTGGCAAGAGCAATGAGGAGGTGAGATTCCAGCAGATCCAGAGTCCAGAGGCTTCATTTTGAGGTAATAGTTCGAACCTCCTTCGGTTTTAGGGTTGATCTTTAGAGTTAGGGTTTTCTAACCCCTTTGGAGAGCGATTATGTGAAGCAAATGGTCCCTCTTCGAGTTTGTGCCATGGATCTGGACTCAAAGAGGTCCAGAGACCTTAACCCTTAGAGATTTTTGGGTTATTATGGAGTTGTTGGACCTAGGTTGTCATTTTTGGGACCAAATCTCCTTTTTATGCCTTGTGGGGGTTATACAAGCATCAAGTTTCGAACTTTATGTGACATTCATGCTTGGGAAGGCCAGATCTATGGTTTGGGGAAGCAGATCTGACCTCAGAAGGTCAATAGAGTTTATGCATGGCATGAACTCACCGAGTTGTTCTTGAGACTCGGCGAGTAGGGTTGGGGTTTCACGTAAATTGTTCAGCGGGTAGACTTGCCGGGTTGGGGATGACCCAGTGAGTCAGGGAGAGTCAATAGGGGGCTGAGTCAAGCCGAAACTCGCCGAGTTGTTCTTGAGACTCGGCGAGTTGAGTCGTGTTGGCCCCGCGATTCATGCCAGGTAGAACTCGTCGAGTTAGGGAAGTACTCGACATGTCAAGAGAGGATCCGAGGGAGTCAGTGAACTCGTATAGACTCGCCGAGTCGCTCTAGTGCACTCGCCGAGTCCGGTCAAAGTTGATCATTGACCATTGACCAGAGTTGACTTGATAGGGTTAGTCAACCTTAGTTGTGAAAGTGTTAATTAGAGATATATTGTGTTATAGGAAGATTATAGCTCGGGGGATCGAGCGCGAGTGATTTCTGGGATTTGCGAGTTATCGAGATACGCGAGGTGAGTCTTCTCACTATACTTTACCTTGAGTAGGTAATCGGAGTTATGTGACAGAGTATTTGTATGCTATATGTATGTTATGTGTTGTACTGCATTAGTTCTATGTGATTTATGTTGTGCATGATTATAGAGTTGGAACCGGAAGGTTCACAGAGATAGAACCAGAGGGTTCACAAAGTAGGGTCCACGAACCCACAGAGTTATAGCCTCGAGTGGCTAATATGTGTTATGTGTGGTATTTTGGGGAACTCACTAAGCTTTGGGCTTACAATGTTTGGTGTTATTTGTTTCATGTACTAGTGATGACCGTGGGAAGGCGCCGACTTGATCAGTACACACACACGGGATTTTTAAGTTATGAGATCTTGGGATTTTTTTTTATATGGCATGGATTGAGTTTCAAACAATGATGTTTTTATAAATATTAAACGAATTATGTTTTTATAAAATGCGAAAAATTGCTTTGAAATTTACGGTGTTACAGCCTTTTTGCTGTCTACCCATGCAAACACAAGAAAATACATGAAAATGGAAAGAAAGATAAAGTTTTGCAAATTTTGCAAATGTCAAGAAAGATAAAACTTTCTTGTTCCTTTTTGCTGTCTACCCATGCCTTTTTCCTCGTCTCCACCTTTATCCCACCATTACAACCTACCCTCCTTCACCATACCACCATCGTGAACTGCACCATAAAATCGTCTACTGTTTCGTGTGTTGTATAAATTTTTTTTCATTTTTATGATACAAAACCGTAGGTTTTTTATAACCTACGGTTTCTTTTTTTTCTGTAGTTAAAACCCCCAAAACAGTAGACTTAAAAAAAATAATAAAAAAATAAAAATAAATAAAACGTATTTTTTCATCCAAAACTGTAGCTACGGTTTGGGAAACTGTAGGTTTTAAAAAACCTACGGTTTTGTATCCTAAAAATGAAAAAAAAAATTATACAAAACACGAAACAGTAGACGAATATCGAAACCTACGGTTTCGTGGGCTATATTCAGACATTTACTAATTTTTGGCTATAAATTGCTAATGAATTTCTTAATTTGGCTAGATTAGTAATCACCCCTTATTCCTATCTGTTAAAAAAATATGTTTAAGTGTTGAACTTATCGTGTTTATTTTTGTTCGATTAACTATTATGGAGTAATTCGTGTTTATGGGTTTAGTTGACTTCGGTTAAATGATAAGTTTAATTTGTTAAATTAGTTAACACAATTTGTATGGTAATTGTTTGATGTTAAAATGTGTGTTTAATGTCAAAATTGCTTAATGCAACTAGGTTAATTGACAATGTTTATTATCTGGCCAATAATAGATGTTAAATATTATTTCATTTTGTAATTTATTGCAAATTTTGACTTCGAGAGGAGAGTTAGTTGGGAAATCATTTGAACATGAGTGTGTGATTTCGTGATCCCATTTAAAATCAACATAGGCGTGTGTTGGTTCACTTTTAACAAAACAACTAAACCTAATGTTTTTTTAATTTCATGAGCTGCATAGAGGTATGAGTGAGTGATTTTAAATCGAATCATGAGACCGAGAGGTAATTGACAACTTTAGATGGTGTTAGCAAATTTATTATCACTATATTTGTGTTAATTGATTAATTGCATTAAATGAAACATTAAACCTGTAAATGTCAACTAAACCCCGCATTTCTCTTGTATGCTCAAACTCAAATTGTGTATTTGTTACTTTAATCACTTTGGTCTTAATATTGAATTCCTGGATTTCCTTTAGTTTGTTTTAGAAACATTAGTTGCTTTGTTTTATTTTATTTTAGTTTAGCTTTTAAAATTAGTTTTCATAGTTTAATCAAACCAAATCATTTTACCAACAACTACCTGATCATTCTTCTTTTAAGATAGATAGTCATTGTGGGTATGATATCTGGGCTTACGACAATATTACTTGCATGGCCTCGTATACTTGCGAGTATGCATTTTCATCAACAGTCGCGTAACATTCAAACTATGCATCATGACCCATTTTTAGGTACATATTTGTATAGATTTGATGATGCAAAAGATATACATTATAGTTATAGTTTTACTACTCATTATAGATAGCCAGTCTTGTATAAGCAAGTGTGAATAACACAACTTATACAAGCTGATCTGTCAGAGTTTGTTTATTTAGTTAATATGAAGATATGATGATGTTTTTCCGAAGACTAATGTTGAAGGTATTTATTACTTCTCTACCATCCATTGAAGTTTAGATGTCGTTTATTTTGTTAATCTGAAGATATGATGATATTTCTGAAGACTAATATTGAAGGTGTTTATTACTGCTCTACCATCCATTGAAGTTCAAATGTCGAAGACTAAAGACCAAATTTGTGTTGCCTCATCTGATTAGATTTGGAATATTTTTGAAGCCTCTGTTGAAGTTTTGTATTGCTAAAGATCATCCACTGGTGACCAAAAGACACTAAAGAAATTATCAGCATGAAGACTATATATTCACTGAAGACTTGATCTGTTGGTACTGATGACTAATCACTGTGTCCATACATTGAAGTTCTTATACACTAATAGCACACAAATGATATTATATGAAGATCATTGTGACCTTGAGGGGGATTTGATTATGAAGTGCTTCAAATTTAAAATTCTGAATTGGTTCGTTTTTATGAAAGGACGTGCTTTTATGCTCAAACTAATTTTCTCTTTATGAAGATTTTTGGGATGTGTTTTTATGCTCAAACTTGGGTAATTTTCCGTGGAGTTTTGGATACTCAAGGAACTTAAGTTACCTTTTGATGCTTTGGATTGTAATGTCTCAGATTCTAGGACCCGGGTTAGAAGACCATTGAAGTCTTGAAGATTTGTTAATTGCTTCTATATTTTTGTCATGCTTGATGTAACGCCTGTGTTTCCGGGCTTGCCATTTTTAGCAATGTAATAGTCTAGGTTAACCTTTGTAACCCGTTTTGAAATAATAAGATTGTATTATTTGAGTATTATGTGTTTTGTGCTTAATTGCTTAATTATGTGGTTTGATTAATTAAGAATAAAAATAAGCGTCAAAATTTAAGTGTAAAATAAACTTGATAGCTTTGGTTAATGTTGTAGTAGTTGAAACGAGGTTTCCAAATATATATAGAACGCCCAAATCTGACTTCGTATGAGGAAGTTATGATTTATCGAAGTTTCGGCTTAGCGGTGTGCAGCCCGAAATACTCGATTTGAGATCGAGCGGTTTTTAGCCGAAGCAATCTAAACGAGGATCGAAGGTCTCGTTGTTGGTATCGAAGCGATAAAAAGTTAGGCGAGAACGGACGTCAAACGAAGAAGTTATGAATTTATAACGAAGTTTTCTGTCCCGGTCTATTACAAATAAATAATAAAAATAAAGTTAAAATTAGCCGACGGAGTCTAAACGAAAGTTGTAGAGCATAGTCTCACCTTCGCGTGGATATAAAGAACATCAAAAACGGAGTTCGTATGAAGAAGATATGAATTTCCGAAGTTTATTAAATATTTTGTATTTAAATTTAATTGAAAAATCCGGTATTATCTGAGGACAAGTCATCGGACTCATCCGAAGTACGCCCCGCATACTCATGTACGCCCCGCGTACACCGAAGATGTCGACACTCGCAGCAAGTGGCTTCGGATGACGAACGCAGTGACGAATTCAGACCAGTACGCCCCGCGTACTCCGAGGCTCCAGCCTCCTATAAATAGGATGCGAGGGCAGCCGAGTTCTTTTGCTATTTTCTCTCTTCTCTCTCCCGTTTTGCATCGATTTGTGTGCCAGAAATACCCCGAAGCCCCGGTATTATTCTCGAGCCCCGAGGCAAGTCCCGAGATCTCGAAGATCCCGAGAAGTGCGGTTCCCGAGCCGAAGCTCTGCCCGCGAGAAGTTCGATTTTTGTGAAGATCTTCCAGATCTGCTGAGGATTACTACTTCTGCAAGTCGTAGTGTTGTCCGATCATCTTTTGATCAAGTGAGTGTATACTACCTTTCATAAACACGATAATAATACAAGTATGGTTTGAGTGTATTAAGTATATTGTTGTTTATATGTGTGAATGTGTATTCACTTTCTTCTATCTCATAGATATGATTTATTCTCTATGAAATACGTGTTATGTGTGTGTGTGTGCCTCATCTGTTATGTGGAATATGTATTAATTAAAGCATGCTATACAGGTTTTCAAAACTATGTATAAAAATGTATATTTTATCTACTAATATGTTGGGTAGAACATGGGTAGACAGTTGGTGTGTAATAAAACAGATGAGAGGCCTCGTTGTTGTTTGATTTAGTCATCTAGCGGAGTTTAGATGACGACCACGGACTTTTCTAGATAGTCTTGTGGAAACATTAGCAGGTTCGCCACCTGTAGGTGTTAATGAACTTGGGTGTTCATTCGATGTACTCCATCCCCCTCATGGTTGCCTTATTTGACTTATATTGCTGAGGAACCCCCGAAGCATGTGTTGTCGCCCCGATGAAATATTCTTAGACTAGGTCCCTTATGTTAGTTGTTTTAGGGACATAAAGTGAGAATAATGGGAATGGGTAATTGGGTTATTGTTGGTTGGTGGAAATTAAATATGATTATTTATTGTGGGTTGAAAACCCTATATGCTCACCAGGCTCCCAAGCCTGACCCACTCAGTTTTAATTTGTATTACAGGAAGTGGCGCGAGGGCATAAGATGGATGAACCATCAAGTTGTTTTGTTTACAAGTCTGTATATGTATATATTTGTTGAATGACTTGTAATGTTATCGTTTATGCTTATTGGTCTGTATCGGAACATGACACCCCGAGTTTTGATTATATAATGAAAAATACATTTCTTTTATGAAATGCTTTGGTAAACATTGTTTTATCATGTTTTGTTTTTGGGAACAAATTCCACAACTCTTTCAAATCAAAAGGATTTACTCTGAAATTATTTTAAAAGCATAAATGAAAAATCGGTCTTTTCTGGCCGAGATTTTGGGGATGTCACACTTGAGGTCTTGTTCATGAAGTTGATCTTTTGGAACTTTGAAGTCGGATCATTCATTCCAAGCTTTGATCGGGAGAATTTTGGGATACAAAGATCTTCATTGGATAGTGACTTAGAAGGCTCCTTCCCTATTCGCTATGGAAGGTTTCTCTGTTAAGATCTTGAAGAAGGTGGAAGGCGCTTCTTTGTGAAGTTGGACGGCACGTCTCTATGAATGTCTTAGAGAAGGTGGAAGGAGCTTCTCTGTGAAGACCTTATGGGTTGAGCTTGCCTATATATATATATATATATATATATATATATATATATATATATATATATATATATATATATATATACTTGTATAGTATACTTTGTATAAGTTCAGAGAGCTGCCAATGTATAGATGTGTAATCTAGTTCTAGAGAGAAAGAGTATTGTAGCAAACACACACATGCTTCTACATTTTTGTACTGCTCCATTATCTATGCAACTTCTACTTAAACGTTAGATTGGGTCTTATCGATTATGCATGTTTTTATAATTTTGAAATTGTCATCTCCATGGGATCCTACATGTGGTATCAAAGATTAATCTTGAAAGTTTAGAATTTTTTTCAAGATCAACGATCCTTGGTGAGTCTCTCCATTGGATATATTTTCTTTTAATCCAAATTTGTTGATCCAATTATGTTTTGATTTAGTCCAAAAGTTGATTTGTTTTATTCAAATCAAGCCCAAATTCATTTTGATTAGTTGATTATTTGATCAAATTTTGAGCCCAATTTTCTTTGATCAAATTGTCCATTATTGTTCATCGAGTCATAGTTTGAGCCCAATTCATAATCCAGAATTGATTCGTTTGGTCAAAATTTGATCTCATTTTTGTTCTTTGAAAAATTGATTCTCATCGTTATCATCGTACATCTCATTGTCGATCATTTAATTTGACGAAAAAATATTCTCGATCGCTATTATCTACAATATGTGTTTCTATTTTCTCTATTCTTTCTAAATTCACTATTGATTCAAGTGATTTCGAGATTTCACATTAGATTTTGATTTAATACTTATTTTTTTCATCATTAAACGAAATTGATTCTTTCTATGTTCCATCTTTGTTACAATCGATTGAACTCATCAGTTTGTTAATTTGAGAAGCAATTTCGATGTGGAGGTTCGATTTTGGATTTCTATACTGATCAATTATTGGTTGAAATTTTGATGAAGAACGATTTTTGGTATTTCCTTGAGGGGGAGTTGATTATGAAGTGATGCGAATTTAAAATTCTAAAGTGGTTCGTTTTTATGAAGGGTTTGATCTTAATGATGATTTTTGGGATGTGCTTTTATGCACAAACTTGGGTAATTTGCATTGGAGTTGTTGATAGTCAAGGAACTTAAGTTTCCTTTTGATGCTTTAGATTGTAATGTCTCACATTCTAGAACCCGGATTAGAAGACCATTGAAGACTCGGAGATTTGTTGATTGCTTCTACATTTTTGTCATGCTTGAGGTCTTGTTCGCAAAGTTTCTCTTTTGGAAATTTGAAGCCAGGTCATCCATTCCAAGATTTGGGGGGGGGGGGGATGCTGGGATGCAAAGCTTGTCATTAGATGGTGAATTATAAGGCTCATTCCTTATTCTATATGGAAGGCTTCTCTATGAAGGTCTTAGAGAAGGTGGAAGGCGCTTTTTTATGAAGGCCTTATGGGTTGAGCTTGCCTATATATACTTGTATAGCAGACTTTGTATAGGTTGAGAGAGCTCCCATTATACAGATGAGTAGTCTAGTTCTAGGGAGAGGAGGAGAGAGAGAGAGGGAGAGAGAGTATTGTAGCAAGCACGCACATGCTTCTACATTTTTGTACTACTCCATTATCTATACAATTTGTGCTTAAACGTTAGATCAGGTCTTATCGATTATGCATGTTTGTATAATTCCGACATTGCATCTCCATGAGATCCTACACTTAGTGAAAAAAAATATGGTTATTATTTTGTGTTTCTATTAGATTCACACACAAGTATTAAGGTTTGGGACATTTACCCTTCATAGTTTGTGTGGCATGTTTTAAGGCAGATTCTAATTTCTTATTAACGCCTCAATCCTTTATGGCAACAACTACATCTTTCCAGAAGCCTTCCAATAAGGCTCTTAATGGACATTATTTTTCAAATTTATCCAGATCCAAGACCCAAATAAAAAGATTCATAAACCAAGATCCAAAAATGAGCCCTATATAACATAAAGCTTTTTGCATGGTTTAAAGAGGGTTATTGCATACTCTCCTTTTACTAACAAGTGTCCAAAAAAAGGCATAAAACAACATCATTAACCTGGAGTTTCCCAATATCCAAGGAATATATAGAACTAGGACCAAAATAGACAAAACCACTTCAAAAAACTCTTGATCTAGAGATAGGAAACATAAAGGTTGAAGCTTTATACTTACAATGGTATAGAAAACTTATGAGAAGGTAGAAACTTCTCTCGAACAAGCTTCCTCTTACACCAACACAATTTTTATATTCAACGAAAACAAACCAAAAGCACCAAACTTCAACGATCTCAAAGGCAGAGTATAGAGTTTCTCCCTATAGGGTGAAGGTTGATGCTCAGAGCAAACCTTATAAGTTAGAGCCATTAAATAGGGCTCAAGGCCCGAGACCTAAGGTTTTGAACCATTATGACGGTGCACCGTGCCTTTCATTTAAGTCGCGACACCTCTACGTGTCACTCGCACAACATTTAGCTAATGTCGCGACGTGTTCCACCTCAAAACCCAATTCTCTTAACTTTTATAATTAAATAACTTAGAAAAATAACATACCGAGAAACCAAAGTTACAACCATCATCAAAACTTAGACCTTCTACATTTTGGAAGTTATAAAGATACATGATATCTTGTATCTTGGTCACTTTCTACACCTTGGTCCACTTATGTTGTCCTTTGAACACCTTGGTCTAGGAGTGTTCACGGTTTGGTTATATAAATATATATATATATATATATATATATATATACACACACACACACACACACATCAAACTAATTCCATAAGATTAGTAACGGTTTTTGTCAATCAAACACCAAAGTTGAACCACTGAATATTAAAACTGAACCAAACTGAACCGTTACTAACGGTTTGGCACCAGTTTAGGATTTTTAGGCCTATTCGATTTGAGCTCAATAGACTAATTTTGTTTTAAAAAAAGGTAAACAAGGGATGTGCTTCACTCACAACACCAAGATTAGGCTATTATTATTTTTTTATAAGACTCAAAATAATAAAGAATATAAGTTACATGAGTTTTAAAGTGTTATATATATATATATATATATATATATATATATATATATATATATATAGAGAGAGAGAGAGAGAGAGAGAGATAGGTTCAAATGTTTTTAGCAAGTATTGTGTGCCTAAATGCACCAATGAGAATTCAAGAAATAATAAACAATTAAACAAATCATTTAAGGGTATTCTGGACATTTTGTACTTTTTAATTAAGGAATCATTCAATTGAAATCCTGCAATTATGGAAATAAAATAAATATTTTTGACCTAGTCTCTCTTGCATCGTGTATTATATTCAAGGAATCAATATTTCTCTGGTCCGGTAATCCACATACCCTTGTCCTCAGTTAGGGTTCTTTCCCCTTCCATCTTCAATTCTCAGTCATCCTTCAAACTCTCTGATTCTGATTCCAAGTTCATGTATCTGATTTTAGATTATGATTTCCAGAAACCAAACAACAATCAACACAACAGAAATGGTATATACATACACTAGATCGTCAATCGTTAATTGATATTTTCAAAGCTCGAAGATAAGTTCTTGATCATTTTATTTCTCTTTCTGTTTTGATTTCTCAGGAATCGGTAAGTTATGAAGAGAAATTCTGCATTGATTGAAAAACCTCCAAAACACTGTTGTGGAGAAGCGGTCGTGCTGGTCGAAAGGTCCGATTAATTGATTCAATCTATGATTTCAATTGTCCTTTATTCTTCAAATCACAATCTAATCAAGCTGCATAAACAATTTTGTTTTTGTTACACAGTCACTGTGTATTTGTACTCCGATGAGGATGTTGGGATAAGGAAGCAGTTGAGGATAAAGGTGGTGGCGATCAGAAAAGAGGTGGTGGTGTTGCATCCATGGCCAACAGGTGATCTTCTTCTTCATCTTATTTTGATTTGAATCCATGCAAATTTGGATGTTTGGGTTTTCCTGAAAAAATTTATGATAATGGATGGGATATAACTCATGGTTATTTGGGTTTGTTTCTTGAATTCAAGAAACTGAATTGGTAAGACTATCACTAATTTCTTTTGAAGAAACTGAAGAAGCACACCATGTGTTTGATAAAATGCATAGTTGAAATCTAGGTATTTTTAACTGGAAAACAAAAGATTATTTACTTAAATCCTGAAAATAGATTTTACATCCAATTTTTTTTTTGATTTTGAAAAAAGATTTTACAAATACAAATGCATCTTACATGTATTTTTTTTTTGTGTTTCTATCTGTGTATGCTTTTGTAAATGCCCAAAATGAGACAAGATGAGTGTGAAGGTACATCTGATATAAACTACATCTTTGTAGTTATTAATTCAAGATACATATTTATGTTAACATGATCTTTTCCTGCATTTATATTTCAAATGTTTTGTTCGTTGGGTATATTCTTGATAATACAAATTCTTTAAGAATATTCAAAACCATTCTGCAAGAATAATTTATTCTGTAAGAATATTATTGTTGTATTCTAACAGAATTATAGTTATTTAGTTATATGTTTAATGTGCAGTTGTTACAAGTGTATCACTACAAAATATTCAGCAATGAATTTGTGATAGAATGGCTTGAAGACATGATGGGAAAGGCTCCTTGTATAAAATCATTCTCATGCAATACAATTCTGATAGAATGTCAATCTCACAAAATGTCAATCTCATACAATGCTAGCATATTTTGAAGTGGCTTAGAGGGAAAACATATACAAGACATATAGAAACGAAACAAGAAAGTGAATGAGGATTCTTTCAAGAATGCCGATATTTTTTTGCAAGAGATTTCAAGAATGAATGTAATTTATGTTCATAGTTGAATTCATTAAGAATGAATTTAGTTACTTATTCTAGATTATGTATGAATTTGTATTTAAGTTCGGATGTATAAGAATATATTAGAATGTTTGTTATTTTTCAACATCTGATTCAAAATTTTGTTTTTCTTCAATGATATTCTATTAGAGTAAAGTTTGAAAGAGGATCATTCTAACAAAATAATATTCTATTAGAATAAAATTCTGAAAGAGCATCATTCTATCAAAAAATATTCTGACAGAATATAATCGGTAAAAAATGAAATTGAATTAATTAAAATTTTCATATTTTTATAAATTAGGAGAATTAATCATCCCTAAAAATCCGAAAATTTCCTTTTATAAATGTAGTTAATTGTCCAAAATACCATTTTGTTACAAAATTGTGTTATTATATGGTACATGTTACCCCATTGTAATATCATACACTCTCAAATCATGTCCAGTGATTAATTTCATCCATTGGTCCAGATTTGTGCATTCTGGCACACAATATGTATGGTTTCAAAGCACTCCATGGATGATGACAATGGGCCCCTTGATGAAGTGTAGGTTAAAAGCCCAAGACTTGTCTTTTCCCTATAAATAGTCATGTATTATTCATAATTAGGGTTAAGGGTGAGGCAAAATGTAGCCATCACGTGAGGTTTCTTATGTAGTGTTAGATTCTTTAGTCTATGCTGAAAGTGTAATTTATTCCTCTTGTTATGAATAAATCGAGTGATCATTCGACATAATCTTCATATTTGTGTTTGTTCTTATTTTCCACATCTTGTTCATCAAATCTCAATTAGGGTTTTAATCCTAACAAGTGGTATCAGAGTGGGTCTTTGAAGATCTATTGATTTTTGAAGTATCGGTTCTTGGTTTGATGAATTTCTACAGAAGTTATTGAAGATTATTGGTGTTTTGGCGTCTTGGAATCAAAGTTCTGTTCAAACAAAACTGTTCACGGAGACTTATGTATTTTTTGTTACTGATCATCTGGTATTTTCCTTAATCCCATTTGTTTCATTCTCGTATTTTCTGATTTGATCCTAATAAATTGATTTCTTTGCTTTATTGATCAATTTCATTCCCATTGGCTCGTTGATTTTGCTCGTCATTGTTCATCCGTTTCATCTATAGCCCAAATCCAGTTTACTATTGTTCATCGTGGTATTACTGTGTATATCAAATTTCTTTGACCTAATTGTAAACGCTTTGACAGTTTTCTTAGTTTCCATTCTCTCATCCTTTTCGCATCCTCAAATCAGTGAATCGAATCTATAGATCACAAAATCATCGTTATCAATGATCGAAATCATGTATTTGTTCAAGATCGATTATTGAATTCAAGTTTTCTTTCTCTTGACTGATCGATTGCTTGATATTTTTTGTGATAATTTTTTTTGGGTCTCAATATCGATTTGAATATGAAGATTGATTCGATGATTCTTGTTTGAATTTATTGGAATCGATGGTGCTAAACAGAAAAATGATTAAAGATATTGGATGATGGACCAATGTTTATTGGGAATTCTTATTGATGAGTTGATATTCTGAGTTTGAAGAACCAATGAAGAACGATTGCAATTGTTGTTGAAAATGAGTTTAATCTGAAAATTAATTTGCGAATGATGATTTGGTGTTTATGGAAGATAATCAGAAACCAAGATGATCGGAACAGTTGTGGATGTAGATGAAATGGCTTCTAAATCGAAATGATTTGTGTAATTGTGATTCTATTTATGTTCGATTTTGCTGGTTAAATTGGAAAGCCAAAATCACTTTGATTGCTCATCGTCTTGATCGATTTCCAAGTTGGAATTTGAAGGTGATGAAAGACGGATTTTGATCGTTATGCAAAAGAATTCCGAACGGGAATAATCGCAATTGTGAAGTTAATTTATGAATCGGAATGTTGGTCTCTGAAATGTTGATGACCTCGCAATCGGAATTAAATCTTATCATAATCGAGCATGTATTTGGAAGTGTGATGTTCAGGGCAATGGAATCGTGATTGGGATTCTGGGCACTTTAAATGGTTAATTTGGGTTGGAAGGTTTCGTTGCTAACCACTCGTTCTTCACCCACGAATGTTCTCTGCTAACCACTCAATCACGACTTGAAAATTTTGAAATTGTAAGACAAAACGTTCATTAAATCTTCAAATGTTTGAAGCAGTAAGCCAAACTGTAAAGAAAAATACAAATCGATCCCCGGTTAGGCTGGTTTCAAGATTTCAAACCGAACTATGAACACTTGGTATGTGTTGTCCTTTGAACACCGTGGTCCATTCTTGTTGTAACATCCCAAAAATCATAAGTAAAATCTTTTGTTTTTAGGTCAATGATATTAACATACTTAATCATATAATTCATGCATTATCTTAATATTTTATGTTGCATTTGTTTCAATTATTGAACAAAAGGTACTTAATTAGTTGAAAATGTCTTTTGCAGCAACCAAGACATGCTCAGAAGGAAAAGGAAGCGGAATTGGGTGAATGGAAGCTAGGATCTTGGATTTTCAAGAAGAGGATGGAATTTAAGAAGAAACAACGTGTTATCATTAAACATGGTGTGTTGTGTTGAAGATTCGCGATGGAATACTGCCTTGCCGGACACGTGTTTTTAATGAAGAACACGACGTATTGGCTCCAAAAACACGTCGTGTTGCACCGTTTTTAAGAATCTATGTATGGATTGTTTCTCTTCGAAGCCCTAACTTATGTTGGAAGTTTTTATCGACTTTTGCAGGCCAGAGACATCCCTTAGGAGCTATTGTCACACCCCGAAAACCAAAGGCGAAAACATTTCCGGGGTTGACTCCACGTTGAGTATCAAATCCAATGCACATAGTAAAACAATAAACACAAAACATTACATTACATAATATTGTTTACATTTGTTTGAAAGAAAAGTTATACAAGTGATATATACATATATCATATGAACAAAAGCAAAGACGAGTCTTCGGAATGCTCCGTCTTCTCCAAAAGGTGGCGGTGTACCTGTCTAACACTGACCTGAGAATACAAGCAGTTTGAAAATCAGCATAAAGCTGGTGAGTTCATAAGCGTTTTAGTTTTGAAAAGAACGAGTTTCCTTTGCTTTCTGAAAAAGTTGATATTCAAGAAAATCCCATATTTTCTTATGAAAACAGTTTAGTTATCTTTTGTTACAAATTTGAAAATGGTTTGTTATGTCATTCCAGGAAAATCCCATATTTTCCTATTAGTTTAGTTATTCATTTGTTACTTTATTCGTTTATGAGTTGTTATGCTACCCAAGGAAAATCTCATATTTTCCTATGTGATGTGTTGTCTATTTGTTTCTAATTTCATTACTAGTTGTTATGTTACTTCAGGAAAATCCCATATTTTCTTATGTATTGAGATTGGTTCTTAAGTTTGATTTTTAAGTACTAGTAGTTATCATACTTGTAGTATTAGTTAAGTATTCTAAACTCTTAGTTATCCTACATTCAAATGTCTATCATCTACTAACTTAGTTGTATTTTCGAATATTTGGATTCACCAGAAACGTACATTACAGTATTTTCGATTATTCTGATGATTTCCAAAAGAGTACATTAGTTGTATTTTCGTATCTCTGGCGACATTCTAAGGCGGATGTATTCGAAACTCAGTAGAGGTCTAGAGGCGTACTTTCGTATTAAATTCGAAACTCTGGTGACATTCAAGGCATACACTAATTGTATATTCGAAGTCTTGGTGTCATCCAAAGGCGTTATTTCGCATTCGTAGTCCTATTTCTATTCGTATTCGTATTCGTTCTATCCTATTAGTTATATTCGTATTCGCATTCGTATTCGTACTAACCTAATAGTTATATTCGTATTCGTACTATACAATTGGTTATATTCGTATTCGTATTCGTATTCGTATTCGTATTTGTATTATCCTATTGGTTATATTCGTATTCGCATTCGTACTATACTATTGGTTATATTCGTATTCGTATTTGTATTTGTATTCGTACTATACTATTGGTTATATTCGTATTCGTATTCGTACTATCCTATTGGTTATATTCGTATTCGCATTCGTATTCGTTTAGTATTAATCTTAGTTATGATTAGTATGATTTCTTTTACAAAAAGTAATATAGTTTAAAACACTTTTTAAAGAAATCTGACTTTAATCTAACTGTTTACCCTGCAATTCGAATCAATTGTTATCACGATTTTCGATATTAGAAACATACATGAAATAGAACATTTGAACTGAAAATATGTTTAAGTACAAGATTTCCTTGTACCTTTGCTTGTATTCCCCCCTGAAAACATTTGAAAAACATTGGAAAACATTTGAAAAAGGGTAGGGGTATGAACTCACCGGTTGAGAAATGCGTCAATTTGGGTCCTAAACGTCAGATCTGGGTTTGCGAATGCACAAGATGTTGGGTTAGTGTCTAAGTCAGTAACCATATTTGGTATATACTTGACCCGAGTGTGCATGGTCCTTTTGGGTTGCCTTCACCAAAGCAACTTGACAAGGTAATTTGATATGAGAGAGGAGATATTATGATTTATTAATATATTATAAGAATAATATATTAAAGGAGAAATCATATTTATTTAATTAGTATTAGTCATAAATTAATTAGGAATTAATTTGGTGACTAAAAGAGATTAATTAAATAAAAGGGTATAAACTGTCAAATGTGTGATAGTTGAGTTTTGGGCTAGGAAACCTAATGGACTAAGGGGGAACAAAATTATGATGAAGGATCATCATATTTTCGTCCAAAGGCCTCATTCCATAAGGCTCCTTGGGCTGTTTGGTGGCTAAGCTGTCCATTAGGGTTTTGACTGAAACCCTAGCACCCTATAGTATAAATACATGCCCTATGCTTCAACTTGAGGCCACTTGATTCCAAGGAAACCCTAGGGCCGAAATTAGCATCATTCCCTTCTCTCTCTTTGTTGCCTTCTTGCTTTAAGGTGTTTGTGAGCCATTAGAGGCACTACAATTGTGGTGCTTGCTTTCAAGAGTTCAAGAGAGTTCAAGAGATCAAGGAAACTAGTTGTTATTGCTATATAACAACAAAGGTATGTTTACTACACTTCTATGTAATTTTCAAAAATTATAGAAGCATGCCAGGGTTTTATTTTGTGTTCATAAAGTTGTATGTCTTATAGTGAAAACATAGATCCAACTAGGGTTGCATGCACACATAGGATTGTTTGTATAAAAACTAACAGTGGTATCAGAGCCATTGGTTTTTTGTTTTCAATTGGATTTGATGCATATTATGAATTTGACAAATTAGGGTTTATGGCAAGTAAACCCTAAGGCTTGGTGATTTTCGCAAATTAGGGTTGCAAAACCCTAGTTGGCGATTTTTTTGATAGGGTTCTTAAACTCTTTTTGCCTAGCCTCCAAATTTCGAAATTAGGGTTAAGAAACCCTAGGGATTTCGAAATTCCCTTCCCCCCCAAGATAAGATCCCAAGATTTTAGGGATTTGGATATTGCTATCTTTATGATTATCCATTTAATTGTTTAAACTAGATAATTGAAGATCTTGTATTATCCTTTCCATATATTTAAAAATCTAGGGGATAAAAGGATTAATTAAATTAATAATTTAATTTTATGATAAACCTTAAAGATTTAATAGTTCAAATTAATTGTTTAATTTTGATAATTATTAATTCAATGTTTTCTTGGTGTTTAAAATTTTTAAATTAAATAGCCTTAATATTCAAAAAATTTTAAATACACATTAAGATACTAGTATTTTGAAATGCTTTAAAATACACCCTTATACAATTATGATATTATAAGATTAATTATTATATATGTATAAAAATAAGCTAGTCTTATCGCTAGTAGGCCTCATTCACGAAGCCGGTCTATAAGGTGGGTATAAGGTTGCTGCCTATAAAATGGCGCTTAATGGATGTACACTCACATCTACCGCTTGCTTGACTGGTGGAGGGTCGTTAGCCGAACGGATAGGATAGGGCACTTAATTCCTCATTAAAAGTATAATGGAAATATTAAAGTAACTACATTGTTTTACAAATTCCCACTCTTAGTTACTTTAGGGTAAAATGTGAAAATGATGCTAATCCATGGAATTACACTTCGTACCCTTGTCAAACGTTGATGGAGCGCGTGTGGTTAACCGGCACATCAATTTGGGGATGACATAGGTAGCGAAGGGTGACTCGATGTTTGTCATAGATCAATGGAGCGTGTGTGGTTTACCGGCACATTGATTAGGTGATAGTGACGTTGAGTGCACCACGTTAATTCGCATGGTTATTCACAAATTTGTTTGCGATCCTCGGCATCCCAGTCGCAAATGTGAAATGCATATCGAGATTTAAACATGCCATTGAAAAGTTCAATGAATCTCAAAGATCTAGGAGTTTTCAATACATTTAAAACCTAAATTGCTTTTTCGTTTTTCATGGCGAGAATTAGTGAATCGTCATTCACTTACCTTCAAGTTATTTACTTTTAGAGTACGGCATCCCTTTCTAAGTTGTAAATAATGTTGTTGGATCCTAGCCCTAATTTCTCATTTGGGTGTTTAATTAGGGATTCATTTCTAATCAAGCTTTGTCCCTTTCTTTTTCAGATGTCTGCTAACAACAACAACAACGCTTCTGGGTCATTCTCGTTGATGAACTTGTGTCAGAAAGTGACATTTGATGGTTCAAACTTCAACGAGTGGATGAGATACATTCGCATGATCACACGCTACGAGGACAAAGAATATGTCCTCGATGAAAAGCTTGAGAAGATCATCCCAGATGTTGCTACTCCTGAGGAACTGGCCGCCTTTGAGGCCCACGAGCGTGATGCCACGAAAGTTCACTGCATCATGCTGGCCACCATGAACCTTGAACTCCAAAAGTCCTATGAGGACATGTATCCATATGAAATGCATCAGGATTTGCTGGACAGGTATCACCAGAGCGCGAGGCAAGAGCGCTATGAGATCATTACTAGCATGATCACCGCTAAGATGGGGAGTGGAGAATCCCTAACCTCTCATTTGCAGAAAATGCAGAGGTATGTTGATCGTCTTCTCAAACTTAATGTTAAGTTTGATGAGGATTTGGCTATTGACATAATCCTCCACTCCTTGCCCTCCTGCTACAATCAGTTTAGGATGACCTACCATATGAACAAAGAGGAGGTCTCCTTGAGCAAGCTCCAAGGACTCTTGAGGACTGCTGAGAGCAACCTCAAAGACAAATCCGTTGCACCGTCGCCTGCTGTGGCCGCTCCCGTGATGGCGATAGGTCAAGGAAAGGGTAAAAAGAGGAAGGCTCCATGTAAGAGCCACCATAAGGGGAAACCCCGTGATGGTTCGTCATCAAGTGGGACCAAAGCAGGCCCCATTAAACCCTCTTCCGATCCTAAAGAAGCATAGTGCTTCTATTGCCACCAAGAGGGCCACTGGAAGCGAAGCTGCCCACAATATCTGCAGGACATAAGAGATGGGAAGATCAAGCCCACATTTGCAGGTATGTATTCTATTAAATCTAATAACTCATCATTTGCTACTTCATGGGTTCTTGATACAGGATGTGGTTACCACATTTTTTCTGATTTGCAGGGCCTAAAAAGAAGTAGGGAGATGGAGCATGGGAAGATGAACCTGATTATGGGAAACAGAAGATCGTCGCCTGTGACCAAAGTCGGTGTTTATTCTTTAGTGTTAAGTAATGGGTTAGGAATAGATTTAGAGAATTGCTGTTATTCGCCAGATATGGCAAGAAACATTATTTCTTTTCATGGGTTGTTTAGACAAGGTTTCAGATATTCTTTTGATAATAGTAATGGTTCTATTAATGTTTATTTGAATGGTGTCTTTTATTTCAATGCATTACCTTGTAATGGGATTTATGAATCAGTGATGATTGTTGATAATTTTGGAAATAATGTTTTGAATATTGATTCGTCTACTAGTCTAGACAAAGCATGCTTGTGGCATTGTCGTCTTGGCCATGTCGACAAGAAACGCATAGCCCAACTCCAAAAGGATGGAGTGTTGGAGTCATTCGACCTTAGGGACGATGACACGTGTGAGTCTTGTTTACTTGGGAAGATGACCAAGTCACCCTTTACTGGCACTTGTGAAAGGGGTGAGGGTTTATTGGATCTCATACACACCGATGTGTGTGGGCCCTTTAGATCCACCACAAGGGATGCTTGCCGCTTCTACGTGACTTTTACAGATGATTATAGCAGATATGGATATATCTACTTGATCAAGCAAAAGTCGGAAACCTTTGAAAAGTTCAAAGAGTTTAAGAATGAAGTGGAGAATCAGCTGGGCAGGAAAATCAAGATGCTTCGGTCAGACCGAGGAGGAGAGTACCTAAGTCTTGAGTTTCACGACTATCTAAAAGAATGTGGAATCGTTTCGCAATTGACGCCTCCGAGAACGCCACAATTGAATGGTGTGGCTGAGAGACATAATCGGACCTTGTTGGACATGGTTCGTTCTATGATGAGTCGGACTTCGCTACCAATAGCTTTCTGGGGGTATGCCTTAGAGACTGCCGCCCATATACTTAACTTAGTTCCCACTAAGAAGGTTTCCAAGACTCCTCACGAGATGTGGACAGGGAAGGCTCCCTCGTTGGCACATATCAAGGTTTGGGGTTGTGAGGCTTTCGTAAGACGAGAGACTCACGACAAACTAGAACCTCGCAGTGAGAAGTGTTATTTCATCGGCTATCCGCAGAAGTCTTTTGGCTACCTTTTCTATAGACCGAGTGACAATGTTGTCTTCGTTGCTAGAAGAGGGGTTTTCCGAGAAAGGGAATTAATAAGCCAAGAAGACAGTGGGAGGCAAAATTGAACTTGAAGAAATTCAAGATCAAAGCGATGAAGGAACCTCGGACACTGGCACTCAACTTGAGGAGGAAACTCCTGTTGAACCTATTGACGAGTCCCTACCTCTTCGACGTTCCACTAGGGCTAGCGTTCCACCCCAGTTTTATGGTTTTCATATTACTACTGAAGGGGATACATTTATTAGTGATAGTACACTAGTAAATTTGGATGAACCTAGCAGCTATAAGGAAGCCATGGCAGGCCCGGAGTCTGCAAAATGGAAAGAGGCTATGGACAGCGAGATTCAGTCCATGTACGACAACCAAGTTTGGAATTTGGTTGATAATGTACCGGGTCGTAAGACAGTCGGGTGCAAGTGGATCTTCAAGAAGAAGACGGACATGGATGGGAAAGTGCATACTTATAAAGCGCGATTGGTTGCGAAGGGCTTTACTCAAACTCCCGGAGTTGACTATGATGAGACCTTCTCACCAGTTGCGAAGATAAAGTCTATTAGGGTGATGCTTGCCATAGTTGCGTTTCATGATTATGAAATATGGCAGATGGACGTGAAAACCGCTTTCCTTAATGGAAAGTTGGCTGAGGATGTCTATATGAATCAGCCAGAAGGTTTTGTCGATGTGAAGCATCCGAATAGAGTATGCAAGCTTGAGAAATCTATTTATGGATTGAAACAAGCATCTCGCAGATGGAATCTTTGTTTTGACGAGAAGGTTAAAGAGTTTGGCTTTCTGCGAAGCGAAGATGAATCTTGTGTGTATGTCAAAGCCAGTGGGAGTATAGTAAGCTTCCTCGTATTGTATGTCGACGACATACTACTCATAGGAAACGATGTCCCAACCTTGCAGGAAGTCAAGTCCTGGCTTGGGAAATGCTTCGCTATGAAGGACCTCGGAGAAGCCGCTTATATTCTGGGAATAAGAATAGTAAGAAACAGGGAAAAGAGACTGATAGGACTCAGTCAGGATACATACTTGGAAAAGGTACTAAAGCGTTTTAGTATGGAAAATTCCAAGAAAGGGGAGTTGCCAATCCAAAGCAATACCAAGCTGAGTAAGACTCAGAGCCCGAGTACAGAGACAGAGATAGCTGATATGAGCCGAGTACCTTACGCTTCCGTAGTAGGCTCTATCATGTACGCTATGACTTGTACTCGCCCTGATGTGGCCTTCGCTTTAAGCATGGTCAGCAGATATCAAGGGAATCCTGGTAGGGCACATTGGATTGCGGTTAAGAATATTCTTAAGTACCTTCGGAGGACCAAGGGATGGTTTCTAGTCCTCGGTGGGAGTGATGACTTAAGGGTACGAGGGTACAGTGATGCTAGTTTTTAGACGGATCGGGATAACTTCCGATCGCAGTCAGGCTGGGTCTTTACCCTAAATGGAGGAGCAGTGACTTGGAAAAGTTCCAAGCAAGAGACCGTAGCTGATTCAACGTGCGAATCAGAGTATATTGCGGCGAGCGAAGCGTCAAAGGAGGCTATATGGTTGAAGAACTTCATTGGAGACCTTGGAGTTGTGCCATCCATAAAAGAGCCCATGGAAATTTTCTGTGATAATGAAGGAGCGGTTGCCTTAACCAAGGAACCAAGGGATCATGGCAGATCTCGACATATCGACAGGAAATACCACTTTATTAGACATCGGGTAGAAGAGGGACTCCTCGTTGTGAAGAGGGTATCGTCAGAAGATAACCCAGCAGATCCCCTTACAAAGGGACTGAGTAGGGTCAAGCATTTGCAGCACGCTAGGAGCGTAGGGCTGAAGGACGATATTAGTTTAGATTAGATAGGTAGAAAACTTGTAATAGATAATGTCATATTCAACAAATGATGATTAAATAAAGGTGTGTTATTTATAAGAAAGTTTCTATCTTGTGTTGATTATTTATCTATTGTGTCGATTTTGCATGTTTTGACTTCCTGAATAATAAGATTATTCGAACAGTTCACAATCGCTCATATGTTGGAAGTAGATATGAAGGAAGATTGTCATAAATTTGTTTGTAGATTGTCTGAAAAGTTTTAGACATAGCAAAGGTTTGCTGCAAAGTTTATGAGTGCTTATGAAATTTGTATTGAGCATTGAAATAGACCCACACTTGCTGGTATTACTTCATGAAAGTTATGACAAGTGATCGCAAGATGATAATATCATATAATCTTTAAACCTAGAGATATGGTTATTGTTTGCTAGTTGATTATACATTGATAATGCGAAAACGCATCAGTAACTTGATGTTATAAAACGTATTATTGTGTGTGGTTTAACTAGTAAATGATAAAGGCATATTAGTCAACATTTTCTGTTCCTTTTTTTCTATGAGGATAAAAGCGATATCTCGGCCACTTGATGATTTGGTTTGACTTATGTGCCGGGCCCGGTCAGGATAAAGTTGATGTGTTCAACTGAGTTCTATGTCGAACAAATCAGAAATCAAGAAATAGAATGCTAGACAATAAGTATTGTTAGCATGATATCTAGAACAGAGGATTATACGATCCCTTATCTGAAGGACAGATTATTGGTCAGAGTTGACAGCGGCTATTGAAAGCTACGATTGCTATCGGGTACGGAAGTTATACGTGAGATATAGTTACTAGACTTATCCAAGTGGGAGACTGTTGGGTTAGTGTCTAAGTCAGTAACCATATTTGGTATATACTTGACCCGAGTGTGCATGGTCCTTTTGGGTTGCCTTCACCAAAGCAACTTGACAAGGTAATTTGATATGAGAGAGGAGATATTATGATTTATTAATATATTATAAGAATAATATATTAAAGGAGAAATCATATTTATTTAATTAGTATTAGTCATAAATTAATTAGGAATTAATTTGGTGACTAAAAGAGATTAATTAAATAAAAGGGTATAAACTGTCAAATGTGTGATAGTTGAGTTTTGGGCTAGGAAACCTAATGGACTAAGGGGGAACGAAATTATGATGAAGGATCATCATATTTTCGTCCAAAGGCCTCATTCCATAAGGCTCCTTGGGCTGCTTGGTGGCTAAGCTGTCCATTAGGGTTTTGACCGAAACCCTAGCACCCTATAGTATAAATACATGCCCTATGCTTCAACTTGAGGCCACTTGATTCCAAGGAAACCCTAGGGCCGAAATTAGCATCATTCCCTTCTCTCTCTTTGTTGCCTTCTTGCTTCAAGGTGTTTGTGAGCCATTAGAGGCACTACAATTGTGGTGCTTGCTTTCAAGAGTTCAAGAGAGTTCAAGAGATCAAGCAAACTAGTTGTTATTGCTATATAACAACAAAGGTATGTTTACTACACTTCTATGTAATTTTCGAAAATTATAGAAGCATGCCAGGGTTTTATTTTGTGTTCATAAAGTTGTATGTCTTATAGTGAAAACATAGATCCAACTAGGGTTGCATGCACACATAGGATTGTTTGTATAAAAACTAACACAAGATTCATATGGATTATCAAATGATATACATTTGTATCTAATTAGAATTTGATTAATTTATTTGTTAAGCTCATACACTTCTAGTTGCGGAAACACCCCATTTCAAGTGTTTGGAAGGACCCGGGTGGCGTTTAAGGACTTGTATGACTAGGGAATGGAGTTTACTCTTCAAGAGTAAACTCCTAAAGGAGTTTACTACCCTAAACACCTCATCCATATGATTTCACGGCCATGAACTCATGGAGGTTGATTTTGGGTGCAAAATGGCTTCAAAACACTTGGGAAATATTGCTAGACTTAGATTTTAGGCTTTGGAATAGATTGAAACTAACATAAGGACCATTTATTGGAGTTTATGGCTGTAAACATGGATTTTATGGCCGTAAACTCCCCCCTCACATCCAATTCTTAAAGTTTTGGTCCATAGACAATCACATGTGATTCTAATAATTTTTCCTAAGCCTTGTATCAATTTTTGGGGGACTTTTGGCATGCTTTTAGGAGTTTACGGCCCATGAAGACCCTCATGGCCGTGAACTCTTATGAAAGGGTGATTTTATATGTTTTAAGGTCCAATACTTGTTTGTAAACACTTCTAGAATTTATCCCAAGGCTTTAGGTGTGTTAAAGTGGCATTTTAACACATTTAGAGGAGTTTACACTCCAAGAACAATGAGTTTACGGCCCAAGCATGTTCTTGGGCAGTAAACTCAAATTTACTCCTCTAAATTGATGTTCAAGGTGTTCCAAGGCCAAATCCATAATTCAAAAATTCATATCTAAGCTCCAATGGTATTTTGGAAGGGTTTAAGGGCATAAAAACCCCCATTTATATGAGTTTACGGACCAAGCATGTTCTTGGGTAGTAAACTCATTTTTACTCTTCCAAATCCATGTTAAAGGCATTCTAAGTCCAGTCCATTAAGCCATTAAGCCATATCTAAGCTCCAAAGGTCGATTGGAAGGGTTTTTGGGCTCCAAAACCCATTTTATATGAGTTCATGGCCTAGGACTGTTCCAGGGCCGTAAACTCATGAATGTGGTCCTATTCCATGATTTGAACTCGAATTTGAAGGCTAGAGGGGTTGCATAACAAGTTAGGGAAGGTACCTTGGTGATTAGAAGCCTTAAATTTGAGATTTGGACCCTTAAACTTGGATTTAGGAGAGAGGTTAGAGAGAGAGTAGAGAGAGGAAGCAAAAGCTTCAAATGAATGTTTAAACACGTTTAGATAGGTCCCAAAACTTGGACATGGTGGAATTCTACCCGATACCGGCATTAAACGGGGCTTTTGGTCGCACCCGATTAAGTTGTCGTTACCCGACAGGGACGTTTCTAAAATTTCTGAAATAAACATTTTGGGGCTAATTTCATGAGTTCCTAAGAGGTTTAGACACTCATTAGTATCAAATAAACATATAATTTTAAATAATTTAACCCAAAACGAAATCGGAACGAACTGATAAACGACAAGTTTTACGGGTAAAACGGGTTTTTCGGCGATGGAAAATTTCGGGTTGTTACAGCTATGGATTGTTGAATTCGACTAGAAGCTTGTGTTTAAAGAGATCTAAGGCAAAATCATCATTACTTTACTTAATTCCTTTGTGTTCATCATGTTTACAATGTTGAATTTCATTTTTATGATTGTAATTGTTGAAGTTATTGGCTAAAAACCCTACTTTCGTTTAGAGTAGAGGATCTTATGACCATGTGTTTATTTTGTGGTTTTGGATTATGTTAATTTGATAATTCATCATGCTAAGCTTGTTAAAAGAACCTTATATGTCAATGAAAATTGTTTTATGTTAATTACTAAGTTAATTGAGATTGTATGAACATCTTTCTTCATTGCTTGCATCTTATAATGTTGTGACCATCAAGATTGTAAGCCTAGTGTTTTGAATAAAGCCTAGGGTTAACTAGAGAATGAGTAAATTTATGTGTGAGCTATATATGATGACCAACCATATATGAATTAATTTAATCAACCAATTGAATTAGTCACTATTAAAAGTCTTGCATAATTCGAACTTCATACTAGTAAACTTATTAGTTTAATCAACTGATCACTGCTTGAATTGACTTGTTTGCTAAAGGATTAGTAATAATGAACATGAACCTAATCACATTAGAAATCGGTAATTGTTGACACATTAATCCATTGCACTTTCCACGAAATTAACCATAAGAGTAAGTGAATCGTATCTAAACGAAAGTCTCTTTAACATTCTTGATTCAAATCATGTTTTGTTCTTTAATTAGTTGTTAATTGATTTCTTTGCTAAGTGTTTAAGTGATTATCTAAGTTTATAGTCTTGTAAAACTATAGAAAAACCCTCTTTAATCATTTTTTAAATTAGTTAACATTAGTAGTAGTTTTAATTATTATTACCGTTCCCTGTGTTCGATACCTTACTTACTTGCACTAAACTACTATTCGATTAGGTACACTGCCTATCGTGTGTTGGTGTAACGACCATAAAACTTGAGCCAAATTTTAAAACATTTTATCTCATTCAAAACCATTAAGTTCATACATTTGTTTTCAAAATAGTTCAAACATCAGAGTATCTCCCAGAACCATATCACATAAATCATAAACATGAGGAGCGGTACGATCATGCCTTCACCTTGCCACGATCTCCTGAAGTACCTGAAACAATACACTGAACTGTAAGCCCAAAATCTTAGTGAGTTACCGCCAAAATACCAACCACACATAAACATACTCGTAACATATTGCAAATAGAACAGCCATGCACATCGGGTCTACTGTGTGACTGGTCCGCCCGCACCGAGCCTTTAGTCCACCTGGTCCAGCCTCCGAGTCTAGCCATGTACGTCGAGTCTACAGTATGACTGGTCCGCCTACACCGGGCCTTCAGTCGGCCTGGTCCACTCTCCGAGCCTCGGCACGTCTGGTCCACCCTCTTGGGGCCTTCAGCCTATCCGGACCGCTCGTTGGGCCTTCGAATCATCCGGTCCGCCCTAGGTATGTTGGCCTACAGCACAAATCAGGACCCGCCTCAACCCAACCCCCGTCAATCAACCATGTGCACATAAAACAATTAATCACATAACAAATCCTTAACCAGACAAACAGTCTAACAGATCATATAGCATATCAACATCCTAACCAGGATTCTGACCTAACCGGTCACTAGCATAACATTACCCTATATACCGGGTACCGACCTTATCCAGGTCACTAATATAGCATTACCCTAAATACCGGGTACCGACCTTATCCATGTCACTAATATAGCATTACCCTAAATACCGGGTACCGACCTTAACCAGGTCACTAACATAACACCATCCTAAATACCAGGATGCAGATCTAGCAAAGCAATAACATAACAAAAAATACCCGGATTTCCATCCGCTAAAGGGCTGGCCTTGGTCTCGTAGCCCTGTCAATATAGTGAGGATAACTCACCTGCAATTGCTGACTGGAAAGATAAGACCAAGCTGCTCCGACCACCGACACGATCTTCACCACAGAACACTACCAAAGAACCAATTCCATAAATACCCAAAATTACCGAAATACCCTTGGAAGTGAAACTAGTCAACTCTTGGTCAAAGTCAAAGTCCTCAGTCAAAGTCGACCTTCCTAGTTGATTCTACTCGCCGAGTCAAACCGTCGACTCGCCAAGTTCCCATTCCCAGAAAACTCTCATAACACAACTTAACTCGCCGAGTCGCCCCAAGACTCGCCGAGTCCAACGATCTCTGAGTCCCATCCTGTCCGACTCACTGAGTCGCCGACCGACTTACTTAATCCAAGGCTTTAACCAAAAGAGGTTGGGGTTCTGCGACCTGACTCGTCGAGTCCAAGAACAGACTCGTCGAGTCCAAGGCAATCTTCAACAGACTCGTCGACTTGTTCTTCCAACTCGTCGAGTCCATGCATATGTTCATACAACTCGTCGAGTACACCCATGTGACTCGCTGAGTCTCTCCGGTTCTCAATCCATTCAGATGCTTTTCGAGCCATGCAGGGGCTCCAATCCATATATCCACCCTTCTACAATCTAACCCTCACATAAAGTTGCAAACTTTACGTGAAACCAAGAATATATAGGCCCAAAACACACTAGGGCTTGGGTTTTAGACAAAGGGGCTTCACCAACAACTCAAAGACTGAAGCTTTATGACATTCTAGGCCATCATGAGTCTAGATCTGGAGTAGCAACCCCAGATCTAACTCCAAATCCGAGATAGGTCTCAAAACAAGCTAAAGAACTCCCAAAACAACCACCAAGGATGAACCACAAAGGAAATAGCTTAAGATAAGGGCTCCTTACCTCAGATATGTGCCCAAATCTGATGTAGATCCCAGATCTATACAAGCCCCTTGATGCTAGCTTCCAATTTCTCAAGCTCCTTCCAACAATTTCCTCTTCCAAGCCCCAATCTCCTCAACAATGAAGACCCACATGAAATTAGGGTTTTCTGGAACTCTTTGGGGAAATATGAGGCTGGGAGAAGGACATTACATCCTTTAAATAGGGTGCAAGCTCTAAGATTAGGTTTTTCTCATTCCAGCACCAACTCGTCGAGCCCAAATTCTGACTCGGTGAGTTGGTCACTTAATTCGCAATCCAAACCCGCTCAGACTCGGTGAGTAAGCGTACCTACTCGTCGAGTCCCTTCCTTTATTTACACTTAGCACCCTTCACTTCTTGTTCCGAACTTGGGATGTTACATTTGGTTTTTTTCTAAGTTAGCTAGGATTGAAACTAGTATATTTTACACGTATCAGTTAATTTCACCCCTACATCTAAGCATACAGTCACACTAGAAAGAGTCACGAAGACAGCAAGCACAAAAAGGCAAATCAGTAAGTATCACAAAGACCACTATTATCCTACAACATAATCCATTGGGATGGCATTGGCACCTTCGACCCATAAGCCCAGTGAAGAAACTCACCTCAAACTGAAGATAGATAAATGCACTCTCAAGATGCTGCTAACATAGCTCCTCACACTGAACATATCCAACACTAACCTAATAAATAATCATGATAATAATACATAACAAATGGTCCAGACAATAATCTAACATGTTAAGGGTAAAAGATCATTTTACCCTTCCATTAATGGGTCCCTAAAGCCATGGCCCAAACCCATAAAGACATAAAGCCAAACATAGACTCAAACCAATAAAGACTTAAAGCCCAACAATGGCTCAAACCCATAGAGACCTAAAACCCAACAATGACCCAAAAGACCTAAGGCCCAAAAATGGCCCAAAAGGCTTTTTGGTGAGTATTCTAAGCACACCACCTCATTACACTTAGCGTACAAGCTTAAACAGAAAGGGAAAACATGACTAAACACGTTATGTTGAGCGTACCCAGAGGTTACGCCTAATGTACTCCCATGACGTCCAAACTCCACATTTGTAACGCCCGTGTTTCTGGGCTTGTCATTAATAGCAATGTAATAGTCTAGGTTAACCTTTGTAACCCGTCTTGAAATAATAAAGATGTATAATTTGAGTATTATGTGTTTTTTGCTTAGTTGTGTGACTTAATTAAATTAAGAATGAAAATAAGCGTCAAAATAAAATGTTAGATAAAGTTGATATCTATGGATAATGTTGTAGTAGTTGAAACGAGCTTTCCGAATATATAAAGAATGCTGAAATCCGAGTTATAACGAAGAAGTTATGACCTGTCGAAGTTTCGCCACAGAACCGGCACGACACTGAATGACGTAAAATATGAATTTAAGATAAAGCGACATCTAGCCTTAGTAATATAAACAAAAGTCGTAGAATACGTTAAACCGAGAGCGTACATAAAAAGAACGCCCAAATCTGACTTCGTATGAGGAAGTTATGATTTTTCGAAGTTTCAGCTTAGCAATAGACAGCCCGAAGTTCGAATATGAGATCCAGCAATATTTAGCCAAAACTTTCTAAATGAGAATTGAAGATCTCATCAATAGTAGTGCAACGACGGAAAGACAGACGAAAACGGACGTCTGACGAAGGAGTTATGATTTTCTAACGGAGTTTTCCTGTTCCGGACTACTAAAAATAATATAAAAAAATAAAGTCAAAATTAGCCGACAAAGTCTAAATGAAAGTTGTAGATCTTGTTTTTACCTACACTTGCACATAAAGAACATCGAAAACGGAGCTCGTATGCAAAAGATATGAATTTCTGAAGTTCGGGGCACGAAACCCAGTACTATGAGAGTTCACGACGTGAACACTGTGTTCACGACGTGAATTCAGAGATTTGACCCTTCCGGAGCTGGCAGACCCAAGTGGACGAGTGACGCATGCAGTGACGATCAAGCCTCACGACGTGAGCATTAGAAACTAACGACGTGAACCCAGAAAACTCACCCTATAAATAGAAATCAAGGGTCAGCTGATTTAGGTTGCTCCTCTCTTACTCTCCCACTCCCGATACTCTCTCTAAGCCCAATTCTAACCCCCCCCCCCCCCCCCGAAGCCCCGGTATCATCCCGAGACCCGAATCGAGTCCCGAAGCCCGAAGATCCCGGGAAGAAAAGAGTTTTTGAGCCAAAGCTCTGCCTGCAAGAAGCCCCGTGTGTGAAGATCTTCCAGATCTACCGAAGAATACTACTTCTGCAAGCTGTAGTGCTGTCCGATCATCTTCTGATCAAGTGAGTGTATATTCCTTTTCTTCTAACACATAGATATAAAGTATCTCCGAGTGAATACGTGCTATGTGTATATAGATATATATTATATGTTACTTGGAATGAATCTGTATATTTGGAACGAGTATTAAATGAATATCTTATCAGTTTTTAAGTTGCATATGTATATTGTTATCTACAAAATGTTGGGTAGAACTTGGGTAGATAGTTGATGTGTGATAAACTGATGAGAGGCCTCAATGTTGTTGATGTTGACCTAGTCATCTAGCGGAGTATGGATGACGACCACAGACTCTTTCTAGACAGTCATGTGGAACGCTAGCATGTTCATAACTTGTAGGTATTGTGAACGATGTGTTCACCGGTGTACTCTATCCCCCTCATGGTTACCTTTAGGACATCTATTGCTGAGGAAACCCCTTGCAGTAATGTTCGTCCCGATTAAAATCCAAGATTAGGTCCCTGGTAATAGATGTTGTTTTAGGGACGTAAAGTGAGGATAACGGGAATGGGTAATCGGGTGATTGTTGGTTGGTGAAATTAAATATAACTATTTATTGTGGGTTGAAAACCCTATATGCTCACCAAGATCCCAAGCCTAACCCACTCAGTTTATTTGCCTTACAGGAAGTGGCGCGAGGGCATAAGATGGATGAATCATCAAGTTGTTTTGTTTATGACCCTATATATGTATATAACTGTTGTATGGCTTGTAATATCTCGTTTATGCTTTTTGGTTTGTATCGGAACATGACATCCCGAGTTTTGATTATACAATGAAAATACATTTCTTTATGAAATGCTTTCGTAAATATTATTTTATCATATTTTGTTTTTGGGAACAAATTCCGCAATTTTTTTAAATCGAAAGGATTTACTCTGAAATATTATTTTAAAAGCATAATGAAACCGGTCTTTTATGGCCGAGATTTTGGGGATGTCACAACATTAAGCCCTTAATACCTAAAGTCCAAATGACCAAATTACAAATCTTGCTCTAGGAAATGACTCAACTAATAAATTCATCAACTTGATGCCTTTTCAAGGCTCTAAGTAGCCCAAATCCAAGATCTAGCCTTTTAGCTCCAAATGATGGTCAATAACTCATGCATGGTTGGACCAAAACTATCAAGATTCAATTTTTATGAACAAGGAACCTCAGAAACATCAAGATAAGCCATCCTAAGCTTCTAGAGTAACTTCTACTCATATGAATCAACCCAAGGGACCAAACCAAGCCAAAACCCCAATATATCCTAGATCTAAACAAAAGAACCATCGAGATTAATACTTTATACCTTTTAGAAGATGATGAAGACGAAAAGATCCGGGATCCACAAGCTCCAAGCCAAAATACACCTTCAACAAGCTCCTTCTTTTTCAAAATGCACCAAGATACACCAAATCACTCAAAAGGCTCAATACTCTCTCCAAAGGGGATAGGGTTTCGAGATAACACTTTAGGGGACAATGGAGGTTGGTTATGAGAGAAACCTTGGGGTCATAAGGTGATTAAATATGGTCCAAACCCTAAAATTTATGGTTTACACATTGCATGAGTATGACCAGCGTACGCCAAATAACCGCGGTCATGCTTTAATAACCTACAGCCGACGTACCTATCACATACGCCCATCGTAAGGACCAAATTTGAAAACTTTTAAATGAATCAAGCTAAAAATGAAAATACCTGGGATACTAGAGTTACAATTCTCCCCCACTTGAATCAGACCTTGTCCTCGAAGTCCTTCTCTACAAACAACTATAGGTAGTGCTCTCTCATCTCCTCCTCAGGCTCCCATGTCTACTTAGAGCCTTTCTGGTGGTGCCATTGCACCTTCACTAAATCCAAAACCTTGTTTCATAAAGTCTTCGTCTTATTGTCTAGAATCGCAATCGGTCTCTCTATGTAATTCAATTACAGGCGCTCATCGACCTATATATGCTCCAGAGGAACCACTGCAGAGTCATCGACCAAACACTTCCGCAGCTGAGAGACATGAAAAGTGTTGTGAATCTTACTGATCTCCTCATGTAGCTCCAAACAATAAGCAACCATGCTCACCTAGGCAATAAACTTAAAAGGACCAATGTACATGGAGCCCAGCTTACGCTGCTTCCTGAACCGGATGTCACCTTTCCAAGGTGACACCTTCAGGAGTACCATATCCCCAACCTGAAATTCCAAGTCTGGCCGATGCCTAACAACATAACTCTTATGCCGACTCTTCATGGTATGCAATCTCATGTACATATGTTGGATCAACTCGGTAGTCCGAAGTACCACCTTCTTTCTATGCATAACTTGCTGACCGACCTCACCCCAGCAAATCGGTGTCTGACACTTCCTCCCGTAGAGCATCTCAAAAGGAGGTCTATCAATATTGGCATGGTAGCTATTGTTGTAATAAAACTCAGCCAATGGGAGATACATATCCTAGCTACTGCCAAAATCCAATACACATGCCCGAATCATATCCTCCAAGGTTTGGATAGTCTACTCGCTCTGACCATCGGTCTGCAGATGAAAAGTTGTGCAGAAGTGCAGACGAGTACCCAAATCCTCATGGAACCTCTTCCAAAACCTAGAAGTGAACCGAACATCTAGATCCGAAACCACCGAGAATGGAACCCCATGTCATGCCACCACCTCCTGGATATAGACATCCACTAACTTCTCCGTGGAAATGCTCTCCAGAATAGGAACGAAATGCGCACTCTTGGTCAAATGATCCACGATGACCCAAATCGAATCCATGCCTCACACAAGCTACGGTAGCTTCGTGATAAAATCCATTGTAATCTCTTCCCATTTCCAAATGGGAACACCCAACGACTCCATTTTGTTGTGAGGCCATTGATGTTCGACTTTGACTTTCCTACAAGCCAACCACCTCTCCACGTACCAGGCCATATCCCACTTCATGCAGGGCCACCAATAATCAAGCCGAAGGTCTCTATACATCTTTGTCGCTCCCGGATGAATAGAAAACCTCGACTTATGCGCCTCCTCCATCAAAACCTGCCGCGTACCCCTAAAATATGGAACCAAACTCTCCGATGAAGGGTCAATAACCCCCAACTATCATAATGAAAATAAGCCAACTGACCCACTATACACGCACTCTTCCGGTGTTCCTCTTTCATAGCCTCGACCTGAGCCTCTCGAATCTCCTCCAAGAGTGGGGTAATCACTGTCATCCTGAGAAAAATATCCCTAATGGGAGTACCATCCGCCTTGCAGCTAAGAGCATCGGCTACCACGTTGGCCTTCCCTGGGTGATAAAGGATCTCAAATCATTATCCTTTATCACATCAAGCCACCTGCATTGCCTTATATTCAGATTTAGCTGATCCATCAAATACCTCAAACTCTTGTGGTCTGTATAAATGATACAACAAACCCCATACAAGTAGTGATGCTAAATCTTGAGGGCGAAAACCGTCACTCCCAACTCTAAATCATGAGTGGGATAATTCGCCTCATGAGGCTTCAACTGTCTCGAAGCATAAGCTATCACACAACCCTTGTAAATCAAGATTGAAATGACTAAATTGCCCTCTTGATATATTTTTTTAGTTTTTTTTCTATTTAATTTAATGTTTTATTAATAATAAAATGGGGACCACACCCTATTCTCTCTCTCTCTCTCTCTCCACCCAAAAATTCTCTTCAACCTTTTCATCTTCAAAACAATTTCTTTTTCAAAACTCAAACCCAAAATTAAACCGAAGGTGTTCTTGAACAAATTAGGTTAATTTGGAAAACTGATGAACTCGTTATGCTCAAATTTGATATCCCTTATGTCGAAACATGGATAGAGCACGTGAAATCGTCGAGTTTTGTAATGTTTCATAATCACATCTTGTAATTCTCTAGCAAGATATGAATCAAACCCACAACTTTTCTTCATGGCAGATGAAAATGGAAGGCTTAGTGATATAAAGTAAAAATGTAACACCCAAATTTTCAAATAATTTTTGACATTTATAAAACACCCTTTTCATTCATAATTGTCATAAAACATCATTGTATCACATAGTCAATTCATAACATCACATCCCAAGATCAAAATATGTAAAAAGCTCTTCGAGTGTGTACTGATCAAACCGGCGCCTTCCCGCGATCCTCACTGGTACCTGAAACACATAACACAACACTGTAAGCATAATTGCTTAGTGAGTTCCCTAAAATACCACACACAACACATATTAGCCACTCAAGGCTATAACCCTGTTTGACCCTCTGGTCAATGTATTTCAGTGGGACCCTCCAGTCCTATAACTCTGTGGGCCCTCTGTCCCTAACTCTGTGGACCTTTCGTTCCTAACTCTGAAAACTCTTGCACATACATAGCATAAGTCACATAGAAATCACATCATGCAAAAGCATACAAAGTACTCTATCCCATAACTCTAATTACCACTCTAGGTAAAGTATAGTGAGAAGACTCACCTCGGGTAACTCGGTAAATCTCGAAATCTGAAAAATCCGATCTAGCCTCCGCCTAATAATGTGAAATAAGCACTCTAAATCAATACATCCCTTAAGGCTAGGCTATTTCTTCTCTTAGTACTCTCAGAAGGGTAAAATACCATTTTACCCCTCTCATGGCCCTAAGACCCAAAATTGACCAAAGCCTAAAAGTCAATAAAAGTCAACTCCTCAGGTTACGCTGCGCGTACCATTCATGTATGTTAGGCGTACCTGGTATCTTCATAGAAAACAGGGTGCGCGACCCCATACACCGCGCGTACTGGGATTACGCCCCACGTAACTCCCAGTTTCAGACTTTAAGCATTTTAGGGTCTTAATCAGTTAAGACCCATGTCCAACTTCTAGATCTAACCATTTCTAACCCTCTTAATCCATAAAGTTGGTGACTTTAAGCCTTTGCATGGCTGGACAAGTCACTAAGACCCATAACATTCAATTTCCCAACTCTACAAAGCTCCTAACTCAAGCATGACCTCATAACAACGGCCAAGATGGCAACTTTATGGATCTATAACACAAATATCACTGAAATGGGACAGATCTAGGTCCATGGAGTACATTACACCCATAAAATCTCCACCTTTGGGACTTTTAACCCTAGAAATTGTCCATGCAATCATCTAACCAAATAAGGAGGAAAGTTTTGAACTTTATACCACCAAATGCAGCTCCTTACTCTGTAGATCTCAGATCCAAACTTGCACTTCAAGCTCTAGCCTCCACAAGCTCCTCTCCTTCTTCTTCACTAACACACCAATGCACTTTTAGCTCCAACACACTCACTCTCAAGCTAAGGACGATTGGGAGGCTCTCTTAGGGTTTCACTCACTAATATGGAGGCTGAGAAATGAGCCTTAGCATCCATTATATAGTGCACAAGCCAAACATCTAGGGTTTGCATCTAGACCCTTTATACCCAGCATAACCCTGGGTATGCCCAGCGTACCCAGGTGAGTCGACGTCCAAATTAAGCGCATGAGTACGCGCAGCGTACCCCGGTACGCCCAGCATACTCATGTGCTGCATGAACTCACTCATGGACTAGTCTTGACCATTTGATAAAAAGGAAGTGCTAAATGGCGTTACCTGAATTTCGGGATGTTACAATTCTCCCCCACTAGAACCATACTTCGCCCTCGAAGTCTCATGTTGAAAACAACTCCGGATGCTGCTCCTGCATCTCTGACTCCGTCTCCTAAGTCAGCTCGGACCCCTTCCGATGCAGCCACTGGACCTGAAATAGTGGCACCTCCTTGTTGCTCGGAACCTTGACCTTCCGGTCCAGGATCGCGATCGGTCTCTCCACATAATTCAGACCTGCGTCCACCTGGATATCCTCAAATGGTACCATTGTCGACTCGTCAGCTATACACTTCCTTAGTTGAGACACGTGGAAGGTATCATGAATCTGGCTCAACTCTGCAGATAGCTCCAAATGATATGCTACCCTGCCCACCCTCGTGATCAGCCTAAACGTTCCAATGTACCGGGGCCCCAACTTGCCCCTTTTCCTTAATCGGATCACTCCTTTCCAAGGAGACACTTTCAGGAGTACAAAATCTCCAACCTGGAACTCGAGCTCGGATCGACGCCCATCCACGTAACTCTTCTGGCGACTCTGGGCTGTCAACAATCTCTGTCTAACCTATTGTATCTGCTCTTTCATCTGAAGCACTATCTCAGTGCTGCCCATCACTCGCTGCCCTGCCTCTCCCCAACAAATGGGAGTCCGACACCTCCTCCCATACAATAACCCAAAGGGAGGCATACCAATGCTCGAATGGTGGCTGTTGTTATAAGAAAACTCAGCCAAAGGCAGATACGTGTCCCAACTCCCTCCGAAGTCCAACACACATGCCCGAAGCATGTCCTCGAGCGTCTGAATCGTCCGCTCACTCTATCCGTTCGTCTGCGGGTGGTAAGCAGTACTGAAATGCAGCCAAGTACCCAACTCCTCATGGAACTTCTTCCAGAACCTGGAAGTGAAACGCACATCTCGATCTAACACAATCAAGATCGACACACCATGTCGCGATACCACCTCTCTCACATACACCTCTGACAGCCTCTCTGCGCAAGAGCTCTCTCTGATAGCAAGAAAATGAGTGCTCTTTGTCAGCCGGTCGACGATCACCCAAATTGCATCGACGCCTCTCGCAGTCCTCGGCAATTTGGTTATAAAATCCATGGAAATTTGTTCCCACTTCCACTGGGGAACCTTAAGCAGCTGCAACTTGCCATGTGGACACTGGTGCTCGGCCTTAACCCTACGACAGGTCAAGCACCTCTCTACAAACCACGCCACATCCCTCTTCATACATGGCCACCAATAATCTCTCTTCAGGTCCAAATACATCTTAGTGGCCCCGGGATGGATCGAAAACCTCGACCTGTGCGCCTCCTCCATCAAAATGGCACGTGCCCCAACCTCAAATGGCACCCAAATCCGGCCCAGGAAGGTCATAAGCCCCCGGCTATCGGCAATGAACTCTGATATCTGACCAATCACCCACTCTTGCTTGCGGTTCTCCGGTCTCATGGCCTCCACCTGGGCCTCCCGAATGGTGTCCAACACCGGAGTCATCACTGTCAACTTCATACAAACATATCGCAAAGCGGAATTCTCTGCCCTGCGACTCAAGGCATCGGCTACCACGTTAGCTTTGCCTGGGTGGTATAGGATCTCACACTCAAAATCCTTTACCACGTCCAACCATCTCCTCTGACGCATGTTTAGGATGGGCTGATCCATCAGATATTTCAAGCTCTTGTGGTCCGTGTATATGGTACACCAAACCCCATTCAAATAGTGACGCCAAATCTTGAGGGCGAACACCATAGCCCCTAACTCCAGATCATGAGTAGGATACCTCATCTCATGAGGCTTCAGTTGCCTCGATGCGTATGCTATCACATGCCCTCTCTGCATTAGCACCGCACCCAGTCCCGATATCGACGTGTCACAATATACCACAAAGTCTTCCATTCCCTCCGAAATGGCCAACACTGGGGCTTCGCACAATCTCTGGCGAAGTGTCTTGAATGAGGCCTGCTGCTCTGGTCCCCAACTGCAAGCCACGCCCTTCCAGGTCAGCCTGGTGAGAGGAACAACAATCCTGGAGAAATCCTGAATGAATCTCCGATAATATCCGGCCAACCCCAGGAAACTCCTGATCTCCGAAGGAGATCTCAGTACCTCCCAACTCATCACCACCTCAATCTTAGCCGGATTGACCAATATCCCATTCTGGTTGACGAGGTGTCCTAGAAACTGGACCTCCCGTAACCAGAAATCGCACTTGGAGAACTTGGCATAAAGCCTCTCCGATCTCAGAACTCCGAGAATCTCCCTCAAATGCTCCTCATGCTGCTCTCTGGACCTCGAATACAATAATATATCATCAATGAACACGATCACCAAACGAACCAACATTGGCCTGCACACCCTGTTCATGAGATCCATGAAGGCCATCGGTGCATTGGTGAGCCCGAAAGGCATCACCACGAACTCGTAATGCCTGTAACGAGTCATGAACGCTATCTTCTGGATATCCTCATCACGCACCTTCATCTGATGATATCCAGACCTCAAATCAATCTTGGAGAACCAAGACGCTCCCTGCAACTGATCGAACAAATTGTCGATCCTCGGTAAGGGGTAACGGTTCTTGACCGTCAGCTTGTTCAACTCCCGGTAATCAATGCACATCTGGTGTGAACCATCCTTTTTCTTGACAAAAAGAATCAACGCTCCCCACGGCGAGCTACTTGGTCGTATAAACCTCTTCCCTAGCAGCTCCTGAAGCTGCGAGGATAACTACTGCATCTCTGGAGGTGCGAGGCGATAGGGCGCCTTAGCGATAGGCGCTACCCCCAGAACCAAATCGATACGGAACTCCACCTGTCTCTCGGGAGGCACACCCAGAAACTCCTCGGGGAAAACATCTGGGAACTCGCGCACTATCGGGACCTCATCGACCGACCTCGGTCTCTCTGCACCTACCCTCATATCCACCACATAAGCCACATATCCACTACAGCCCTGCTGTAGACTCCGCCTCGCTCTCGCGGTTGAACAAAATGCCGACCCAGATCGGGTACCCTCATCATAAATGTATAGCTATGGTCTTAACTGATTAAGACCAAAAGAGTTGAAAAAGTAAATTTGGGCGTACGCTGAGCGTAAATCTAGTACGCCCCGCGTACTAGGTTGGTGTCCCCAATCAGGATTCGTGTGCGATGGAGTACGCTGAGCGTACCAAGGGAAGTACGCCCCGCGTAACCCCACTGTGGACTTTTTGGGCTAAGTCTTATATTGGGCCTTAAGTATTGGGCCTGGAGTTTGGGCTTGTTGTGCTAGAGATTTGGACCAGAGGAATATGTATATGTGCCTTAGGCCCTTAAGTTGGGCTTGCCTCTTAGACTTGAGAGTTGGGCCTCGGTAGAGTCCATTTATTATTGGGCCTTGATGGGCCCAATGGGTTTTGGGGTTATTTATGGACTAGTTAGTGGACTACCTTTAGACCTAGAGAATGAGGGTTGGGACTTAGATCCTAATTTGAGATCATTATAGATATGGCTCAGAGGTAGAGGCTGGTGCACAACGACGACATTTGTAGGAGCCGTTCATCATTCGAGGTGAGTCTTCTTACTATACGTTACCTAGAGTGGTATTATGTGTTGACCAGAGGGTCTTATGTGTTATGTATGAGATTATGTGCTATGTGATATATGTATATTGTATGATTTTATAGACCGGATCGGAGGGTCCAACGATACAGACCGGGCCGGAGGGTCCAACGAGCTATGACCGGACTAGAGGGTCCAACGAGCTACGGGACTGGAGGGTCCTGCTGAGACACATCGACCGGAGGGTCATGCTATAGCCTCGAGTGGCGTATGTGTTGTATGCGGTATTTTGGGGAACTCACTAAGTTTCGTGCTTACCGTGTTATGTGTTACGTGTTTCAGGTTTTTCTCAGGATCGCGGGAAGGCACCGGCATGATTGTACACACCAGTGAACGAGTTATGCTTCGAGGATCCTGGATTTGTAATCAAACAAACATGGAGTTGCGTTTGTAAATTGTATAAATGAGGTTTTTAATTACAAATGTGTTATGAGAATTATATGATTTTAAATGAAAATTTTGTTTTGAAAATTTCCGGTTTTACAAGTTAGTATCAGAGCCTTGGTTTGAGGGATTCGGATGCACCTTCGGGTAAATCTGGACTCAAATTGAGGATTTGACAAAGAATTTTTAAAAGAAAGGATTTTTTTCTAAAACGAGCAAGAGTTTTATTAAGAAAACGAGAAGGAGCAGTGTGTACAATCATCCAGAGCCCGAACGGTGATTTCCTAAATACCCATACTTTTGTGTTATGAAATATGTTATGAGATATTATGCATGCCAGAGATAGGCTAGGTATTTCAGATTTTAGGACTATAGTGGCCTGATTTGTGATGCCTTAGCCTAGGAGTTGCTGTTATCTGTGATGCACTTTCAAGTATGTGCTGAGGGAGAGTATCCAACGGGAATCGTTGTAGAGTGGAATTTGAGTAGAAGAGTAATCTAGGAGAGATATCTAGATGAGCATTTGTGGAGTCTACCGAGAGAGTAGCTAGATACCCACGAGGGGTAGAGTTGCAGAGTTCGGTGATATCTTTTGAGTATGAGTAGAGCAAGTGGAGTTATCACCTAGAGCGAGTTTTACGTGTTTATTCGATGCCCGAATGTTGCTTGCTTCGTGCTTTGTGGAATTCCTGATGATGGGAGTCAGCTACCAAGCGAATGTGACGATATTCAGGAGGTAGATGACTGGCATCATAAGGAGTTTCTCAGTAGCTAATGGCGGAGAAGTGTGAGAGCCTAGGATGTGACCTTAGTCAGAAGAGTACGCCGACAGAGTAGAGCATTTCGCAGGAGAGTGACCAGGTATGATGGGATTGGTGATTGAGGAAGTTGAGCAACTACTTAGGAAATCTGGGATGGTCCATGTGGAAAGTATGGGTAGATGTGGCAGGTAGTATGGGCACGTACTACTGAAAGTAGAGGACCCATACTCGATATAGGGAAAGTTCTAGAGGTTCTAAGTAGCAGATCGAGAGGTGATGTCATGGTTCGAGTACCATGATTGGTAGCAGATTGAGAGGTGATGTCATGGTTTGAGTACCATGATTGGTGTCAGATCGAGAGGTGATGTCATGCTTCAAGTACCATGATTGGTAGCAGGTTGAGAGGTGATCATATGGTTCGAGTACCATGATTCGTAGCAGATTGAGAGGAGATAGCATGGTTCGAGTACCATGATTCGTGGCAGATGGTGCTTCTAGTTTTACCAGTTATCCTATTGAGATTGATCAGACTGGGATCAGACATGATAGAGTGTGGGGAAAGAGGGCCATGTTGAACAAGTTTCAATTGAGCACACCTTGAAGAGAAATCGAGTTGGTTCCCGAGACATTTTGGTGAGATGTCAGTTGGAGTCACAAGACTCAGGGATAAGTAGAGGTGGTACTTTTTGGAGGATTACGGTCTGAGTTGAGCAGTCGGCCGATAGCAGATATGTCATTTTCTGTGACCAGAGTTGTGCTATTTTCTATGAGACGCAGCAGGGATATTGAGCTTCCAGTTTCAGAGTTGGAGGTAGGCCCGGTGGGGTAGCAAGGGGCTACGACCTTTTCACCAGAGTAATTGGGTAGTATGTTTGATGCGAGTTCCTGGTGGCTAAGAGGAGTATATCGGGGCGGCGCCCCTCGTAGTCTGCGTTGTGTATCAACAATAAGAGTGAGGTCTATTGCTTTTATGAGTACTTCCGGTTTGGGAAGTGGGTCGAGGAATCAGAGTCAAAGTATGAGAATATGCATCATTTCCGGACCGAGAGTCAGATCTAATTCGGAACAGTGGGGTATCCGACGATGTGTCGGTTTGAGGCTTCAAGATGAATAGAGGCAGTCACGCCGGGAGGATTCTAAGATTTTTGGTCAAAGTCGGGATATGTGGAGTTGCTTGGTTTCCATCGGGAAGATCATTAAAGTGATTACGTGATACACTCCAAGAGTCAAGTGTGATATACCTGGTGAGACAGTCTAGGGAGTAGATTGTTGGTATGCCAATTGGTGATGGTTTGAACCCTGAGTGGGGGAGAACTAGGTATTCTTTTGAGAAGGATCAGCGATTCGTTAAAGTGTGGTTATAGGATTGGTTATGGAGATTTGTGGTGTGGACACATGAAATCTGGGTATTTGGTGAAGGAGGTGAGGATCGATGCAAGATGATGTATGTGTAGGTTCTTACGAAAGGGTGAGTGAATCCACAGCAGTTGGTCGTTGGTCAGAGAATTTATTATGGCTAAGAAATTTTTCGGGTTTGCAAATGTTGAGTTCGAGGTGATCGGTTTTAGCCATAAGAACTTTCCTATGTGCGCATGCAAAACCCTAATGCTTGGATCTAGGCTTTCTAATTAAACATGCTTTTGAATCCAAGACTTCTAATAACTAATTAGGTATAAGAACAATACAAAATCAGATCTAGAAGTTTACCTTTGAATCTCTTGTTTGATCTTGTTGTCTTGGAGCTCTAGAGTCACAATTGTCACTCCTCTAATGGCTTACAAACACCAAATAGCAAAGAAGATGATTTGAGAGAGAGGTTAGGAGGAAATCGGCCAGGGGTTCTCTACTTTAGATGAGATGCCGATTTCCCTTGGCCATGGGGTCTATTTCTACTTGTAGACTCCTTAAGGGTTTCACCTTAAACCCTAGTTGCATAATCTTTCCTTAAAGCAATCCAAATCCTTTCCTTAGATAACCATTGGACGATTTGAGTCTTTCCCTAGCCCTAGAATCCGTCCACCCTTCATCCAATAAGGATTTACAGTCTAAAGTGTAACTATCAAACAACTGACAGTTTATACCCTCTTATTTAATTAATCTCTTTAAGTCACCAAATTAATACTAATTAATTTATGACTTATATTAATCAAATAACAATATTATTATTCTTTATATTATTCTCATAATATATTAATAATATTTATTCTCTCATAATAAATCATCCTATCAAGTTGCTATGGTGAAGGCAACCCAAAAGGACCATGCACAATCGGGTCAAATACTTGCCTAATATAGTTGCAGCCTTAGACACTATTCTAACACAAGGCGGTTGGGTAGCTGAGTTCAGAATGCAATAGCTGAGATTTGTAGGTATAGGTATAGATTGTGATCTATACTTCAGGGGGGCAGCAACAGATTTGTCAACCAATTTCAGAGTCGGAATGAGTAGTTCCGCTTGGGTGGTGATCAGTTGAGGATGCAGCTTCAGAATTTAGTCAATGTGTTTTCAGTCAGTGATATTTCCTCCGCGTTTCAATGTGTGAGATGGGAATATTTAGAGGTTCCAAGTGCTTGAGTGGAAGAGGGTATCAGGGTATTTCGGGGAGCCGAAGTACTCACTAGTCAGCAAGAGAGTGTCGTGATACTGCGGGGAGCTGTAGTATTCGCTGGTTAGCAAGAGAGTGTGGTGATACTGCGGGGAGCCGTAGTATCTACCATCCAACAAGATGATGTGGCGATACTGCGAGGAGCCGTAGTATTTTCCAAGCAGTGAGGGAGCATTGTGAAACTGCGGGGAGCCGTAGCTTTCACTGTTCAGTGAGAGAGCGTTGTGGAACTGCGGGGAGCCATAGTTTTCATTAGCCAGAGCATGGCGCAGAGGAGTTCCTAGGCTTGGGTAGCCTTATCAGTGAGTCTGTGAGAATCTGGTAGACAGGGCATGGGTGAGACTGGGGTCTCCCTAATGGTCGGGAGTCGTTTTCTTCTAAGTTAAGGTGTGGTGATCGTATTCGGAAGGAATTGGATGTAGTGATGTACACGAAAGTTGCGAGTAATGGGTTATCAGTTGAGAGCTTCATTGGGAAGAGTGATTCCAATTTCACGTCGACCCAGACTCTTGAGTTTGATTTGGCTCTAGTGGTGTAATGTGAAGGCAAGATAAGATTCCAAGCTTAGAGGTGGGTTCCTCCTAACGGGCGTTGTGTGTCATCTGATGTTTTAGACCTGTGTGGGTCAATTCGTTTGTATGGGACGGAACGCGAGATGTATGAAGCTAATGAGTAGTAGACGATAGGGGTCGAGGGTGAGACGATTTCAGTTAGGATTGTAGTATTCGCTTGGGGTAAAGCGAACTTTGTGACTTGTGTGTCACGATGGGCCGAGATAGTTATTGTGAGAAGGAAGTCGGTAAGTCGTTTTATTGGGTGTGCAGCGGGTAGCCCTTGAAGGTCCAACTATCGGGTTGGGAGTTGACATGGTGTTCAGTGTCGGATGGAACATTTGAGAGGAACTGGGGCTTATGATTTAGAGTGACAGAGGATCGTTCCGAGCTGGTTTGACCGCTTTCTTGTGTCTGAGGATAGAGGTTTGAGGACCATTCCTTCAGAAGAGTTATGATAGTTGTTCAGGCAGTGGGTCCTTAGTGGGATATGACCTTTCCATCCATTTTGAATTGTGACCGGGATCGATTAGAGAATCAGAATTGATAGAGTATTCTTAGAGTATGTTATTCGATGAGCAATTAACATGATGATATTGCGAGGGTGTTCTGGCAGGGAAACAGACCAACAGAGTTTCAAGTTCTGGAGAGGCAGATCAGGTACCGCAACGGCAGAAGGGTCTGTCCTTCTTCGGGGTCGGGAGTTCCTGTTGGTTTTACGTGTTTTTGGAAGAGATTGTTGTATGATATGGGGTTCTTTCGATGGTGCTTCCTGAATCATTAGGTTCGACCTATGTGTTGATAAGGAGCGATTTCAAGGGCGAAATCTATTTCAAGTGAGGGAGAACTGTAACACCCTGTTCTGGATTATTTTGTGATTTAAGGCCCGTGGGCATTAATCCGAGTATGAGAAGGTTTTGAGGCGTTGAAAGAGAAAGGTTATTCCCTTTTGGGATGTGGGTGAGGTAGGTTGTGTGATAAAAGAGTCGGTTTGTGCTTTAGAGCCCGAATGTATTGTTAAGGAGCTGGTTCGGGCTTTTTATGATTTTTGGATCTGATTTCGAGTGGGATTCATGAGGAATAAAGTTTATAGAAGTGTAGGGCTTCTCGTTAGCTTTTCGTGGATATAAGGATCGTCGGAAACGGACTTATAACGAAGAATTTATGGCCTTCAGAAGTTTTATGGTTTCAGGCTTAGCCGAGTACGCTGGGCGTAATTTAGAGTACGTTGGGCGTACTGACCAGGGAGGCTCGCGGATGTTCTTCAGAGTACGCTGGGCGTACAATATGAATGTTGGGTCAAAAATATGGTTTATACTTTGCTTTTCTAGGAAAATATATTTTTATGTAATGTTGTATGTGTTTGCAGTTTATGTGTACGGCCGTACACAGGGTGTGCGGCTGTACACATGTGTATGGCCGGAGGTCCATATAAATAGAGGAGTGCATGTGAGTGTATGGTTGAGAAAAAGAAAGGAGAAGAAGCCTAGAGAAGAGAGAGAAAGTTAGAGAGAAGAAGTGTGTCTGTGTGAGAGAATCTATTGTAAGGAGCATAATTCATATCATCAATACATCATTAGATTCATCTTCTTCTTCTTCTCATTCTCTTCTATATTGATCTGACATCATCCAATTGATTGGGATTCCGCACCATCAATTGGATCTGATTGATACACAAGCAGTTTTGGGGACTTACAATTGGTATCAGAGCTTGGTTTGTATCAGTTAATTTTGTCAGATATGGAGCTTATTTGATCTTATTTTAAAAAAGATAATAGCGTTTTTGGATAGATCTCGGAAAATTAGTGGGGGTTACTTCTTTGCATTTTTCATAAAAACGAGTTTTTGATCGAGTTTTGGAGCAAAAAAGGGTGAAAAACATCGTTTTTTCGTGAATCTGTTGAAGGAGTGCGGCCACTTGAAGGTGTGCGGCTCGGTGTGTGCGGCTCGGCAGTGTGCGGCTCGGAGTGTGCACCTCAATGTGCGGCCTCGGTATACGGCTTGGTCTCGCCTCTGGTTCACGGCTCAGCAGCGTGTTTGGCTCGCATTTGGCTCTCCTCGCTTCGCAGCTCTAGTCCTCGCACAGCAGCCTTGTATTAAAAAAATATAAACGGAAATTCAAGCTGCTAGGATTCGAAACCAGGTCTTCCGCCTACGCAATCGGCGCCTTACCATCTCGACCAACTTGGTTGATGTTATTCTCCTCCGAAATTTAAAACATAACTTCTCCTTCTCGGTTATTATTTTCGAAAATTGGCACTTTTAACCCTAAAAATCAATTTTTTTTATTTCTAAATTCTATTTTCAACCCAAATTTTTTTGTTCTTAATTTTTGATTTTATTTTTATCTTTGACCTTAAAATTTTGACTTTGACTTTTAAAAGTTGACCATCGACTTTAAATTTTGATTTTCTCGTTTGACTTTTAATTTTTCAAATTTGGCTTTTCGGTTTGACTTTTCAAGTTTGACTTTTTAAATTTGACTTTTAAGGTTGACTTTCTCGGTTTTTAAGTCAAAGGGCAATTAAAAAATATATAAAAAAAATTATTAAAAAATATATAAAAATAAAAAAATAAAAAAATGAGTTCCACATCAATTCTGGTAAATGAAGTTTCATGTACTCCATCTTGTAAAGCTACGATTAAATTTCTTCGCGAACAAATTGATTTATTAAAAAGAGAAAATGAGGACCTCAAATACGAAGGCTATACTCTAAGGAAAGGTCAGAAACCTTTAAAAGCTCAATTAGAGGCCAAGACTAAGGACTTTAGGATATTACAAGAAGAGTACAGCAACAAGTGTGAAAATTATGATCACATTAAACGCAAACTTGCTGCTGTAACTGAAGAACTTGATGCTTTGAAAATAAAGTGTGGAAAAACAGATGTTAGTTTCAAAAATTATACTGCATCAAGTAAGACAGTCGAGTTCTTAGTAGAAAATCAATTGAGTTTTAAAGATAATCAAACCAAGGGTCTAGGGTATCACAGTGTGCCACCTCCTTTTAATCACAATTATAACCCACCCTTTGAGACCAATAAGGAAGAAATGCCTGCTCAGTATGGCCAAACCCCTGCTCCAGATTCAGTTAAGACTGAACAATCAGGGCCAACTGAGGGTGCTGAGTTGAACGATACTAATGCTTCTACTTCATGTGCAGGTAAAGTAGCAGAGGATGAGAACAAGGAGAACACCATTGAACAAACCAACATCTCCTTGAACTCTGAATCTGTTGCTTCAAACTCAACTGCTTCTGATCAACCCACCGTTGAGAAACACATGCCACCAATTCCAATGCAACAGAGTTCTTGTTGCAAGTGTGTATGTGGGAACAACAAGAGACAAGGCATGGACACACCACCAGGGGTAGGAAGAAACAACTCCACAGTGAAGAAAAAGACATGCTTTCACTGTGGAACACCTGGACACATTGCCAGAAATTGTCCAAATCGCGCATACGTTCCCTACTACGCACAAGGCTGGCAAAACTCGCAAAGAGGGAGGTTTTCTAAAAGAAACCCCTCAAGGTCACGTTCAGACAATGGTGACTGGAATGCGTACAAGGCCAAAAATCAATCCCACAAGGTCAAGAAGGGAATGTCGGCAAAGAAGACAAATCCAAGAGATGCTCCCGTGAAGCCAAAATCAAAATCATCTCAACGGCCGACATCAAGTTCAAAAGTAAGTACTGAGCCACCCATCGGATCGAAAAAGAAATGGGTTAAACCCAACTACAAATGGGTTCCAAAGGCTCAATCTCCCAAATCAACTAACCATTCTAATATTTCTATGTCTTCTGTTTGTGATAAATTGGACATGTCATGGGAGAAAGTATCGTGTGTCAATGACAAAGGTCGACCCGGTTTCAAAATGGACTGGGTTCGAAAGACCAACTAATCCCGCCCTGTGTCGGAGCAGCTATGGAGGCATATCATCAGACTTCGGTTTGTTGGTAGTAACTGTTCCAGGAACATGATAGGAGACAGCTCTCAACTGTACAGTACTCAGAACATTATTTGAGAGTATGTGTCCTTGGCAGGAAAGGAAGAAAGGAAGAGATTACAAACGGGGTTTGTGCTTAACGACATGAAGAATTTTCGAATCTGTTCTGAGTTTACGCGTGTTGTTCTCAGACCTTCTGGATACAAATTCAATCAGTGACTTATGGTTTGCATTTTCTTCTCTATACTCCTGAGTTTTTCTTAACCTGATTCGCTTTAAAGACTAATTTTTGTTTTAGGATAGTTTAAATTTGCGCATTTACTTTCGTTTCTCTCTTATGCACAAATTTAGGGGGAGAAATAAAAACAAAACAAAAATTAGAAAATTTTAAAACAAAAATAAAAAATTAGATAATCCAAAAACATAAAAATTAGAAAATCCAAAAACATTAGAAAATCATAAAAATAAAAAATAAAAAATTATGTTGGTTATAGAATGTGCTTGAGGGAGATGTTTTGGGAAGTGATATGATAAAGTGATAACAGGCAACCTGAGTCTGCGTAACGTACCCGAAGTTGAAGGGTCTATGCTCTGGTTTGATGCGTCGGTAGGCACGAAAAAATTTTAAATGGACTTGACTAGGGAGAGTTGAACTTAGGAAATTTATAGACTTGACAAATCTTGACCTAGTTAGATCCGTTCAGCCTGACAATACGACGCTCGGATAGGTTGAGCAGGGAGATATATATGGGAATCTACTCGTCACAATAATTGAACCCATACTTGGAACCGTGGCTTAACTTTTCCTCGATGTGCGGATTCTGTCCTTAATTCCGGTTGGATGGGGCGACTGGTAAATTCCGATAAATTAGGTCTGTAGAATATCATTTTCTTTCTTTCCGTCTGTTAGTCATATGTTGTCTCCTTTGCGTGACTTCCAATCCGACCTGGTACACAACATATGCAACTCTATTTCTCTGCAGGTTATATATGTGAAAGACTTCTTATCTGTTAGCCATACGGTGTCTCCTCTGTGCGACTTCTAATCTGACCTGGTACACAGCATATGCAACCTTCTACTTCTCAACCCCTCTGAAGTAATAAGTAATAAGTAATAGAATTCTGAATCTATCTTCTCTCTGAATGGTTGTCTGCTCACCCGGTGTAAGGAGTACTCTGGAAGTTCTTGATGGCTGGGGCATATCAGGAAGCGGGAAACACGTTCTAGTACACTTACAATTGAACACATACAGATTGTCTATAGATCTCACTCCTCAATTTAGGTGGATAACAATATCCCTGGTCGTCGTCAGATGAATGGTCCTTAAGATATAGTATCTAAGAAATTAGGATCAGATATAATTTTTAGGAACTTAAGTTCACCTGTCTTGTAACAAATAGTATGTCCTAAATTTGTCACAATTTTTCGTGTTTAAGTGGACAACAATACCGGCGATCGACCAGACAAAGATGTGAATATGAAAGGTACCGATAAGTGGATAAAGGTTGTCTAAAAACTTTGATCCCAAATCTCTCTTAAAGTTAGATATCATTTTTATTTTTGTTAAATTTGTCATAGTTTCTTCTAATTTAAATATTAGGGGAGAATTAAAAATTAAAAAAAATCAGAAAAATTCAAAAATAAAAAAAAATCAAAGAAAAATCAGAAAAATTTAAAAATCCAAAAATAGTGTTATTTCTGTTTTATTTCTTGTTCAGAAAAATCAAAAATCCAAAAATATTTTTTGTTTCTGTTTTCATTTGTGTGCTAAGTTTTCTTTTAGTTTTGTTTTGTCTTGAAAAGTGATTTCAGGTATAGATAAGACTCATGGAGTTTGTGTTGAAGATTTCTGAGCCAAAGCCTCGTCCGTGAGCATCGAAGAATTCACATTCGAAGGAGCAAGAAATAAAGATTATTCTTTCGACATTCAATTTGTCAACCTCAGAAGCATGGTGAAGTTGTACTTGAAGATTATGTCACAGATTGCATTGAAGCCTCCTCAATCAATCTGCTGCTATCTTTGTACCTGCTGAAGTGATACAGAAGATTTGTTCTCTCTGTAGACTCTCAAGCTGAAGTGCTATCTTTCAAGAATCTGTACATCAAGCCTCCTCACCCAATGTGCGTTTAGACTCAAATATTGAAGAAAAGCCCAACCGCTCGAGATGAAGTCATTCATGAAGATTCATCAAGTTCATCTTGAAGCTGTGAAGAAATCAAAGATTAATGCTGAAGCCAAGCTCCCAATGAAGATTAACAAGAAAAAGTCAGCTACTTTTTAGGGGGAGCTTGTTGGGTCAATTAGAAAAGAAATTTATAAACCAAGGGGGAGATTGTTGGGTCAAAAATATGGTTTATACTTTGCTTTTCTAGGAAAATATATTTTTATGTAATGTTGTATGTGTTTGCTGTTTGTGTGTACGGTCGTACACGTGTGTACGGCCGCACACCCTGTGTGCGGCCGTACACAGGGTGTGCGGCTGTACACATGTGTATGGCCGGAGGTCCATATAAATAGACGAGTGCATGTGAGTGTACGGTTGAGAAAAAGAAAGGAGAAGAAGCCTAGAAAAGAGAGAGAAAGTTAGAGAGAAGAAGTGTGTGTGAGAGAGAATCTATTGTAAGGAGCATAATTCATATTGAATACATCATAGATTCATCTTCTTCTTCTTCTCATTCTCTTCTATATTGATCTGAAATCATCCAATTGATTGGGATTCCGCACCATCAATTGGATTTGATTGATACACAAGCAATTTTGGGGACTTACAATGAACGCTGGGCATACGCCAAACAGACCTAAACACTATTTTAGGGTCTTGGACCCTATTTAAGGTCCTTAACTCATAACCTAACCCTAATACCTTCAGCCTCCATCCCTCTAAACCCTAGAAATCGACCCTAAGCCTCCATTTGAGTGATTCTTGAGCATTTTGGTGATTTAATGAGTTTTTGGTGTATATTATGGAAGAAGGAGTTTCTTGAGGAAGCATTTCTTGGCTTGGAGCTTGTGGATCCAAGCCCTAATCATGTTGATCTAGCTCCAGAAAGCATAAAGTTTGAATCTTGGTGGTTTTCTCATATGGATCTAGTGGGGTGATGACTTGTTGTGTTTGGCTTTTGAAGAAGAAGGAGCTTTGAAAGAGAATGGCTTGAGCACCTAGCTTTTGGATCTATGTTCTTCTCTTGTTGGTGCATCCTCCAGAGATATCAAGTTTTGAACTTGCTTATTATTGTGCTAGTTTTTTTTTTGGGGGGTCCATTTTAGGGTTTTTGGTCCCAAAGATTGAAGCTTTATGAGTGGTTAAGCTCCACAGCCTAATATATGTCCCTTTAAGTGTTTTTAGTGGAAAGGATTCATAAAAATGAGTCCTTGGATGTTGGAATCAAACCGTGCATGAGATATGAGAATTTTTTAGTAGTAAAGAGTGAGAGTTTTTGTGTTTGGGACTTGATCAGCCATGCAAAGTGTGACAACCCGAAATTTCCATTATGTACAAACTATATCACTTCAATAGAAGTAGTAGCAGTCACAGTTAATTTTCAGACTTTTCGCGTAAGTTGAGTAATTCAGGGTTTACACTTCAGGAAACATCAGGAGAGTGGGTGCACTAGGGTTTTGTGCAACACTGTTATTCCAACACTCTATTATATTAGAGATCATTTCAGGAATAAAAATATTTTCTGCCAAAAATATCTCAGGACTATAAATAGAATTTTGAACCAAATTCATTCATTATTCACATTTCCAACTAGAGAAAAGCCGTTTTCTCTCTGACGGATCTTTGGTTTTTTATCCCAAATTGTGAGTACCTCTTTCTAGTAGTGTTAGAGAGCTTATTATGTTCTTATAACATGATTTAGATGGCTAAATCATGAGATCTAGGATTTTACTCCCCAAGGTGTTCTTGGGCGGTAAACTCCCGAAACCGAGCCGAGATTGTTCCTTGTGTTATGCTACTACCCTAGGCTCATTTGTATATGTTTTTAGGACAAGAAAACAATCAAGAAACACAAACACATGGGAGTTCACGGCCCAAGAGCAATCTTAGGCCGTAAACTCCATTGAAATGGACAAAAGGGTGTTTTTATGACACCTAAAGCCCTAGACCTTTACAAGAAATTGTTACCCACTTAATTGAGGGACCAAAGCACATCAAAATCACTTATCAAAGTGATTTTACGGCCAAGACTTGTTCTTGGGCCGTAAACATGAAAGGATAGCACCAAAGTGTGCCTAATGTCTTCATATACTTGGAATAAAAGCCTAGAACTCATACCACCCATGCTTGAGGCTTGAAAACAAAAAGAACACCATTCCAATGGAGTTTACGGCCGTAAACTCCAAAGGAAATGGCCTTAGGGCCGTAAACTCCTAAATGGAGTGTTTCTATGCCTTAAACCCCTTCAATGATGGAACCAGCAAGTTGGAATAATTCTAGAAATCATTTGGGACTTCAAAACACACAAATACCCCATGGTTGGGAGTTTATGGCCGTAAACTCAAGATTTTACAACCATAAACTCCATGTGTGTTAGTATATGAGGAGTAAACTCATATATGGGGTCCTTTGGAACCCTAAACACAAGTACCTTGTCCCACAATAGCTTAGATGCAATCCTTAGGGCTTAAAACACTTATATAAAGTGTTTATTATGTCTAGGATGTCTTAACTTTATCAATTAGTGATTTAAGACTAATTGAATGCATATATGTGTGATTATATGTTCATTAGGATCGTAGTGTGTGTACAAGTCCTCGCTTGACACCTAGCCATCCTATACCGTTCAGTTCATCCCAATCACCAACTACAGGTGAGTTCATACCCCTAATCAATATTTTAAATAATTTTAAATGCTTTAATGGGGGGAATACAAGTAGAAACAAACATGTTATTGAATCATTGATATGTATTTTATAACTGTGTTTGTCATTTAACGGATTTCACATGCTACAAAATGTGATGCATGAAATGGTTTTACATCTTAAAAACACATTGTTACCAAATGTTTTTCCTTTGAAATGTTTATTAAAATGACATCAAGTCATTGTTAATTATTTTTCAAAACCCATAAGATGTCGTACAAAACCATTTTACATTCTTGAACTAAACTATGCATATACACTTATATTCTTATATATGTATTGATGTATTAGTTTACATCTTTCATTTAGTTTCCCACACCCTTGAGTAGTAAGAGTGTATAAACCTACATGATCAACCAGTTATATTACAGTAAATTATCATAGGGATAATTTGAAGATATCAAACATTACTTCTATTACAAGGAATCACACAAGAGTCAGTTCATTCATGAGTCTATACTAGTACATTACCTGATACATGAGTACTTACAGATGTTTACCTGATACATGAATATGTTTACATATACTTACCTGTTACATGGACACACATACATGAATACCATACAGGAACACTTTTACATAGGTGCATTATCCTGTATTCACTTACCTGGATACTTGTACTTAGGACTACGAGGATGATTTATTAGTACTTACTGTGTAAATTATCTTTCCTATCTCGGTTCAATGGGATAGCTCGGCAAGACTTACCATTCCGAACCCCACTGATTAGCACCAGTGGTCGATGACCATCTACGGAGGTCTAAGGTTACTACTTATACTAGGTAAATCGATAACCGGGGCTAACCCCTCCACCCACCTGCTGCTGCTACAGAGGACAAGTGGACAATCTTCGATTGTTCATTAGGTTATATCTTTCGCTTATTCCGATGTTGTGTTACTCCTAGTGCCCAGCGATGACACTTACATTATTACTTTTTCTGGACAATCTTCGGATGTTCATTAGGTTACATATTTCGCTTAATGCGATGCTGTGTTAGTCTTAGTACCCAGTGACAACACTTACAGTAGTACATTTTCCTGTTTACTTTATTTTGTGATACTACCACATAAACGATGAGTTAGACTAAGTACTTTAGTACTAAACAATCAAAGGAAAACTATCATTTTACTTACAAAACATTCGGGTCTTGGTAGAAGACTACATTGTCATAAACAAAACATTCGGGTCTTGGTAGAAGTCTACATCTCAAACTGATAGAAAATAAGGGATTTTCTAGGGTTTTTCATACTTACATCATCATTTTCATTTAAAGGTTTACATGAATTTTAAAACAGCTTTTAGTAAGCAAGGCAATGACACTTAAATACTTATGAATTCACCAGCTTTAAAGCTGATACTCTCTTTCAAAATAACTTGTATTCTCAGGTTAACAGTAGACAGGTACGATGGCCAGGTTTTGAGAAGACGGAGCAGACAAGTCTCGTCTTTTATTTTGATTGTATATTTTTGGTGTCTTATTACAATGAAAGAACGCACATGTATTAAAACTTTACTTATAATGCAACGGATGATGTTGTTACTTGTTTATTATATTACACTGTTGTGATACTGTACATGACGTCCTCCACCCCTGAACGTTTCCGCCGTTCGTGGTTTTGGGGTGTGACAGATTGGTATCAGAGCATTGTTTATAGTGAATAAAGTATATCAACCCATAAAAGATATACTAACTATAAATACATCGGGATTAAAACACTCTGTCTAAGAGTTATACTTTTAAATAATAAAATATTTAACAAAGTATACGTGTCTGCATTCATACTAAAATCAGTGTCACAACGACAAGAACAAAAGTATTACGATTGTTGAATATCACAAGTAAGCCTGGGGATATATGGTCAGTCTTGGGAATGGCATAGCCTGATCAACTATGCTGGTCCGAGGAGTGATTAGAATATGCCCAAGAATGGTTGTGATATGGAAACAAGTCTAAAAACTTACCAACACAACCATAAAGAAATACCATAGGGGTATTTGGTCTTACTGTAATTATCTTAATCAGTTCGTCTATTTAGCTATTTCTTATAATCTCTTTTCTCGCGTAGATTAAAATGGCTGGATTTCACCATGGCGATCCGTACTTCCCGAACCAAGGCAATGCTGGTTGGCTAGAGGCAGAACCAGAAGATGATCACCCAATCCCTTTGGATGATCACCATGCTGAGGGTTTTTCCGATAGTTCTGACTCGGAGCCAGAAGTCAACAACCTACCCCCAGCTGCTCAAAACCCAAACCTAAACCCCCGCCCTGTGTTTCAAGGACCCACACCCTTGTGGGCCACTAACTTGATTACATGGATTCATGAACAGGTTCAGCCCATTCCCTACAATGGAGACCGAAGTTTCTACAACCTCACTGAAGGAGGTTCTGCTGATAGAATCCTACCCATCATGGTGCATAGGATTTCTCAGAACACGATAATGGCTCAGGTGACTATCAATCAAGTCTTGGAAGTTGAAGCCAACTCTGGTGTTAACACTGTCCACATTCGCCAACTAGAGTCTGCTCATGAAAGGACTCTGGTCCGCAATGCAAATCTGCAGAGGGAACTTGCTGAAACCCAAGCTGAAGTTAGAGAACTTCGAGCTCAGCAAGCAAGGTCGGACAGGCTTATAAGGGACATTGAACGTCTACTGTCGGGATCGAGGACTCATGTTAGCAGTTCTCGTCGCCGATAGAATCTCGTCGACTCATCTTTTGGATATAACCTAGTTTATGTAAAATTTTGGTCTAATTTCCTGTCTTTATAAATCTTAGACCTTTTAGGTCTTGATCTAGTCTTAATTCTGTCAAAATTTTCCATCTTGGTTGATGTAAGGCCTACTTCTAGGACATTTTCCCGAACTTGTTACATCTATAATTCCAGTATTATTGACATATATCTAATCTTACGGAAATTATTATCCGAATGCTGTCATTTTCAGTTAGTCCTTCTATTCATTCTGTTGTTGGGATATGGGGATTTAGTCCATGGGACACATTCATTAATCATTTATTCTTATCCATTTCGTCATCTTTTAAACGTATAGTTAAAGATGCCGCCACGCAGGAATCCAAGGCGAAACCCAAACAACGAAGCACCAATACCACCACCACTTGTACCTCTTCAACCACCAAATCCTTTCGATGCCAATATGTTCCAGGCAGCTTTCACAGCAGCAGTTGCAGCTGTTGTGTCAGCAATCAACGCTCCTGCCCCTAGTGGATCAGGAACAGGTGCACCACCCTCGAACCACGGCGAAAGCCATTGACACCCTCGGGAATGCACCTACAAGGACTTCACAAACACCAAACCCCGCAACTTCAATGGTACTGGTGGGGTTATGGTGTTAAGACAGTGGATTGAGAAGATGGAATATGTCTTCGAAATCTGCGGATGCCTGGAAGGCAACAAGGTCAAGTTCGCAGCTTGTACCTTCTCTGACAGAGCATTAACATGGTGGAACGGCCATGTTAAGTATCTGACTCTGGTGGTGGCGTATTCCATCAGCTGGGAAAAGTTGAAAGACATGCTGATGAAAGAATATTGTTCTCGAGGTGAAATACAAAAACTCGAGCAGGAGTTCTGGGGTCTACAAATGGTTGGATCCGACATCACGACCTACACTAATAGGTTCTATGATTTGGCAAACGTATGCCCTGATATGGTTGCTCTCGAGAGCAAGAAGATAGAAAGGTATATCTGGGGACTATCGCCCCAGATCCAGTCAAGTGTGCTAGCCTCCAGACCTATCACTTTTGATAGTGCCAAGGAACTGGCACAATCTCTCATCGATCACCGGAAACCTCAGAACCCGACAATCCCTACACCCGTACCCCAAAAGTCCAACCCCGACAACAACAAGAAGGGGTGGAATAAGAGGAAAAGAGGGGCTTCGCAAGGATCATCCAATAAACAACAACTTGTGGCGATCAATGTTGCCACAGTGACTCCTGTTGTCCCTGCGAACCCCTTACCAGCAAAAACTTATGCTGGGTCTCTCCCGAAGTGCAATAAATGCAGCTTCCACCACCGCGGGCCTTGCAGGGAGATGCAATGCACCAACTGCAACAGGAAGGGGCACACAGCCCATTTCTGCCAGGCTCTAACAGCTCAAGCCGCCCAGGTTCCTAATGCCGGTATGGGCCAAACTTGCTACGGTTGTGGCGAGGTGGGTCACTACAAGAGGAACTGCCCTAAAGCGGGGATGGCTGGAGGAGTGTGAAGAGTTATGGCTCTAGGCCACGAGGAAGAAGTAGCTGATCCTACGATAGTTACTGGTACGTTCCTCCTCGATAACTCATATGCTTGCATACTTTTCGATAGTGGAGCCGAGAAAAGTTTTGTAAGTCACAAATTTGCACACCTACTTAAACAAAAACCATGTGCATTAGATAGTTCATTCACGGTAGAAATGGCTAACGGGAAAACAGAGAGTACAAACTGCATATTCGTAGGTTGTACCTTAACTTTAGATGGCCATACGTTCAAGATAGATCTCATGCCAGTCCAAATTAAATGTTTCGACGTTATCATCGGTATGGATTGGTTGAGTCTTCTTCGCGCCGACATTATGTGCTTCGAAAAAGCAGTTCGTCTTAACCTTCCTAACAACGAAACCTTAGTTATCTACGGCGACAAACCTAGTACGAGCCTTCGCATCATTTCATGCATTCAAGCCCAGAAGTGTTTGCGAAAGGAGTACCATGCATTCCTCGCACACGTCGTCGATACTAGTCAAGAACTGAAAGACATCAAGAAAATCCCAGAAGTACACGACTTTCCCGACATATTCCCAGAAGAACTTCCCGGTTTACCACCACAACACCAAGTCGAGTTCAGTATCGACTTAGTGCCAGGGGCTACCCCCGTAGCCAAATCTCCGTATCGTCAGGCACCGGCTGAAATGCAGGAACTTTCCAGTCAACTTAACGAACTTCTCAAGAAGGGATTCATTCGACCAAGCTTCTCACCATGGGGAGCACCGGTCTTGTTTGTCAAGAAGAAAGATGGATCGTTTCGGATGTGCATCGACTATAGAGAACTCAACAAACTTACCATTAAAAATCGTTATCCCTTGCCCCGCATTGACGATTTGTTTGATCAACTTCAAGGAGCCAACTACTTCTCGAAGATAGATCTGCGATCCGGATATCACCAACTACGAGTGTTAGAGGAGGATGTTCCCAAGACAGCCTTCCGAACTCGTTATGGGCACTACGAGTTTGTAGTGATGCCATTCAGATTAACTAACGCGGCCGCAGTATTCATGGATCTGATGAATATGGTGTGTCGTCCTTACTTGGATCAGTTCTTCATTGTCTTCATTGATTAGATACTCATCTACTCTCGAAGTAAGGAAGAACATAGTCAACATCTCCGTAAAATCTTAGAAACATTGCGATCGGAGAAGCTCTACGCGAAGTTCTCCAAGTGCGAATTTTGGATTCGGCGAGTCGAATTTTTGGGCCATGTGGTTAGCGAAGAAGGTATACATGTGGACCCTTCCAAAATTAAGGCCATCGAGAACTAGTCAGCACCAAAGACACATACTAAAATTCGTCAATTTCTAGGTCTAGCTGGCTACTATCGCAGGTTCATTCAAAACTTCTCCCGCATAGCAAAACCTCTTACAACCCTGACCCAGAAAGGCGTGGCCTTTGACTGGGAAGAGAAACAGGAAAGAGCGTTCCAGACGCTCAAACGAGCCTTGTGCACCGCCCCGATACTATCCCTTCTCGAAGGGATAGAAGACTTCATTGTCTATTGCGATGCATCCAATCAAGGACTCGGATGTGTTCTGATGCAGTGAGGTAAAGTCATCGCCTATGCCTCGAGACAGCTAAAGACACATGAGGTTAACTACACAACCCACGATCTTGAATTAGGAGCAGTTGTGTTTGCTCTGAAGATCTGGCGACATTACCTATATGGTACAAAAAGCACTATCTTTACGGACCATAAGAGTCTACAACACATTTTCAACCAGAAAGAGCTTAACATGAGACATCGACGGTGGGTCGAGCTACTTAGTGATTACGAGTGCGAAATTCGTTATCATCCGGGTAAAGCCAATGTAGTAGCCGACGCCCTAAGTCGGAAAGAATATACTGGTCGTAGAGTCAAATCTTTGACTCTAACTACCCATTCACACTTGTCCACGCAAATAAAGGAGGCTCAGCTCGACGCTTTGAAACCTGAAAACGTGGCGGGTGAATCCCTTAGAGGGATGGATAAGAACTTAGAAATCAAGGGTGGCGGAGTCTTATACCTCATGGATCGGATCTGGACACCGAAACACGGTGGCTTCAGAGACTTGGTCATGACCGAAGCTCACAACACTCGTTATTCCGTCCACCCGGGTTCAGATAAGATGTATCTGGATCTTAAAAAGTTATACTGGTGGCCTAACATGAAAGCAGATATTGCTACCCTTGTGAGTAAATGCCTTACTTGCGCAAAGGTCAAGGTCGAATACCAGAAACCCTCCGGTCTCCTACAACAACCGGAGATACCAGAATGGAAGTGGGAGCGGATCACTATGGACTTCATAACCAAGTTGCCCAAGACGACGGGTGGACTTGATTCCATATGGGTCATCGTCGATAGACTGACCAAGTCTGCACACTTCCCGCCGATCAAAGAAACAGACAAGATGGAGAAACTTACCAGAACTTGCATTAGGGAGATTGTAAGGCTGCACGGTGTTCCTTTATCTATCATCTCAGACCGAGATAGTAGATTCACTTCGAGGTTCTGGCAGTCATTACAAAGTTCCCTAGGAACTAGGCTGGACATGAGTACAGCCTACCATCCACAGAGCGACGGGCAAAGTGAGAGATCTATCCAAACCTTAGAAGATATGTTGCGTGTCTGTGTGATTGACTTTGGAAAACCTCGGGATACTCATTTACCCCTTGTGGAATTTTCCTACAACAACAGTTATCACACGAGCATAAAGGCAGCTCCATTCGAGGCCCTCTATGGCTGAAAGTGCAGATCCCCTCTGTGCTGGGCTGAAGTGGGTGATACCCAGTTAGCTAAGGGACGAGTTCCCGAAAGCACTCTCACGGGTCCGAAAATCATTCGGGAAACGACAGAGAAGATCGTTCAAATTCGTGAACGATTGAAAGCCTCTAGAGACCGACAGAAAAGCTACGCTGACAAGCATAAGAAACCATTGGAGTTCCAGGTGGGCGACCGAGTCCTACTGAAGGTCTCACCCTGGAAGGGCTTGATACGCTTTGGAAAGCGTGGGAAGCTCAATCCAAGATACATAGGGCCTTTCGAGATTCTCGCGAGAATCGGCCCTGTAGGTTGGTGTCCCCGATCAGGATTCGTGTGCGATGGAGTACGCTGAGCGTACCAAGGGAGGTACGCCCCGCGTAACCCCACTGTGGACTTTTTAGGCTAAGTCTTATATTGGGCCTGGAGTTTGGGCTTGTTATGCTAGAGATTTTGACCAGAGGAATATGTATATGTGCCTTGGGCCCTTGAGTTGGGCTTGCCTCTTGGACTTGAGAGTTGGGCCTCGGTAGAGTCCATTTATTATTGGGCCTTGATGGGCCCAATGGGTTTTGGGGTTATTTATGGACTAGTTAGTGGACTACCTTTAGACCTAGAGAATGATGGTTAGGACTTAGATCCTAATTTGAGATCATTGTAGATATGGCTCAGAGGTAGAGGATGGTGCGCAACGACAACATTTGTAGGAGCCGTTCATCATTCGAGGTGAGTCTTCTCACTATACGTTACCTAGAGTGGTATTATGTGTTGACCAAAGGGTCTTATGTGTTATGTATGAGATTATGTGCTATGTGATATATGTATATTGTATGATTTTATAGACCGGACCGGAGGGTACAACGATACATAACGGGATGGAGGGTCCAACGAGCTATGACCGGACTAGAGGGTCCAACGAGCTACGGGACTGGAGGGTCCCGCTAGGACACATCGACCGGAGGGTCATGCTATAGCCTCGAGTGGCATATGTGTTGTATGTAGTATTTTAGGGTACTCACTAATCTTCGTGCTTACCGTGTTATGTGTTACGTGTTTCAGGTTTTTCTCAGGATCGTGGGAAGGCACCGGCTCGATTGTACACACCAGTGAAAGAGTTATGTTTCGAGGATCCTGGATTTGTAATCAAACAAACATGGAGTTGCGTTTGTAAATTGTATAAATGAGGTTGTTATAAATGTGTTATGAGAATTATATGATTTTAAATGAAAACTTTGTTTTGAAAATTTACGTTGTTACAACATGCCTACTTGGTAGACACGTGGTCAGGGCTTCTCATGGAACATCCTGGTGATCACAGTAACAAACTCAGTACCCTGCTTGAGGGTCAAGAACTCCTTGGCCAAACACTCCCTTTCCACTGGGGGAACGTACTCATCACGAAACATGGCGGTGAACCTCTCCCAGGTCATCGCAACAAGCTCTGCTGAAGTATAGTGCGCTGTCACAAACTTCCACCAGTCCTTTGCCCCCAGGCGAAGCTAGTTCAGCGCAAACCGAACTCTCAGATGCTCCGGACATGAACATGTGTAGAAGCACCCCTCAATGTCAGAGATCCACCTCATCGCGGCTATCGGATCCTGTGTCCCATCAAACTCTGGTGGATTCGTGTTGCTGAACTCCCGGTATAGCAACGCGTCACCCCTCTGCGGCCTGGCAGCAGCAACGACTACATTGGCTGCAGCAACAGCAGCATCAGAAAGAGCAGCATACCGCTCATCAAAAGTCTCAATCAACGTGGTCTTGATAGACCTGAACATCTTTGGAACCTCAGCGTGGATGGCAACAGCCACCTCATCATGAATCATCTGGCGGGGCTCCTCATCGCTCACACCCCCTCGCTAGTCCCTGGCCTGTGGCATGTCCCAACCATGATGTCTCTCTCTAAAATACAACACACAAGACATCAGAGACTCGCTCGAGTGTACACACACTCGATATCCCAATCCTACTTGATCCCTGGTACCCTAAGGATTCTTACTTGGGCTGCGCACTGATCCGGTGCCTTCGGTAGTACGGGCCCAATACTACCGTTTACACCGCATCACTATTCACCCTAAGTCCTCCTCCTAGGATCCAAAATCCCAAGTACTCTACTCTCCCTCTATGTGTAGTCTACTCTAAAGCAGATCTCTCATAAGTTCCTCGCTGCTATCTAGTCACTCTCAAGCATCTCCTAGCAGCAAAATCCCTAGGCTAACGCATCACGAATCAGGCCACTCTAGTCCAAATAAGAATACCTACCCTACTCTAGCATCATATCATATCATATATATCTCATAACTCATAATGTAAGGGCATTTTGGGAAATCACTGTTCGGGTGCTAGCTGATCGTACACACTGCTCTGCTCTGCTCTTTCAAAAACTTTTTACTCTTGAGAAAAATTTTGTGAATTTTATTTTGAAAATCTCTCAAATCCTCAGTTTGAGTTCAGATACGCCCGAAGGTGCACCCGAATCCCTCAAACTAAGGCTCTGATACCAACTTGTAACACCCAAATTTTCAAATAAATTTTCACATTTATAAAACACCCTTTTCATTCATAATTGTCATAAAACATCATTGTACCACATAATCAATTCATAACATCACATCCCAAGATCAAAATATGTAAAAAGCTCCTCGAGTGTATACTGATTAAACCGGCGCCTTCCCGCGATCCTTACTGGTACCTGAAACACATAACACAACACTGTAAGCATAATTGCTTAGTGAGTTCCCACAAAATACCACACACAACACATATTAGACACTCAAGGCTATAACTCTGTTTGACCCTCTGGTCAATGTGTCTCAGTGGGACCCTCTAGTCCCATAACTCTGTGGGGCCTCTGGCCCTAACTCTGTGGACCTTCCGGTCCTAACTCTGAAAACTCTGGCACATAGAAATCACATCATGCAAAAGCATACAAAGTACTCTATCACATAACTCTAATTACTACTCTAGGTAAAGTATAGTGAGAAGACTCACCTCGGGTAACTCGGTAAATCTCGAACTCTGAAAAATCCGATCTAGCCTCCGCCTAATAATGTGAAATAAGCACTCTAAATCAATACATCCCTTAAGGCTAGGCTATTTCCTCTCTTAGTACTCTCAGAAGGGTAAAAGACCATTTTACCCCTCTCATGGCCCTAAGACCCAAAATTGACCAAACCCTAAAAGTCAACTCCCCAGGTTACGCTGCGCGTACCACTCATGTACGCTGGGCGTACTCGGTGTCTTCACAGAAAACGGGGTGCGCGACCCCTTACGTCGCGCGTACTGGGATTACACCCCGAGTAAATCCCAATTTCAAACTCTAAGCATTTTGGGGTCTTAATCAGTTAAGACCCATGTCCAACTTCTAGATCTGACCATTTCTAACCCTCTTAATCCATAAAGTTGGTGACTTTAAGCCTTTGCATGGATGGACAAGTCACTAACACCCATAACATTCCATTTCCCAACTCTAGAAAGCTCCTAACTCAATCATGACCTCATAACAACGACCAAGATGGCAACTTTATGGATCTATAACACAAATATCACTGAAATGGGATAGATCTAGGTCCATGGAGTACATTACACCCATAAAGTCTCCACCTTTGGGACTTTTAACCCTAGAAATGGTCCATGCAATCATCCAACCAAATAAGGAGGAAAGTTTTGAACTTTATACCTCTAAATGAAGCTCCTTCCCCTGTAGATCTTAGATCCAAACTTGCACTTCAAGCTCTAGCCTCCACAAGCTCCCCTCCTTCTTCTTCACTAACACACCAAGGCACTTTTAGCTCCAAAACACTCGCTCTCAAGCTAAGGACGATTGGGAGGCTCTCTTAGGGTTTCACTCACTGATATGGAGGCTGAGAAATGAGCCTTAGCATCCATTATATAGTGCACAAGCCAAACATTTAGGGTTTGCATCTAGACCCTTTACGCCCAGTGTAACCCTGGGTACGCCCATCGTACCCAGGTGAGTCCGCGTCCAAATTAAGCGCATGAGTACGCGTAGCGTACCTCGATACGCCCAGCATACTAATGTGCTACATGAACTCACTCATGGACTAGTCTTGACCATTTGATAAAAAGGAAGGGCTAAATGGCCTTACCTGAATTTCGGGATGTTACAAAAAAGAAACTCTTGTTATCTACAGAGGATGCAATTACAGAGAGATGCGATCTCGTTTCCATGGTGGAAAAAAGGAGACGAAGCCTTAACAAGGGTCACTTTACGAAAGGGAAGCCGATAGATTATTAAATGGTTTGGGACCTCGCTTTATTGATTAGTGGATGCCAAAGCAATTTCCGATTGATGCAGACTTGCTTCCTGAAATCGTTCATGGATATAAATAAGGGGTGTGCGCAGTGCGGTTTGGTGCGGTTTAAAGTCAAAACTGCAAACCGCACCACATATGCAGTTTGAGTTTTTTTGAAACCGCAAACTGCACTGCAGAAGTTCAAAACCACGTTATGCGGTGCGGTTTTATGCAGGCGGTTTGTGCGGTTTAAGTGCGGTTTTGCGGTTTGATAAGTCGCTACATTTTATAACTTTTGAAAAATCTAAAAAACCTTTTGATCATTTGAGATATAAAACTAGAAACTAGAAATGTTTTGCAAAAAAACTCAAAAACAAGTTGCTTTCTGTAATACGTTTGTTAATTAATTCCTATTGTATGACTATATTCACTAATTTTAGGCAAATTAACATATCCATTTTTATCCATACCAACATTCTAACTGTTACGAACTTGTAATCAGACAATTATTACTATTTTATTAATCCTAGTGATGAAACAATACTATTTCTTATATATATATATATATATATATATATATATATATATATATATATATATATATATATATATATATATACACACACACATATACATACGTTGCGGTTTAAACCGCGACTTTGAAATTGAAAACCGCAAACCGCACCACATAGTGCGGTTTAACGATATAACAAACCGCAAACCGTACCGCAAAAGTTCTAAACCGCATTATGCGGTGCGATGTGCTGCGGTACGGGCGGTTTATGTTGTTTGTGCGTTTTGGTGCACACCCCTATAAACCACCTTCAAGACTTTCAATCTAAAAACTAGAATTCGACTTCCTCAATTCCTCTGTTTCATCTTCCAAATCCTTCAATTTACAGAGCTTTAATTGAACCGATGGATCAATCCCAACAATACCTTCGTGTTCACCCTCCTGCATTTGTTCAACTCCTTGTTGCAGATCCAAGCTCCGTTCCTTATTATGTGCGGTTTCCACTCCAAGTTTCCTCTTCAGAACTTTAATTTTGGCTATTGCAACTTCAAGATCCGCTAAAACTTTCGTATAATCCGTCATTTGTGCCTCTGATCTCTTGTTTTCGGTTTGTAAGGACTCGATCTTTTCATTAAAAAGCTTAGCCTCAATGGTGTTTAGTTTAAGGTGGTTTTGAAGCTCCCTGACTGTAGTTGCTTGCTTCGGCGATGGAGGTTTTGATGAAGGAGACAGTGGCGTGATTTGAGGAGAGAGAGAGAGAGAGAAAGAGAGGGAGAGAGAGAGAGAGAGAGATGTATGTGGGCCCCTATTTTTATTATATATATATATATATATATATATATATATATATATATATATATAGAAAAACAAAAGGAAAATAAATACAATAAGGGCAATTTAGTCTTTTCAATTTACTAAAAACCAAAATCACAAACAAATTACCTTAAGGACCACCAATCTAAAAAAGTTATAGTTTGGACTAAAATCTAAAAAAAATAATAAAAAAATGTATACCACATGACCATTTTTGCAATTTTGTCAGACAAAACTATTATGATATCTTAATCAGTTAATTTATCTCGTTAATATTAATGCACAAACATCTTTCCCTAACACACATAGATCTCCTACGGGCTAAGGCCCAGGACCTATTATGGATCAACTTCTGACTATTGAAATTGAAGTATTGATTCGGGGAAATTGAACTGGGCTTTCTGTTATAACTAGTACTTAAATGCTCAAATTTCCTATTAATATGATCTTTTATTACTAATAGTTTTTGCTTACTTTTAATTACTATAATTCTTTTTTAAAGATAGACAACTCTAGATTCTAAACTTAAATTGTCATCAAAACCCTACAGATCCAGTCCATGGTCCATTTATTTCTGCCAAACTGGTCCGGAAAACCGGTTCCATTCTAATCCGGTCGGTTTAGCCAAATATTGATCCCTACTTTGATATAAACAAGAAACAAGGTACAAAATAGTTTGGAACATAATCAAGTTATCAATAGTTCACATTTTTAATTAAGTTAAAGCTTATCCAAAGAAAACAAAATTATTGCATTTTGGTACGACAAAAATGATAGATTAATGGAGCATAATAATCAATTTCATCCAAATTTTATCAAATTAGTTGATGTAAATTATCATTGAATTAATTCATTTGTGTAAATCTAAATTTACCGACGTAGAATATTTTAGTTTTAAAAAGTATTCCACAAAAATGTCTTTCTATTATAACATTGATGACAACCTAAACACATCCACTTTTTATTCAATAATCACAGATTAGGTTTTATGCATTGACTATGAATTCTTATTATAACATGTAAACATACAAAGTTATTATTCTTATTTCGAGAATAAAATAACTACTCCATCTTACTTACAAAATGATTCTAGTTAGTTTGAAGTTCCACCAACTACAACTATATATCTGGAATTATATATGGGTTTAAATACTTCATCAAATCAGCCAAAGCTTCAAAGCAAAGTTTGCATCATTTATATGCCTAAACTTGTGACATCATCATTTTAAGTTTAATAAACGGTGCTTTTAAATAATAAACAAAGTACAATAAACATTGAGATATACCCAAAATTTTGCCATAGATTATTAGTTAAAAAGGACAAAAATAAAAACTTTTTTCTAAAGAACTGTAAAAATGTAGGATTACATTCATGGTTGTTTATTTGTGTTGGGATTTAAACGTATTATGAAGAACATGCCATATTATGGGACGCATGACATATGAACCCACGCTTATTGGTCAATACTCAACATCGACACGTGATCTCCACCGTCCGTTTCTTGGATTTTTCTGTCCCTCCCTCAATTAACGGACTCATCGTTAATCGTCCTCCTCACGTCTCAAATTATCACATGCTAATTAATGTATTGTTCCCATAATCAAACTCACCACAAATAGTTAAAAAGACTTAAACATAGAATGATATTATGAATTTATATAGGGAATTGACATTTAGCGTTACAATGTTTTTGGAATTCGTCTAATGTCTTTTTTTTTTTTTTTGTGGTTTATGAGGGCTTAAGGTGGTTTATGACGTGTTTTTTTAGTCCTTTTAACCTTGAACAACCGGTACACCATGCCATATGTACACTTTTAGCCAAAAAAAACAACCTCTTGTTCCTTGCAACAGGTCCGTTTTTTTTGTTTTTAGAACTCAAAAACATCTTTTTTGAGGAATATCACATAGTTTCGGTTCCGTCCATGGTCACTCTCACCCACCAAACAGGAAACAGGTGATCAAGAAATCAAGGATATGAGTATTGGAGCTCAAGGAAGAAGGAAACAAAGGACAACAAAAGATCGAGGAATGGAGAATGAAGAAGAAACGGTGACTGTAGCTACAGATGACCTGGTGGTGGTCTGAATCTTGATTTCATTTTCGTTCATGAGATTTGGATCTGGAAACTCGATCTTGTCAAACTCACAAGAAACATCATCAGATTCGCCTAAATCTTCATTACATAAACAATGACGAACATATGGAATTTATGACATATCAAATGGCGAATAAGAAGAAGACGACATGTCAACAGTTTGATTTTCTTTAAAAAAATCATTTCACTGCAAAAGGGATTCTACAACAATCCATGACCCGAAATCCAAGAACCATTTATCCATCATCTTAACCCGAAAATCATGCATATAGGGTTTGTAACGACCAAAAAAAATGGTAAATTTTTTTATTTTTCCAACAATCCAAAAACATTCTTTTAATCGTTCAAAATATAATCAGAGTATAATATATTCTCAAAACATCAGAGTAAAGTCATAAAATAGATAGTGTAGAAAACTCCAAGGGGATGCAGTGCAATCAAATCAGGCTCCTCCATTTAGAACCAGAAGTACCTATAACATTTAAACATAAAAACGAAGCACAAAGCTTAGTGAGTTTCCTAAAATACCACATAACCATATGGGCGCCCAAAAGTATAACGGGTCCCGCCCAAATATCACATAGTTTCGGTTCCGCCCAACTCACATAACGGGCCGGCGCAACATACATAATGGGCACCGCCCAAATACATAACGGGTCCCATCCAACACACATGCATGATTCACAAAGATAATCTAGCATCTTACACACTATAGTGAGAAGACTCACCTCATAATCGAAGCCGAAAATACCAAAGCTCTCACAAACAAAAAGTTAGTGCTACACACCACGTAATGAAACATTCAAGGTCAAACCTTATTCTACCCTCTAAAACTACTTAGTTGACCAAAAGTCAACCAAGTCAAAAAGTTAACGGTCAACGCTCACCACATCGTGGCCAACTACTGGCCACGTCGTGGCTATTCTCCAACAAAACAATCGCGACCAGCTCCGCCACCATATCGTGGCAAGCATGTCACCACTTTGTGGCAGTAACACGACAAAACAATCACGAAAATCCCCTCTTTACATCGTGGTGAGCAACATGCCATGTCGTGGTTTCTGGATGAAGATAGCTTAATTGAATAAACTCTAAATTCGCTGAATCCTTTGCTCAAACTTTCCAAAAGGATTCTTCACACATATACCTATCATAAAACTCCGTACTTTGTGGACATGTATGTCCAATGCATGTCTTTCACTTACCTTTGTCAAAAATGGGAGAAATGGGGTCAAAACCCCATACATGGACTCACAACTACATAAAACTTCATATATGGAGCACCTAACCCCTTTTGGGACCTCAAGGATCAATAAAGTTACCAAATTTATTAATCCTAACCAATCAAACCATCTCACACATGAAGAAATGTGCATAAAAACCTAAATCTGGAAAGGTAGAGGAAAAGATATAAGCTTGTAGACTTACTGATACGTGTAAACTATACTAGTTTTAATCCTAACTAACTTAGACAAAAACCAACACACGATAGGCAGTGTAAACTATAAGCTTGTTGCCTTGAGTATGTGTTGAGTAGGAGTATCTAGCAGGAATCACTTAAAAAAAGTTCTGAGTCGAGGGTTAATCTAGGAGAGATATCTAGATGAGTATATGAGGAGTCTACTAAGAGAGTAGCCTAATATCCGTGAGAGATATAGTACTTGTGAGTTGGAATCCTAGGGAGGAGGACTTGGGGTGACTACAGGTTGGTGTGGAAGGTAGTATTGGGCCCGTACTACTGAAAGCATCGGATATGTATGCAGCCCAAGAAAGAATCTATAGGTTACTAAGGAGCATGTAGGGGAGGGAAATCGAGTGTGAGTATGCTCGAGCGAGTCTCTGATGATTTTTGTGTTGTGTTTCAGAGACATCATGGTGGGTCCATGCCACAACCCCGAGAGAAGTGGTGTTGGTGACGAGGAGATCCACAACATTATCCATGAGGAGGTGGTCGCGGCCATTCGAGAGGTGATACCGGAGATGTTTGGGTCTATTAAGACCACCATGATCGAGACATTTGATGAGCGGTATGTCGCTGTTACTGAGGTCGCTGTTGTTGCAGCTACCGTGGCTGTTGTCGCTGCTATACCACAGGGAGGTGACTCGTTGTTGTTCTGGGAATTCAACAACACAAAGCTGCTAGAGTTTGATGGGACACAGGATCCGATTGCTGCTATGAGATGGATCTCCGACATCAAGGGATGTTTTTACTCGTGTTCATGCCTAGAGTATTTGAGAGTTCGGTTTGCGTTGAACCAGCTTCGCTTAGGAGCAAAGTACTGGTGGAAGTTTGTGACAGCCAAATTTACCCCTGCAGATCATGCTGCAGTGACATGGGAGAGGTTTATGCAGTTGTTCCGAGACAAGTATGTTCCCCGGGTGAAGAGGGAACGGTTAGCCTAGGAGTTTCTGTCTCTCAAGCAGAAGACAGAAACTGTGACTGAGATTTTGAGGATGTTCCATGAGAGGGTGTTGTTTTTCCCTGAGCACGTGTCTACCAATCAGGAATGTGTGGGCCGATATCTGAGCATACTGAGGAGGGATATACGGGAGTTTGTGGCGAACTCGTCATACCAGACATTGGCTGAGCTTCAGACCAATGCCAGGCGGAGGGAGATCGAGCTTGATTTGCAGGCGGGGGAGGAGGGAGAGTCCCAGGAGAGGGACCAGAGACCAATGCAGTCGTAGCCGGCGACGAAGCGGGCTAAGCTTGCTGATACGAGAGTTGGGGGCCAGAAGGGCTGCACTTGTGGTAAGTGCGACAAGAGTCACGAAGGATCTTTTCGGGCGGGCATTTGCTACAAATATGGCAAAGAGGGGCACATGGAGAAGGATTGCCCCAAGGGGTTTGCAGTTTGCTTTCACTGCAACCAGACCGACCATCGGAAGGCCGAGTGCCCTCAGCTTGTTCAGGGATCAGCCCAGGGTTCCATTCCTGCTGCTTTGCGTGCTACTGATAGTCGGCCAGTGAAGGCCGAGGCTCCGAGGGCTCGTGGAGAGCTTTTCAGTTGACAGCTGAGGAGGTCCGTGCAACACCTGATGTCGTGGTTGGTACGTATTTCCTTATTAATTTTATTTTGAGATTAATTGTGCTTATTATGTGCTGTATTTAGGTACTTTTCTTGTGAGTTCTGTACCTGCTTTGGTGTTATTTGACTCGGGTGCGAGTCGATCCTTAGTGTCTTTAGCTTTTAGTCGTCACATCAGTATCCAACGTGAGGCATTGAGTCGACCCCTGAGGGTTTCTATAGTCGATGAGCATGCGGTTTTTGCTACTGAAGTATTCCGAGGATGTCTGTTAGAGATTTTTGGTGTCGAGTTTCTAATAGATCTGGTGCCCATAGCGATGGGTGATGTTTGTGTCAACGTGGGCATGGATTGGTTGAGCCGTTTTGGAGCTGTGATTGACTGCGAGCGTCAGTTAGTGACTATATGAGACCCTAGTGGGGGAGTGCTTACGGTGTATGGCGAGGGTACCAGATCTGGATCAGCTTTTTGTTCTGTTGCCAGAGCGAGACAGGGTCTACAACAGGGATGTATGGGCTTCTTGGCGTACGTGCTGGATATGCGGATTGCTACAGAGAGCCCGAGTTCTATCTCTAAGGTTCCGATAGTGTGCGAGTTCCCGGATGTTTTTCCCTAGGAGTTGCCAGGTGTGCCTACTGAAAGGCAAGTGGAGTTCCGGATTGATTTGGTTCTGGGTGCAGCGCTTATTGCCAAGGCACTTTATCACCTTACGCCACTAGAGATGCAGGAGTTATCCTCACAACTCCAGGAGCTGTTGGGGAAGGGTTTCATCAGACTGAGTAGCTCACCGTGTGGAACACCTATCCTTTTTGTTAAGAAGAAAGATGGTTCACACCGAATGTGCATCGATTACCGGGAGTTGAACAAGTTGACGGTCAAGAACCGTTATCCGCTACCGAGGATCGACGATTTATTCGACCAGTTGCAGGGAGCATCTTGGTTTTCCAAGATTTATTTGAGGTCTGGATATCATCATATGAGAGTTTGCGAGGAGGATATCCAGAAGATGGCCTTCAGAACTCGTTATGGGCATTACGAGTTTGTGGTGATGCCTTTCGGACTCACCAACGCACCGACAACGTTCATGGATCTCATGAACCGGGTGTGCAGACCCATATTGGATCGACCGGTGATCGTGTTCATCGACGACATTCTAGTGTACTCAAGGTCCAGAGAGCAGAACGAGGAGCACCCGCGAGAGATTTTTGGAGTATTAAGGGCTGAGAGGATTTGTTAATGTCCGTTTGTAATTGGAATAAAAAAAATCGAAATCTGATAAAACCTGCTTGAAGGCTTTTTCAAATATGGATAATTACCTTATTTTAAATGTTTTAAATTTGGATTGTTTTTGAATAAAATATTAATTAAATAAGAGTTTTCTTAAAAAAATATTTATTCTTATACTAATTTAATATCATTTAAAAAGTGATTAAAATTAGAATATTTGAAATTAATTTTTATATTGTTTATAATTAAGTTTTATGAACTTGAATACTAAACCCTCGCCAATTGTTAATTGTTAATATCGCGTCCTTTCAATTTAATTAGACAATCAAATTTAAAGAGCTTTAAATATACCCTTCTATATATATATATATATATATATATATATATATATATATATATATATATATATATATATATATATATATATATATATATATATATATATATATATATATATATATATATATATATATATATATATATATATATATATGTATATATATAGTTGGGATCATTTGCAAACGCATATATTCCCGAAAACCCGCAAACCATTTGTAGACCATTAGATCAATTTTAGAATCTGTAGGGATATGACTGTAATTACGTATTAAATATTAAATTAATGATTTTTATTATTTATGGTGTTTACTATTATCAGTACCTACAAATTTAGTGATTGAAAATAACATGCATTAGAATAGGTTCTCATGAGATTCAAATCATTTGGCATTACAGGGCATCATCGTTCTCGTCATTTTCTGCATCAACAATTTAACAATACATGTTATATCATCTTGCTTTTGACGATGGAATATTCAATTACAGAAACATAAAACAATACTAACCATAATCGAGGTAAATCAACAATTCAATTTTAACATATATAGTTTTCGTTAATAATTTGTTAACACCAATCCGCTCTTCCAACAATCGATACATTCAAAAATATAGATGATCTGGAATATTATGGAAAAGACATTTAGAAATTCTACTGATGATGAAGGAAGCGATATTTATTTTAAAGATGTAGATGAAAAATGTGATATAATCGGATCGAATATAAACATAGATGATACAAGTAAACTAGTATTTATGTTAATATTGTTCATATAATGTACATTCGAATCGAATATGAAATCATAAAGGCGATTCTTGGTTTAATGATGGAGATGAAACAGGTGATTCGATGGACTTAAATACGAACAAAAATGATACATGTAAACTAGTGTTTATGTTAATCATGTTGATATAGTGTAAATTTAAATCAAATATGAATTAATGAGTATATATTACACTCTGCACATGTGCATGATATATATATATATATATATATATATATATATATATATATATATATATATATATATATATATATATATATATATATATATATATATATTAATTTGAATCGAATATGAATTCATGAGTATGTATTACATTATGGCATTTTGTGCAGACATGTTTTATGCATAGCAAAGAAAAGATTTATGAAAGAAATCTCATCCAAATATTTGTTGACAAGATGACAGAAAGGTAAAATACGTCTAGAAGAGTTGCAAAAAATTACAATAGTGGTGACAATTATGGTGATTGTGGAAAGATTGTACACGAGGCTTATTCTATAGTGGTTGAATGTATTAATATGGTTGGACATGATAATGAAGCAATTTCACAGTTCATTAAGTGACAAAAGGAAATAAAGAACAAAATACAAGCTAGACCTCCAAACCAAGATACAAGAACAAGGACAAAAAGATTAGAAATGGTTGTTGGAGTCGCTAAACCTGATGTTCTTCTAATCAGAAATCCTGAAAACATCAAAACCAAAGGAAGTGGATCTGAAAAATACTAAAGAGAAAAAGAGAGATTACATTGGCAATTGTCCTATTCAATTGGAGTTGGAAAGACAAGCAGCAAATCAGAAATAGCAAGGGTCAGCAAACTAAAAATGACATAAGTTAGTCTTTTTTTAATAAAAGACAATTTGTACTTAGCTTCTTATTAGTCTTTTTTTAATAAAAGATTGTTTCTACTTAGATTCTTATTAGTTAATATAGATCAATAATTTTTCAGTAATAAATATTTATTGACATAAGTTTATATGTGATACAATGTTTCATTTATGAGTTTGTCATATAATACAATGGAGTTTTAGATCTTCAATATATGTTTGGTTTGTTAACATTGACAATTTGTATGTTAGTGTATATGTAATTTGTGTAAACATGTAAACATATATAAATTCCGGTTGTGCACACATGTAAAAAGTATATGGTAGGAAATGTATGTATTATTGCACATGCACCATTGTTATGAATATCATGTTCACATGCACATGTACATTACCGATAATCAATTTGTGTACATGCATACTTTTTAGTAACAGAATGTGCACATGCACATTACTGATAAAAGTTTTATGCACATACATATATTTTACTACAAGTATGTGCACATGACAAATGTGTGACATCCCCAATTTCACGGCCAGAAAAGACTGATTTGTTTATGTTTTGCTTTTAAAAATCAGAGTAATCTGTTAAAGAAAATAGTTGCGGAATTTGTTCCCAAAACAAAAATATGATAAGAATTTATCAAATCATTTCTTTAAAGAAATGTATTTTCATTATATAACAAAATCTCGGGATGTCATGTTCAATACAGACCAAAAGCATAAACAGAACAAAGTAGACCTTACAACAGTTATTCATAACTACTAGCCTATAATCCAAAATTTCGCGTTATGTCAGCCAACTTATGCTCTCGTGCCATAACCTATAATACAAAGAAAATTGAGAGGCTCGGGCTTGGGAGCCTGGTGAGCATATAAGGTTTTCAACCCACAATAATATAATTATTATATTCAATTATCAAACAATCAATCCAATTACCCATCCCAATTATCTTCATTTATTTCTTAAAGATTTACCCTAAGAACCGATTACCCTTCTCCCATTCATTCCTAAGGATTGCCTTAAGAAATTGGCACAAAGTTTAGTGTTGCCAAGGTTCTTAGATTACCTCTGGTGAACACGCAGTTCACAACAATTAATGAACACCTAGTTCAAAAACACCTAATGAACACTTAGTTCAAATATCCCTGGTAAACACATAGTTCAAAACATCTAGTGAACGCTTAGTTCAAATATCACTGGTGAATACTAAGTTCAAATATCTAATGAACACTTAGTTCGAACAATATGATAATAATGTATATGTCTATCCTGCAAAACCACTAATATTATTAACACTTATAGATCATATTTCTAAAACAATCTATCCCATCCCGTCGATCCCCACATATTGACCTTATACAATGATCTTACGAGATCTAGCCTAAGGAATCGATATGAACAACAAGCTGACGAGGCTGCTTTGGAAATTCCCTAGCAACAAACGATGATCAATAAAGACATCAAATCAGGGGAATGGAATAAGTTTCACCACGAACCTTCGTTCGTAAAAGAAAGAACCACAAGACAATTAAGTCGGGGTAGTTATCTATATAACAATGCCTAGGCGTGGTCCGAATATCGTGAGGTGTTTTACCCCCAGACTCTCCCTATCCAGCATCGAATTTTGCCTAGGCATGGTCTGAATATCATGAGGTATTTCACCCCCAGACGCACCCTATCCAACAATATAACACCAAACATACCTAGTAGTAGTCTATTACCGATACACTTTATTAGGCAATCTACGAAGTTCCCTTAAGTACTTCGCGAAAGGAAACGTTGACACATGAAGTTCGTCCGATCACTTCATAAAAGAAACGCCGACTCCAAAGCTCTTTCAACATAAACAACATGGGGAAATACTAATAGAGTACTCCCGTACGCTCCCGTAACCGACACACAATAGTGTCAAAAAGACTTTGTACCAGATAGTACTTCTGGCACATTATAGTACTCTGGTATGCGTAGGATCCGTACCCGAGAACATAATAGTACCCCGACACAAGCAGCACCTAAAACACGGAGCTTTGAAAAAGGACTTCGTACATAAAATGTACTTCTGTACGTAGGACTTACTCCACCGATCATCGATCTCACCACACACGTACTCTTAATAAGAGGCTACCCAATGTCCAAAATTAATTGAACTAAACATCCCTTTCTAAGTCTTAACCCATCACTAGGCAAACCTATAATGCTTATAATCAATTTTCGATACTATCTCCGTTTAGGCAACGCTAACTAGTATATACTTAACACAAAGTTTTAAGTAATAATATCATATATACACATCTTAACATATATTGAACCATAAGTGATTCACACATTGTATATCATCAAATATATCTAACACGTATTTCGGGCAATAACAAATACTTCACATACATATATATTTAATACTTTAATCAATACTTGTACTAAAATCATGTCCATGAAAGGGACTATGCACATGATACCTTATCCAATGAACACATAGTTCAATATTACATAATCCATACTCCCGGATCAAAAATTTACCTCCTTACCTAATCCATACTCCCGGATCTAAAACTAACCTCCTGATCTGATCCATACTCCCAGATCTAAAACTATGCCCAATCCATACTCCCGGACTAGGGACAATTAACTTTGTCTTAATCAATATTCCCGGATTAATAACAAGTTATCTCTTTACCTGATCCCTACTCACGGATCTAAAACTAACCTCTTCACTCTTTTATCTCATTATCCAACTCATCTTTTATCACATACCAACAATCTCATCTACCCATTTTCTACCCAACATAATTGTAGATACAAAATACATACACAGTTTAACCCATTTAAAACCTATATAATACATCCATTCCACAATCATCTCAATTAAACTACAATATATTCACATATAGCACATATTTCATAGCAAATACTTAATATTTATGTGTTAGAAGAAAGTGACTACATACTCACTTGATCAGAAGATGATCGGGCAACACTACGACTTGTAGAAGTAGTATTCTTCGGTGAAACTGGAAGATCTTCACACACCAGGCTTCTCGTAAGCAGAGCTTCGACTCGGAAACTCTTTTCTTCTCAGGATCTTCGGTGCTTCGGGACTCGCTTTGGGTCTCGGGATGATATCAGGGCTTCGGGGGTACTTCGGGATAGCTAATAAAGGGTATCAAGAGTGAGAGAGATGAGATTTGGCAACCACAAACAGCTGCCCCTCGAATTCTATTTATAGGGTTGTTTTCTCGGTTTTCACGTCGTGAACAGTGTTTTAACGTCGTGGGCTTGAACGTCATTGCATGCGTCATCCTCCACTTTCTCTGTCAGGCCCCAGAAGGTGTCAAAAGTCAGTTCACGTCGTGAACACTGTTTTCACGTCGTGGTCTCTGACAGTTTTGGGGTTTTGCGCCCCGAACTTCATAAATTCATAACTTTCGCATATAAACTCCGTTTTCGATGTTTTTTATATCAACATGTAGGTAAGATTATGCTCTACAACTCTCGTTTAGACTCCGTTGGCTAATTTTGACTTTATTTTTAATATATTAATAATATATTATTTTTAGTAGGCCGAGACAGGAAAACTCCGTTAGAAATTCATAACTCCTTCATCTGACGTCCGTTTTCGACTGTCTTTTCACCGTTGCACTACTATCAACGAGATCTTCGATTCTCGTTTAGATTGTTTTGGCTAGAACTCACTCGATCTCAAAATTGAACTTCGGGCTGCTCTCGGTTTAACATATTCTACGACTTTCATTTAGATCGTTAAGGCTAAATATCGCTCTATCGTAAATTCACTATTTACGCCGCGCTATGTCGTGTCGGTTCTGTCGCGAAACTTCGACAGGTCATAACTTCTTTGTTATAACTCAGATTTCAACATTCTTTATATGTACGAAATCCTTGTAACATATACTACAACTTAGTTAAGACTAATCCTCCTAAATAATCTTCTATCAAAAAGCCATTTTTGATGTTCCTTGTCTCTGAATTGACTAGCCCTGATCTACGGGCGTTACAAAATGCCAACAAAATTTTTTATGCACGAATGTATTACAAAACCTAAAATTATTGCACATATACACATTTGTTATAAATAGCTTGTTCACATGCACATGCACATGCACATTACTGATAATCACTTTGTGCACGTGCATACATTTTAGTAACAGAATGTGCACATGAACATAACCGATAAATTTTTTGTGCACATGAACATAAAAGATAAAAATTTTGTGCACATGCACCTACGAGTTGGAGCCTTCCAACTCGTCGAGTTGCCCTGAAAATACATATATAAGCTTTTAATTTCATTCCTGGAGATTGGGATGTTACATTTAGGTTTACTCTGTATCCTAAATCATCATATATTATCAGATATTCTCTAAACACGTATTTCAGGCAATATCAAATATTTCACACACCAACATATATTTAATATTTTAATCAATACTTGTATTAAAATCATGTTAATGAAAGGGACTATGCATTCACACATAAACTCTTTAACAAATATTTAAATCCTTAACAAATATTTAATACTTTAATTAATACTTGTATTAAAATCATGTTCATGAAAGGGACTATGCACTCACACATAAAATCTTTAACAAATCTTTAACTCTTTAACAAATATTTAATACTTTAATTAATACTTATATTAAAATCATGTTAATGAAAGGGACTATGCACTCACACATAAACTCTTTAACAAATATTTAACACTTAATTAATACTTGTATTAAAATCATGTTCATGAAAGGGACTATGCATTCACTTGTTAAAGTGACGACTCGAAATCCGAGCAGCGCTTCGCTTCTAGCAATTGTCCTTTCCTTTAATGTAATCTAGCATTATTATCGCTAAGTCTTAGTCTAATATTTATTGTGAAAAATTATTAGTCTAGATTCATCATTAAATCAAAGTCTACTTTCACGATTTATCAAGTAAGGAACAACCAGGTGGGATCATATCGGAGGTAGGGTCCGTTTGATATACGAAGTATACTGTTTGGAAATCCCACTTTAAACACCTCACTAAATCACAACCTAGACACCATCCCTATATGTAGATCAATCAGTATAATGACTTGGAATCACTGATAAATCTTGTTTATAGGTTCATAATAACGATAATAAACTTAAACATAAGTTATACTTAAAGTACGGTAAACATAACTCAACTTACTAGGGGTTTAGCGAGGAACCGGGCTCTGCGGGGGCATAACTTACGAGCCGAAAAGCTCTTTTTCTCAGAGCCTTCGGGTGCTCCGGGGCTTTCCTCTAGCACCTTGAGGTTACTAGGGCTTTTGGGAGGGTTATGGGAGGCTTAGAGAGAAGTTAGAGAGAGAAGTGAAGAGGTCTTGTTGTGAAAAATGAAGGCACTCTCGTATGGTATTTATAGGATGGAATTGGGTCAAACTCGTAGAGTTTTGGCCTCCAAATCATCGAGTTGGTGCCACATATCACCATCTGGTGGCAAGGCGTGGGGAGAAAGCAATGGCTCAGATCACGCCACGTCACCCACTTCGCAACAGCACCCTTCCGACTTCTAAACTTCGTAACTTTTGCATACGAGCTCCATTTTCAATGTTGTTTAAATCTACGTGTAGGTATTGACAAGATCTATAACTCTCCTTTTGACTCCATTGGCTAATTCTCTACCAATTTTAAAATTAATAGTATGAGAAGATTACACTGTTAACAACTGTGTAAAATTCATAACTTTTACATACGGACTCCGTTTTCGACTGTCTTTTTATCATTGAACTCATATCAATGAGATATTAAATTCTCATTTAGGTTGTTTCGGCTAAAAATCACTCGATCTAAAATTCGATTTCCGGGCTGTATACTGTTATGCAAAATCTTAGAAAAATCATAATTAACTTCCTCATACGAAGTCAGATTTGGACGTTCTTCTTATGCACGTTCTCAGTTAAATATATACTATGACCTTGTTTAGATTGCTAAGGCTAAAAAGCAATTTATCAAAAACTTACTTTTTACGATTCTCGGTGTCGTGCCGGTTTTGCCGTAAAACTTCGACGAGTCATAACTTCTTTATTATAACTCGGATTTCGGTATTCTTTATATGTATGGAACCCTTGTGACATATACTATAACTTGGTTAAGATTATTCATTCTAAATAATCTTCCATCAAAAAGTAATTTTTGACGCTTATTGTCCCTAAATTGACTAGCTCGGATTTGCAGACGTTACAGATATACTCTCGTCTGTTTTGATATGATTATCGTATGATTGGAATGAATTTAAAAATGATTTTTTCTCTAAATTTTTGGGATGTTACAACATTGGCATGACAAATTCGCCATACTTCTTTATCCCTCTATAGTGGACGAATTCCTTGTAAGTTTGGCCCTTCTCATAGTTGTTTTTATTCTACTCTTTTGATTTCATTGGGTGTAAACCAAGAGAGGAATTTTGGTTTGGATCCTTACATCCAAACAAGGTGGCACACACAAGATCTTAAGCTCGAAGGTCACTAGCTACAAGAGAGGTATATAGTTCTTCATTCTTTATGCTTTCATAGGGTAGCAGTAATAACATGAAACTTAGATCCTTAGGTTGCATGAACACATAAGATTTTGTATTATATCGTTGCCATGATCATACGTTTAGATGCTAAGAAGACCTAACATATGGATGATCCACAATATACAAAGAGCACAACAAACTTTTTTTCAAATTTTATCTCTATCATCAAATATTGATTAAAAGACAGGGATAATATCACTGGAGCCTTACAAACCATCAAGTTCTAGTTTTAAAGGTCTCTAATTTTTTTCATTCTACTACTTTAAATTTTCGTTTTACCTATCAAAAAGGGGAACCACCATCTTTATTTCCCGTTTCACCAATAAAGGGAAGATGGATTTGGAGGTAACTAATTGTTGTGTTTGTTCTCATTTGGTCACTTTCCTTTTTTTTTTGTACTCAATTGTAACGTCCATAGATCTGGGCTAGTCAATTTAGAGACAATGAGCATCAAAAATGAGTTTTTGATGGAAGATTATTTAGAAGGAATAATCTTAACCAAGTGGTAGTATATGTTACAAGGGCTCCGTACATATAAAGAACACCAAAATCCGAGTTATAACGAAGAAGTTATGGCCCGTCAAAGTTTCGCGGCAAAACCAACACGACACCGGGAAACGTAAAATAGTGAATTTAAGTTAGAGGGTTTTTTGGCCTTATTTATCTAAACGAAAGTTATAGTATACTTTAAACTGAGAGCGTCCATAAAAAGAACGCCCAAATCTGACTTCGTATGAGGAAATTATGATTTTTTTAAGATTCGGCTTAGCAGTGTATAACCCGAAACTCGAATTTTGGTTCGAGCAGTTTTTGGCCTACGCGACCTAAATGAGAATTAAAGATCTCATTAATAGGAACTGAACGATAAAAAGACAAACGAAAACGGAGTCTGTTTGTAGAAGTTATGAATTTTACGCGGACATTTAACAGTATAATCTCCTCGTGCTGTTAAATTTAAGATCGGTCGAGAATTAGCCGACGATATCAAAATTAAAGTTGTAGATCTTATTTTTACCTACGCGTGGATATAAAGAACATCGAAAACGGAGCTTGTATGTGAAAGTTATGAGTTTTTGAAAATCGACTAATTTCCACCATGTGTGCGATGCCACGTGTCAGCACCTGACTCAGAATTGGAGCCCAAGCTCACTCACGACTTGAACATCAAGAAATTCACGACGTGAATCTTCCTCCAGCCCCCTATAAATAAGATGTGAAGCCCTATTCATTCCTCACACCTCCCATCACTTCCTTCTCTCTCTAGAACCTCTCTATAGCCCTGAAACCCCCTAAAAAGCCTAGGGAACCTCCGTAACATGAGGCGGAAGCCCTAGAGCGCCCGATGACTCCGAGAAAAGAGTCTTTTGGCTCGGGGACGCTGCTCCAGTGGAGCCCGGTTTTAAGAAAAACCCGTTGTAAGTGAGCTACGCCTAACCTATCTTTAGTATAGCTTATGTTTCAATATAGTAATATTATTAGGACCTTATAATAAATATTTAGACTATTATTATGAGTTATATAAGTGTCATTATAATATCTTTTTAACCACTCGCGGTACGGGAAATCTGGTTTGAAGGGCTGCGTGGGTTGTTGGATTTCAAAAGTGCTATATGCCAAAATGATCCTGTCCACCGGTGTTCCATGTCTGGCCCATGTCTGTACATAGTGGGTGGAGAGTATTGTTTTAACACTTATATAATAGTAATAATAGCAAGACTATTAATTAGTCTCTCTTAACATTAGACTAAACTCTAGTGGTAATGATATTAGGTTTTGTCCAAGGAAGTTGTTTTAAGTAAACGAAGTGTTGTCCGAGTACCGAGTCACCACCTTTACAGGTGAGTGCATAGTTACTTTCATCTTACACATAGATATGAAGCATTTTATATAAACTACATGCTATGTGTGCATATTATCTGTATACTTGCTATCTATGTTGGATGAACGATTTTATACAAGTTTTATATGATTTAAACTGTATACGTATTTATATCTATATAATATGCTGGGTAAAACATGGGTAGATGAAATATGATTTTGACGATAAGTTGAGAGGTAATATAGACCATGAGGTAAGGGTGAGAGGTGAACGATGTGAGAAGCCTTTTTCCCAAATATTGGCCCCGTCATCTAGCAGAGTATGGATGAAAACCACAGACTATTCTAGACAGTCCAATGGAACACTAGCAGGCTCGCAACCTGTAGGTGTTGTGAACGATGTGTTCACCGGTGTACTCTAAAAACCCATTGAATTGTATTGTGAGTGGACTCTCGAAAACGATATTGTCAATAAATAAGATACCCTGGCAGATGCGCCTAAAGGACTTTACCGACAGAAGCGCCTAATAAAGAGCATCATAACCTCGGTAGATGCGCCTAAAGGACAATACCGACAAATGCGCCTCATAAGGAATGTCACAATTCTGGCAGATGCGCCTAAGTGATAAAATTAGTAGCTATGCTTGACAACTGTGTCATTGGCAACGATGGACTTCGTGCCGTTTCCTTAGGATGATCCTTAGGAATAAATGAACAAGAAATAGCTGATTCTTAGGGTAGATCATTAAGAGTAAAGAAGATAATGGGGATGAGTAATTGGGTTGATTGTTTGATGTTTAAACATAATAATTATATTATTGTGGGTTGAAAACCTTATGTACTCACCAGGTTTCCCAACTTGACCCACTCAAGCTTATTTGTATCATATGTGTCCATATGAAGCTACTTTACACTGAGAGATTTAAAAGAGATGTAGATCACTAGTGTAAAAGAATGTAAGTTCTATTTATGCTTATGTTTCTGTATTGACGATGACATCCCAAATGTTTTAAAATGAATAAAAACACATTTCTTCGGAAATGCTTTGACAACGTATTTATCATGTTTTTATGGGAACAAATTCCGCAACTTTTTTATTAAAGGAAATACTCTGATTTTTATAAAGCATAAACAAAATCGGTCTTTTCTGGCCGTGAAAATGGGGATGTCACATCAATATACCATCGAACTTGTTGTTTGTGTTCACCATAACCCTTTTGACCAACTATCACTTGTGATAGCCGGTCAAAGGGTTGTGGTGAACACAAACAACAATTTCGATGGTATATTGAGTACAAAAAAAGGAAAGAGACCAAATGAGAACAAACTCAACAATTGATTACCTTCCTGGGCCATTTTCCCTAAAAAGTTAGATGAAATTAAAGCTGCAAAAGCATCAAAGACTGCAACCTTCTTAGGCCATAACGTACATGAAGATCGTTTTGGAGGGGTAGTTTCGTTAAAACATGGTATATGCTATGCTTACTATGGTTAGCTGTCAACAACTCTCTACAAAAGGATATGCCTGTGTATGAGAGGTATCTTTATCAACATAAACGTTTATCTAAAAGGAATATTATGATGATGTGTCTGCAAAAGTTGCATGATCATGTACATATTGATGTTGTATCTTATCCCATGAATTCGATCTTAAAGCCAAGTAAACTAAAAAAATCACAACACTTGTGATTCCAATCATTTGTAGACTGGTCCTGAATCCATGATACAATAAATCATTTGATTAGAAATGTAAATGCAATTATGAAATGCACCCGCTTAATCAAGATTCCCCTAATAAATATTCAAGTGTATTACAAAGTTGTAAATGTATGAATAATGTTCTTTCGTGCGTTATGTTTTTAAGAGAAACAAGAATGAATCTCATAAAGTCATTAATATGAGCATGAGATGATGTGAGATTTTCTGTACATGAGTAAAGGGAAAATGACTCAGGAGGCAACCAACTATTGAGTTTGTTCTCGCTATCACGTGTGATAAAGGGTTATGGTGAACACAAACAACATGTTCGATGGTGAAACACGTTTAAAAAGAGGGGATTTTGTTTTCTTTGAACCCTATAAAAAGACTAAAAGGCAAATTTGAGTGGGTTTTAGTTATGAAGGCATGCCTTTATTTTATTTATTTTGTTGATTTTGGTTTGGTCATGGTGGTGATTTTGCTATTTTTAGTTATGAATATGATTTTGGTTTTGTTTGATCATGAATATGATTTTGTTGATTTATGATTTTTTTTTTGGTTTGGTCATGAATTTGATTTTGGTTTAGTTATGCTCATGAATCTGTTTAGGTTTGGTGGGAGTGGTGATAGGTGAACGATGGCCATGGTGGGAGATGGGTTAGAGGAAGATGAATGGTGGTGGTGTGAAAGTTAAGTTGGAAGAAGATGAACGGTGGTGGGGAGGTGAACAATGGTTTCGTGGTTGCAAACTTGGAATGAATGTGTTTTTGAAATACCTTACGCTTGAAGCCACATCACTTTCATGTGAACCAACTCAATTGACCAAAGAGCCAATATGGATGACAACTCATCAATGCAATCAGTATACCCCTTCAACTTTTTTTCTTTAGGAATAACGTTTTCTAACAACTTTTTCATATTTTAGACACCTAAGACTAACAAGAAAAAAAAGAATTAGATACATTTTAAATCAAAATATGATAGTTTGTAGGGCTATAGTGATAATATCCTTAAAAAAAACTAAAGCACATTTTTGTTGAGGATGATTATCTTACACAGCTTCTAAGTTGACTCCACATAAAAAAACGACATGATCAATTGATTTAGATATCAATTTCTTTTTATTTTCAAAATTCAATGATATAGTTCGATAGATGATTCATGTATTTATATCAACAACTTAAATCTATAAAAAGTAAAGCATAATTGTATAAATATATACATCTAACTATTTTAATAATCTAAAATGAAAAAAGAAACTGCAATTACATTCCTTTAACCGGAAATACAGGAAGCGCCCCCGATATGTGTTCTCTACGCACCCCGAGCAATTTATTCTCCTCAATGCCTTTCCTCAATTTATTCCAGAGTATTTTAAGGACCATAATCTGTTGAGCTATTTTTATATTAACTAATATGTTGAAGGCTTTATCCATTCTACCCCCTACTTTTTAATAAAATTACATTGTGTGTTGAAGACTTCTATGGTATTTGGAAGACAGCACAAAAAGTTGTTGATGGAAACATTTGAAGTAATAAATGGTGCTTCAAAAGTGCCTTTTAGAGTTCCATATGAAAAGTTATTAAAAAAACACTTTTTGTCTTTTATAACCAAAGAATATAATGTTTGATCAATGTATTATAATTGCTGTTGATATAACCTTGTATATTTTTATATCATAAATATTTTAAAAACCCATTTCCTTGTTAACTTTTGGAGAAAAAAGGTTTATCGAATATTGTCACAAAAATTTGTCTTGTAATTACCATTGCCCCCTACCTTTTTATATTTATTAGGGTGCACTAGGTCGTGTTCCGGTTCTGGTGGGTAGGTGACAATACTAATGATACTGTCATGGTAATGAATTTGTGTCTTGGTGTGTTCCGGTTCTGGTGGGTAGGTGACAATACTAATGATACTGTCATGGTAATGAATTTTTGTTCATCTTATGTTTTTTTGGTGTTATAGATATCATTAATTTGGTCACTAAGGTGTTCTTTGTTTTTTATCTGCAGATCTTCTTGGGCTCTTCTGTCTGTGTCGTGCAGACCACGCGCAGTTATTAGCATTCGCAGATTGTTTGTTTTTTTGAAGACTACATACCTAAAAATGTTTGTGCGTCATCTTCGTGACGCAGATGTGGACCACAGTTTTCTAATATCTTCCGACATCTTCTAGCTTAAAAAAACACATATATCTTTATTCTTTTTAGTTTCTTTATAATTTATATTTATTTCAACTTTATTAATGATAAACAATTTGAAAAAAAATAATTACAATACTTTAAAAAAAGGTTCGACGATACAAACATGATATTTTTGACAAATTTATAAATAAAGATTTAATACAATAATGTCGTTAAAGTTGTTTATATAAATATGAAAAAAAATCATAATATATTCTTATATTTTTTTTTTGTTCCAAATTTTATAAAACATTATTTAATACAATATCGTCAATTTCTTGGAAAAATATTTATGGTACGTTTTTAATTGAAAAAAATCAAAGTTTATTTCAACCCATTTATATATCAAATTCTTTGATTCTTAATTACAATGTTTATATATAACTTTGTGACTAAAATTGTTGGTTTTTATCAAATATATACGATAATTCGTATTATTTTTATTTTCACTTTTTATACAATAATACATAAAAGTTGATCTAGATTTGTTAATTATTTATAATAAAGTCATAAAAATATTTAAAAATTACTGTAAAGTTTAAAAAATCAGCTTATTTAGATTTTAGTTTATTTTAGTAGCCTGCAGATAAAAACAAACAATCTTTTTTTTTCAAACTGCAGATGTTTGGTCCACCTATTCTACTACAGAGGTCTACAAATATAGTCCGCAGACTGCAAACATTTTGGCTCAGAAAAAACAAATAACACCTAAATCAAACAATACTTTAGTAAGTATTAGGGATTTATATTTTGACCAAATTTATCCATTTATTAGTTTTATTTTGGAATAGTTTGTTTTTATAAAGTTGTAACCGTAATGTCGGACTTGATATGTAATCCAAAAAAAGTATATGAAATGAAATAAAACACAAATTTGGGTTTCAAAATTATTAATCTTTAATAATCACATTTAAAAATATTAATATGATGTCTTGTTCTGATTATTTGATTAACCCGACTAAAAAGAATATTAAACGAACCCAAACGAAATAAGAGTATCATTCCTTGGTTAGTCGAACCAAATAACCCAAACCTTATTTAACTCAAATGACTTAGGGGTTGTTTGATATGCTTTTACTCAGTCTGGTAAGAGGCCGGGTCTGTTTGGTCATATTCAAACTGTTTGATACCACAATTAAAAACCTATAATTTGGTCGTATAGTCTTTGATATGCCTCTTACCAAGTCAGATAAGAGGTCGAGTTTGACTCAATTAATTACATATAACTTAATCAACAACTATCAAACAAATCCTTATTTTGTTTCAGTTTGTATGACACCTACTTGAAGGTTTAAACATTTTTCTATCATGGTCATATACAATTGCTAAGTTTTTTATGTTTATATAATACTCAACACCTCAAATGTTTATATCATATAGATCTATGAATTTATGTTTTATAAATCTATGAGTGTAGTCTTCAAAAGAATTGATTTTACCATACAAAAAAATTTAACTGTTTGTTGTCTATTTGCCTTCTTATAATTTGTACTTTAATATAACTAAGCTGTTAGAAAAAAAATTTATAAATAGGAATTGCTTATATTGAAAACTTAAAAGCTTATACTGAATTGTATTTGCACAGACCATTTTCTAAAGAACGAGTAAAAGTTCCACGAATAATTTGTTCGCCTTAAAACTAACTTTATTCGAAAAAAAAAACTCTAAATGCACAAGGGCCTAAATCAGAAAAACCAAACTTATAGGGGTTTATATGTAACTAATCAAATACACAAGGGCTTAAGGGAAACTATCACCCCACCACCGAGTCGTCTGCATTTCTCTCTGTATTTTTCCTTCACATTCATTTCAACACCCCCACTCATTTCCCTCACCACTTTCTCTCTCTAGAAATTCTCTTTTGGGGTTCAAACATTTTCGAAGATTTTGCATTGTGTGAAAATTGTTGCAAGATAGTGTGATATACAAACATAAATTCGTTATGATTGTGATGAGATTTGGTTGAGCTGATTTTGAAATTAAGAAGAAATGCCATTCAGCAGATATCAGATACGAAATGAGTTCAGTTTGGCTGATCCAGAGCTGTACAAAGCAGCGGATAAAGATGACCCTGAAGCTTTACTTGAAGGTGTTGCCATGGCCGGTCTCGTTGGCGTTCTCCGTCAGCTCGGTGACCTAGCTGAGTCAGTACTTCTGGTTTTGTCTCGTATTTATTTCATAGTTAAATCCATTTAGTTTCTATTTGGGGGAATTAATTTGGAGTTCTGCAATCAAAATTGAAGCTTTTTTCGTTTCAAATTTGAACCACCAGCTTCAAGCGACTGATAAATTACCCAATTTTGTGGCTTGAATCGGTGCAAATGGATTTGGAATCGAATGAGTATCTGAACCGATTCAGCTCCTGTATCATTTTAAATATCGAATTGCATTCTCCAGGATAGATTTCGACTTTTAGGATAATTGACTTCATACTTCCGCAATCGAGCTTTAGGGAATTTGCAGTCTTAAGTTAACTTCGAATCCTAAACCTAGGATTTCATGCTAACACACTGTAATTTACGGCTTTGTTTTTTTGGGCCCATATATTACCGATTTCTGTTTTGTATAATCTAATGGATGATATGAAGGATCTGTTCTGGGGAATAATAATGCGTTCGATGAATGAAAAAGAGAGTGTAAGTGTTTTAGGGTTCAAGATTTCTAAAATTCGAAATCACAAGCGACATTATGTGCTGAATTCATCACATTTGATCAGTTTGAACAAACCTTTGTCTTCTATAGTTATTACACACATCTTAGTCTTTCAAGAGAAGTAGAAATTTTGTAATTGACAGTATAGACTTATCATTTATAATCTTGTATCTGTTTTATAATTGTCACCATTGGTACTATCTTGGCATATGATATTGTTGTAACAAAAGTCTTGCATCCAATTCTGAAGGTTTGCAGCAGAGATTTTCCATGGTTTGCATGAAGAAGTAATGGTAACTGCCACCAGAGGCCATGGATTACTGGTACGTGTTCAACAGCTTGAATCAGATTTCCCTGCAATTGAAAGGGCATTTTTGTCACAAACAGGCCATTCAGCATTCTTCTCCAGTTCAGGTTACAGTTCTTCTCTTACAGTTGTTGGTTTTACCTTTTCATTTATCTTCTATTTTAGCTTATAAGTTCTAATGAGGCATCTAATGTTAACAGGTATTGGTTGGCATCCTAATTTGCAAACAGAGCAAAATCTTATTACAAGGGGAGATTTACCTCGATTTGTCATGGATTCTTATGAAGAATCTCGTGGGCCACCTCGGTTGTTTCTTCTAGACAAGTAAGAAACTTTATATTCCCTTAAATACCCTCCCCCACCTCATAATTGGAATTCAAAATTCATGCTTGTTTGTACCTTTCAAAGTACTACAAACCCAACTTGGCAACTTCACTTTTTTCACCTTTTTATTCTCATTCAACATGCATTATATCAATATTGTGGGCCATTTTTTTTTCTCTATTCTAAGAATAAAACCATTAATGAAGTTAGAAGGTAAATTCTTTGACATCTAAAAAGTCAAACATTGCTGACTTATGTATTTTTTTAACAGGTTTGATATTGCTGGAGCTGGGGCATGCTTAAAACGTTACACGGATCCATCATTTTATAAAGTGGAGGCATCTTCGTTTGAAATGAGGAACACAGAAGCTCAAAGGGGCAAAAATGTCCGTAAAACAAAGGTGAGTTAATTACTTAATTTAAACTGTTTGAGTATTTTGAAATGTTGCATTTGACCATCATTCTTGCTTACAAATTTAATCATATTTTTAACAGAAAAAAGGATCAAAATGGAAAAATGGAGAGACTCCTGATGTTTTTCAGCCATCACATGTCAAGTATGCCCCTAATTTGATATTTATTTCACATTGAATGATTTTTATTAAATTTCCAGTTTTTCATTTTCATTTGTAATACATGTAGACTTCATCAATTACTCCTTGAAGAGCGCATGCAAAATGGAACAAGTGAGCCCACACGTCATGTGAAATTAAAGAAAAGAGAAATTAAATTTCCATTCGATACTGAAACTGGAAAAGGCTACATGGAGACTTTATTAACTTCTCCACCTGAGGATAAACTTGTCCATGAAGTACCTGTTCGACCCATGCTTGAAACACATGATGAGGGTATTATGGTCAATTCACCTAGTCAAAATGGAAGCCCATTTGAATCTCCAAGTGTGGATAAATCAGTCTCTATGGAGCACATGAATAACATGTCCGGAATCATGATTCCGGAGCTTCCGGAAAACGAAACCGAGGGCGATTCCGGAATTGAGGAGGAGGAGGAGGAGGTAGAAGAGAAGCATATATCTGTTGAAGGGAATCACAAAGTGGATGATGTTTCTCCTGATGGTTATCAATCCGATGATGTTGTAAGTGAGGGAGAAAATTACGTGGATGCCCTTGCTACAATGGAGTCAGAAATCGAAACGGAAACTGAACTTAGAACTAATTCTGATGCGAATTTAGAACAGATTCAATCACAATTTTCAGATTCTCAATCAGGTGATGAGATTGAGAATGGCTCAATTAAGAAGAAAATGGAAACATTTTCAGATTCTGAAACTTCCACCACTTCAACAGACAATACCCCACGTAGTGTCACCTTTGCATCTACCGAAATACCGTTTCGCCCTCGAATTTTGCCTAGCCAAGTCTCGGATGAAGGGGTAGTTTTGGAAGAAAGTGGTTCCAAAGAATCGGGATTGAGTGAAATGTCATCAAGCAATCAAATTGATCCAGAAGCCATTGCAGCCTCTACAAATGATGATCCATCTTCATCTAATCTTCAAAGTGAGGATGGTAATTCCAATTCTACCCTTGAAATTTCACAGGTGGAAGAACAGCAGCCTTCTGGTCCCACTCCCTCCTCGGAAGAAGTTGAAAATTGTGATGCAGATGTGGAAGTGAAACCTAGTGAAGAGATATCATTTATTCCTGATACTTGTTCTTTACTTAAAGAAGAGTTAACAGATGATGTTCTTGAGAGTAAATCTGATAGGGATTCAGATGAAATAGAATCAAAGGATGATAGCAATAGTGACAATAATAATTATAGTAATAATAATAATAATCTTCCTATTCTTGAGGATGAAAAAGAATCAGTTAATAATTCAGTCACTAATCCTGATGAAATTGATAACAATGAAAGTAAGAGTCTTTCTACTTGTGAAGATACAGAATTAGATGAGAGAAAAGTCGAATCTTTCAACTCTGAAATTGAAGCTTTGACTTTTGCTGATGAGAAGGATGAAGATGCTGATGATGATGGTGAGAATGGTCCAGTCATTGATGATTCCGATGAATCTGTTGGAAAGCAGGAATCAGTTATTACTCCGGAGTTGGATTCCATTCCTTCTGAATCTGGTGAAAAGAAGGAACCAGATGTTTCTACAGAGTTAGACTCAGTTCCTTCTGCAGCTTATGATCATTCCAACATACAATCTCTTGATTCAATTCCCACAAATGAAAATTTGGATGAAAACCTAACTGTTCTTGAAAAAACCGATGAAAATGGAGATGTTCAACTTCAACCAGATCTGGACTTTGAATCCAATCAAGATGTTGTAGAATCTAAATCTACAAACAACGAAATTCAAGAACCTGTTTATGAAGAATCATCTATGGAAGATTTACCACAATTGGGAAATGAAAACATCTCAGATGAAGTTAATTTTAATTATCCATTAGCTCCAGTGTTTACTGAACTCAACATGCTTCCACCATTATCACCTCCAATCAACCTGGAGGAGATGCCACCATTGCCGCCTCTTCCACCTATGCAATGGCGGATGGGAAAGCTTCCCAACAATGATGATCAACAACAAAACCACTTCCCACCACCTTTTCCTCAAATTATGACTCCCCCATCACTACCACATCAAAATGAAATTACAGAAAACCCTAATTCTCAACATGATAATCATCAAGACACTGAGATTTCTACTTCCACTTCCACTTCACACACCGAGCAAGCAAAAGTTGCAGAAGAACAGATTGTCATACTTCCAAAACCATCAATTGATGTTGAAGAACAACAATCTCAAAATGTTTCAACTTCTGGACAAGAATCGAGTGTTTCTTCAATTCATGAAGGTGATGATGATGAAAGGCCAAATGGAATTGGAATTCGGCCTATGAAAGTTCAGAGACCTCGTACGCCTCTCATTGATGCAGTTGCTGCTCATGACAAAAGCAAGGTACAAACATGATATGATTTGAAGCTAATAATGATATAACAGAAATGATATTTAAAAGAAAAAAAAACAAATGAAAAATATGTTTGCTTTTGTATTTTTGTAGTTGAGGAAAGTTTCGGAAAGAGCAAGGCCTGAAATCCAAGAAGAAGAGGAAAGAGACACTTTATTGCCATTGAGGAAGGTTTCAGAAAGAGCAAGGCCTCAAATCCCAAAAGAAGAAGAAAGAGACACTTTATTGGAACAAATACGCGCTAAGGTACAACAGAACAGTTTGTACTGTGTTTGACATGCATTTGACTGAGACTCGGACTGATATCAATAAGACAAAATTCGTAACTTTTTGTCTCAACCAAAAAGGTGGGACCAGGACTAGACTAGACTGGACTGGACAGATGTCAATGAGACAGCTGAGACTGAGACTGATGTCGACAAGACAAAAATTGCAGCTTTTAAATGATGGGGGTCTTTTTTTACTTCACATTAATTAATAATAATTATTTTTTTGGTTATACATTAGTCCTTCAACTTGAAGCCAGCTGTCCAAACTAGGCCCATCATTCAAGGTCCTTCAACCAATTTAAGGGTGGCTGCCATTTTAGAGAAAGCAAATGCAATACGCCATGCGTTTGCTGGAAGTGATGAAGATGAAGATGATGATGATAGTTGGAGTGAATAGTGATTCATGAACATCAAATTGATGCAAAATACCAAGATTCTCCTCCATTGTAGTTATTTACATTTTTTTTATTTTTTTATTTTGGGGTTATGATGGTCTTGAATTCTATCTATAGGAAGTTATGATAAGCTGTATTATAATATATATGCTTGCTGTATCACCATATCGTGTATAGATTTTTTATTCCTTTTTGCGACTGTGATTTTACCTGTTTGTCCTTTCCATGGATGTTACTTTGGCCATATACGAGAAGTGCAATTGTGTAATTTATCTTTTACTTCTTTCGATTGTGTTGGTGGTAGAGCTGTAATTTGTTTTTTTAGTTCTTTTATCCCTATTGTTAATTTATTATCTTAAACAATCCTTCAAAAATTAATCATATAGATACAAAGATGGTTGCCATCAAAGACCTAGTTACGCCTTCTCCTGGACCATAATGGAGACATTGGTCCATCTTTTGCTCCTTAAGCTCTAGCTGCTCAACAACCTCCTCAGGCTCATACACAAGCAACTACTACTAGTAGTTACTAATTTATGTGTTATTTATGCACTAATTTTAAATTTATAAATCCTATTTTATCATGTAATTAATACACATACTAGGCAGTGAACCTAATTGGTCATTCCTCTTTAGTTATTACTTACACCTTTTGTTGATGTTAACAAAGGGAGGATTGATGATGATGATTGATGTGTTATTTATGCATTAATTTTAAATTTATAAATCCTAATTTATCACGTCTAATCATATAGTAGTGTAGTTTTGGTAAGAAATAATGTTAAACATTAAGGAAACGCGAATGGTTTAGATCAAATAATTCAACTGTTAATTAAATTAATAACAATGAGGTTATTAGATAAATACAAGAATATATCTGAATATATACAAAGCTAAGTTATTATCTAATCAAAGTAATGGAGTGATAAATACAAGAATATATTTGAATATATACAAAGCTAAGTTATTATCTAACAAAAGTAATGGGGGTTGTTTAAACTAAATTAATCTTGTTTTTACCACTCAACTAAACGACAAAATAAAGAACTAAATTAAAACAATAGATAAAAGGTACTTCCACTAGAATTTGAATCCCCAAAGTTTTTATGTTTGATTAATTAGAAGTGCAATGAATTAATGAGTTGATTACCAAATTGTAATATGACTAGTTATTTTGGTCGGGTTTTCTAGTACTAATAATTAATGAACAACTAGCACAAATATCATGCAATTAGTGAACACCTAATTAATTAAATATATTTGAACTATAAACGATCCGATCTAACGATTCTTATCAGTTATCATGACAATAAATAAACACATATCATGGATATCTATGACTCTCTAACACAGTCAATTTAGTAGTTAATATTATCTAACCCTAGGATTTGATCAATCTCCAGTCCTAACAGTTTAATGGTCATAAACTAATTAAGATTCACATTAATTAATTAGATTGGTCATCTTAACTACACATAACTCAACAATAGGTAATACAAATCATAACTTTAACATGAAAGATAAACAATCAATCGAAGACAAGTATTAACCAAACTTACATAATCCTACTAAGAAAATCAAAACATATTAACGAGGGTTCATCTACATCTAGCGAAAGTAAATGTTTTACACCATAACCAGTAAACTAGAGCAAAAAAACATCACCAAAAGATTATGAGACACGATCATCAAGAAAACCTGAAGTGAAATCTCGATCAAAATAACGCTTGAATATTCAAATCCTTGCTCTAATCAATTCTCTAGCTTCAAAATCGACCCCTTAAGGTTTCTGGATGTCAAAAATGAAGTAACAGTCGCAGCTCAAGGCTGCCAAAGGCTACACACCAATCAGGGTTGAGAATCTCGTCTTTTTATAGTTTTTGCGACACCACGACGTGGTAAAGGTCTCACCACGGTGTGGTGGTCGAGTTCCTTATTGCACACGAACATCTAAACTTGCACATGAAAGAAATCCAAAATTCTTCGTTTTGCTGAAGGGGCACAAAGCGCCTTTTAAAAGGTCTCGATGCATCTTTCACGCTTTTGTCGTTTTTTTTTTTTTTGTCTTTTTCAACTCCATTCTCTTCTTTTTGCATATTGGCTCTGATTTTAACTGTATTTAATCATTTTCAATCTTAATAAGTATCATATATCTTAAAATATAACATTTTAATCAAATATATTAAGAAAATGGTCTAAAATATAAATAAGGCCATATCAATGATGCTGGTGTTGATGAGGTGACAAATTTTGATATGGACTTTCTAAATGATCAAACCATTACAATTGTTATCTATCTTGATAGGGATCGGTCTAAGGGGAGCAAACTAAATCATAAGAGTCCTCATCAAGTGGTGATGACCAAGTCCTAATTAACTCTATTTTCAAGAAATGCCTTGATGATGAACTCCAACCTTCTACCTTAAAGATACATATAGAAGTTGATACTTCAAATAATGAGTTTATTGTTGAAGATGACCTCCCTTATTTTGCATCTGATCTACATGTCTATCTAGTTGAGGCCAAAGGAATTGCCAAAGATCACAACAAGCTCATAGTTAATTAAATGACCTGTTGACTCCAAATATTTTCAAACAACAACAAGCTATTCAGAATTTTTTAGGGGTTATTCAGAAAAGAGAGAAATTGAATGAAATCAATCAGAGGGGAAATCAGGCTAAATATGGGGATGTTGCCACAAAAGAGTATATGCTGATATGATCATAAATTCTAGGTGTACTGAACCAAAGGATTGTAAAATTCTAACTCTACACATTACTAGAGCCGAGGGTCCACAAATACTTGACATGAACAACTACAGGTGTCTGAGCTACTTAAGTATATATTCAATAAATGAGAAGAGATCTTGGAAATAATTTAAAAATACAAGAGTGAACTCTATCATGATTTGAGGATTGTTGCCAAAAAAATGACGAAGAAGGTTCAAATGATGAAATTTGTTCAAGTTACTTCTAGACCAACTCCTTCTGTAACTCCAAGGCAAAGAATAAGGGCTCATCAGATCCATGATGAGTGATTAAATGCTCTGATTACATATGGGTCTTATCAGATTAATAATAGACTTCTAGTTGGTGTGCCTCCTGAGTGCTACAAGTCTATTGACTCTTCAGTCTTTGGAATATTCTACTACGATATAATATAGTAATGTGTTTAATGAGGTGTAGTTATCTTCCAAGAACCCTTACTACTCACTTGTTCAAACCGAGGGAACTTTGTATGTCTGTCAAGATTGATATAAATTTCCATATATTTTATTTCTATGGAAATGAACAAGAGAAGATGGGAGTTAAGAGATAATATTGATTTTGTTTATGCAAAGCCAGAAATCATCAATGAAGCTGAAGAATATGCAGATGGTGCTGATCATATCTCATTTTGAAGTCTTATGTATGGTTTTTTTGTGTAAAGTTTTGTTAAAATATTTTGTAAACTTTGTATTCTATAAAGAGTTCTTTATTTCATATAGTTAGTGATGACATCATTGATAGGGGAGATTGTTGGGTTAGTTAGATTTATTGAGTCAAAAGCTACTATTGCAGCTGCTACTGATGGCTGTCAGTGTGTGTATTTGCTAATAGCCTTAGAATCCTTATTCAAGTCCTGATAGTTGAAGAATTATTGTGTTGAAAGTAACACTCCTTATTCTGATAGAGATTGTTTGAAGATAAAGTTTCCATATAGCATAAGACTCTATCTATGTAAAATGCTGTTTCAAGATAACCTTGTTTTGGAGACTTGGGCAATTATCGACCTGGTAAAGAACCTGAGTCACAAAGGAATTGAGTTTGGACCTTAAAGGATAAGGTTCTTGGGCTTGGTATTGAGACTTGGCTTAAATGAGATTTTGATATTTTTGGCCAAGGTGTACCACAGTGTGGATGGGTATTGGCCATGACGTGGTGCATGGTTGATGAAGGACGTGTTTCTTTGGTCACCACGACGTGGCATGAAGGGTGCCACTACGTTGTGGTCACTGAAATCCAAACCCATAATTTTTAAGGGTTTCATCCATACTTAAGCACCTAAACTCTTGGATAAGGGCATCCTCTTCATCCTCCAACCCAAACCCTAGACTCCATGGATGATTAAGATCTTGTTTTTTGATTAAAGACCTTGTTATTAGATTTTAGTGAAGCTTGAGGAAGGATGAAGATCATTTTGGTGCAAAGGAGCAAGTGACCAACTTGGATCCATCATATTCTTCACATTTCTAGGTTATTGGAGGTATAAAGCTCGCATATTGACCTTTGTTCTTGTTGATGTAAGTTAAAGTTCATATTGTGTGATCTTGGTCCCTTCCATGGATGCTATTAGAGTTTGAGGAACTCCAGATGTTGTTATGGCTTTCTAAGGTCAACAGGATTCTGATGAATAAAAAAAAGAGTCATGTTTGGAGCACATTGTGTCCATGCTCAAGTTTTGATCATATTTAGTACTTAATGGACTTAGGGTTGTAGTTTTAGCCTTGTGATGAAGTCCTAATAGATAAACTTGGAAACTTTATCCATTAAGTCATTGAAAAGAACCATATTTGAAGCTATGGGTTTAGATCTGAATGGTTTAAGCACTTAATGAAGATTATAAAATTCTTACAGAAAGCACAATGTGGCTAAGGGTTTGCCACGATGTGGTGGTACTCAGATGCTCAATTGTTTTGTCCTTGGTTGGCCATGACGTGGCCAAGAGCTTTTCGCAACGTGGTGGTCGTTGACCTGTTGACCGTTGAGTTTTGATCAGTTTGACTTTGGGTCAAACTTGATGGAATTGGGTTATTGATTAAGGACTTATACTTGTTTAGTGCTAGTTGGTTCGCTGGAGTGATTGGTGTAGGGAGTGAGGGTGTTGCTGTGCTTCCTTGAGTCTTCAAGTCAGGTGAGTTTCCTGACTATACTATGTGTTACAGTGTATATACTTGTGTGTCAGGATATAGGAGTAGGGGTATGCTGGTTAGAGTACTAGTAGGTTGGTAATAATCTAGTGGAGTGCCTATGAGTTGTATGTAGTTATGTATGATAGCTTGAGAATTCTTGATCTAGGATTTCTTGCATGTTCCTTGTTTGGTTGTGGCTCTAGAGTGGGATTACCTGTTTGACTGTCTATCTCACCTCTAATTACATATATCTATGCATTTATTATTAATTTTTCTCATTGTATTACCTATATCATAGTGTGTGCATGCTAGACCATCTGAATCTTATTTGCTGATTGTTGTTATATGAATTGTTGATAATTCCAAGACTGCTGGTAGTCTGCAGGGTTGTAGATAACCCGTAGGGCTTATGTAAACCCATTGGACTGCCAATAGTCCGTAGGGTTATTGATAACCCATATGTCTTCTGTGAGCCCATTGGACCGCTGATAGTCCCTGAGACTGCTGATAGTCCCTATGGTTGTTGATAACCCAAGGGTTGCTGATAACCCATAGCTATTTATTTATTTTGTGCTGTGTGTGATATTTTAGGAGAACTCACTAAGATTTGGGTTACAGTTGTGGATTAAATATTTTTTAGATACCCTTGATGATTGTGGAAAGGTGAATGCACGACAATACACATTCATCAGCAACATTGGAGTCCCGTAATTACCTTATGTCGTTCCGCTTTTCACATAATTGTATTTCTAACAAATGGGTTTTCTTAATGCATATTTTATCAAAATGGTGTTTTACCTTAACTAAAATGAAAATTTTGTTTGAGAAAATGGGACGTTACACTTTATGTAAAAGATTGTGTTTCCGTTTTTATCTATCTTACATATTAAGCTAGGTTTTTTTAGGTATTTTGTTATATATATATATATATATATATATATATATATATATATATATATATATATACACACACACACACACACACACAAGATTATAGTCCACTTTAAACGCGGGAAACGCATAAAAAACATATAATCGTTTACATATATTGCATAATGATTATAAAAAAATATGGTTATTGGTATTATTGAAATGTGTAGAAAATACATTGAAAACGATAAATATTTATAATCATTGAAGGACCTCTTTGTAGACAATGTTTTTTGTTTTATTAGTTGAACGACCTTTCTCGTCTCATATAGTTATGATATTGTTATATAATTATAAGTATTTTAATTAGATGTTCCTTCCATAATAAGATTACCTAATTTAAACATATATTGACAACCAATATACCGTTTTTTCTACTGTATTAAATATTGACAACTATTTCATTTATTCAAATAAAGTTATATAATATAATTTATAGAATGTTAAATGTTATATGAATTTAATTTTAGTATATCATCAATGGAGATTCTTTTCTAAATCATGATTGGTTTATTTTAATTTGATTATGAATATAAGTGCTAGCTTTTATGTTTGTTTTTATTTATTTAGTGTTCGTAAGAACTTTGCATTAGTTTTGGCGCAACTTTGAATAATTTTAGTATAACATCAATGTAATTTGGTATATCTTTCAATTATATGAAATATCAAATAATGACATTTCATTACTATTGAGATAATTTAGTTTATATATTGTATTTTTACTAATCTTAATGATCTTATTTTTTCTAATAATCGTAACGCTTTTAGTAATTGTACTTTTTACAAATCTCCTACTATCTTATAATTTTCATCTTACTTTATAATTTTTCATAACTATGTTATTTTCAAGATTAATTGCCTTAATAGTTTTTTTTTTCAGTCTATTCAATTTTATATTTCATTTTACAACATCATCATTTGTATTTATTTTGAAATTTCACTTTAAAAATCCTTAATGTTTACACCTTGATGTTAGTTTTTTTTAATAAATCCGTGTAATAATTATGGAATATATATCTCATTTTAATTAACATTTACTTCCTTCATTATATCAAATTCCTCATTAAATGGATATATTTTTGGAAAGTAATAATTATAATGGGTCAACATTATCTAAGACGTAAATGTTTGATATACTTTTGGAGGAAAAAAATCAGGATCATTAAAAAAATTATATAAAGAAAATACAAATTTAAATTTGGTGAAATTATGGTTGAAATTACTGGCGAAGATTATTTTGGAGGGAGTTGTATTTTGTAAGGTACAATAATATTACAAAATTCGAAATATGTATATTTGTTGTGTAAATTTATAAATTTTATTGTTACTATATAAAGATAAAAAAGTAGGTTGATATGATATACAAAAACATAATAATTTCAATGATATTTTAAAATCATGCCAAAATTAACCAGATTCTTATAACATAAAAATTTTTAAAAAATCTAATCATCTCTAATATATAAAAGTAACATTTTCGTAATTAATGTCAGTTCCCAAGATAGTTAATTTTGTTTTGTTAAAGGTATGTAATATCTTTTCCTGTTTATTTGAAAAGTTTCAAAAAAATAGTTAACTGATTTCATGTAATTTGTGACAAAGAAAATCGAAATATATAAATACATATATTTGATATAGGAACAAAAAAAATAATCGAAAAAATATAAAAAGCGAAAGAAGGTACTAACATTCTAATGCACAAGAGCGAATGTTTGAAGCAAAGAATGGTGATGGAAGTTATAAGCAATAATAATGATGTTGTAAGAGAAAGTTTGAAGAAAAGAAACGATTGAAAATAAGTGTGAGTCGCGGATTCAATGATAAATCGTATATGTATGTGATAATTTGAATATGATTTTCAGTATTAATGATTTCCTAATAAAAATAGATTTTATATTAATGGTTTACTAATATAAAAGGATTTATACTAATGGTTGATATTAATGCCTTGGTTTAAATGGTTTGTTAGTAATATACTTTTAAAATTGACCATATTAAAATCTTCATAACCGGAAATTCAAGATTTAAAATATGGAAATCTTTTATTGGAATTAAATGCATTCCATTTCAATGAATGTAAGTTATTGTTTGACGATTGGAAAACATTTATTGAAATTAAATACATTCCATATGGAAAACATAATGTCAGCAATTTGATATAAGAGTGAAAAAAATAAGATTAAAAGTTATTGTTTGACGATTGGAAAACATTTATTGAAATTAAATACATTCCATATGGAAAACATAATGTCAGCAATTTGATATAAGAGTGAAAAAAATAAGATTAAAATACAATTAATGATCCAGATTTTTTTTTGAAATGACAAACTAACTAATCTACTCCTAAATAACCACCTATGTATCCACCGAGACTTGAACTCCAGACCTCTCATATGAGATGGTCACTCCATACCGCTAGGCCATTGGCCCTTTGGTATGATCCATATTATTTAAGATGATGTCATAAACCTTCTCTTTTAATATATATATATATATATATATATATATATATATATATATATATATATATATATATATATATATATATATATATCGATAATCATCTTTGTGAAGGTTATCAATAAAGAATTAAAGAGTATGTTAATAATCATAGTTTGTTCTCTGATTATCTCTTGAGTTTTATGAAACTATTATTATCAATAAAGTTTAGTTTCAAAGCATCTTCATTGTTATCATATTTTCTTGATTGAATCATGTGTCTGGACCAATATTGTAGTGTTATTCATTTTCAAATTAGTAGATGTAGAGTCTTTAGTTAGCAAAGTAGAACATACAATCTTCAAATTAACAGAAACATAACCCCCCCCCCCCCCCCTTTTCAAACTACTTGTAACGACCGAAAAATTCCAACCAATTTAAACTTTTCAAAAACAACCCGAGTCTAAGGCTATCTTCAACCTACTCGCCGAGTTGTTCTTCCAACTCGCCGGGTTCCAGACCATCTTCAAGCAACTTGCCGAGTACACCTTTGTGACTCGCCGAGTGCCTCTAGATCTCATCCCAAACAGAACCTTCCAGGCCATGCATGTCACACCCCCGAACCAGACGGCGGAAACGTCCGAGGGCTGTTGTGACTTAATTGAATACCATAACATTGAATATATATGAAACATAACATCATTCGTCACCATGCATTAATATAGTACAACTGATAAAGTTTACACCGAGTACATTGTTTTAACATTACATTCCCAAAAATGAATTGTTCGGTGCATAGATAAACAAACGGCAAGCCATCACTGAGTACATTTTCCTTTGGTTCACTTGTTACCTGAGAATACAAGTATTTTGAAAAACGTCAACATATGAAATGTTGGTGAGTTCATAAGCGGTATTTGAAAAACAACGTTTTGTATCATTTTGAAAACCACCAGAAAATCCGATATTTTCTGAAAAGAGTTTTTGAAAAAGTTTGTGAAGATCCATAAGTATGCTTGTTTGTTTCTATAGTTGTAAAAAGTGTTAATTAAACTTGTGTACATTTCGAAACTGTATGTATTGTAAAACCCTAGGAAAACCCGATGTTTTCCTAATACTTTAAATTCCATGTAGTTGTAGAATCATCGCGACGTGTGAAGTCATTGATTCCAGGCGACGTCGGATTATTGCGCATGGTGAATTGCCATAAACACGCGTTACACAAACGGCCAGTTTACAACTTATACTAACGATCCCGTAGGCGTCGTCCGTACTATTCACGTAATCCAACCACCCTGACTTCTTGTAGTCCCACATCCGAAGAGAAAGAGGGCACGAAGGCCTCGATAACTCCGTTAGCCGGTTGGGGATAAAAAGAGTACGAAGGGTCCTTGACCCGATTCGCATTTGAATAACCGACTTTGCTAGCCGTACCAAAGGACCCTTGGGGACCAATAGTATAAAAGTCATTGAAAGTCCTTTTACGTTATGCTGGGTCATGTAAGACTCAACAACTCGTAAGGTTGAAGTCTTCGGGCCTAAAGATCAGGTCATCGGGCTAGCTAGGCCCAACAAACAAGATTTTACACTTTTGGGCCCAAAGGTGGTGTGTCGACGTCTGTGCACTCTCACGTGTGTATTGAATTCCCAAATGTTACTTGTGTGAATCGAGTTATCGTCGTGTTAGTAGTTTCGGGTTGTTATTGATTCGAGACCGAATCAATTCGTTTAACAACGATTTTTGGTATTGTTGTGTATTGTATTTCGTCGGTAGTCGCGGTGCCAATATTTGATCACGATGGGTGTATTGAATTCGCCTTGAAAATTTTCTGTTTTCAGCCCCTCTTTATTTTGTAAATTTACTTTTTCAACCCTTTGCGTAAATAAATTTTCGGTTTAGTCCTTAAACTATTTTTCTTGGCATTTTAACATCAAAACTTATTGGAATTGATATTTTTCAGCACATTTTTAGTTGAAAACAGTTTTAGTCCCTGAAAATACAGTTTTCTCGGTTGTAACCCCTCTTTTTCGCAGTTTTTACAATTTTGGCCCAAATTGGAATTTTTTTGCAACTTTGGTCCTTTTTAAATTTGAAAAGCATTTTAAACCTTAGAAAAGGTCTTGGAACACTAGTAGTCCACTGTTTTACAGAAAAACACAGTTTTGGCCCTTCAAAACAGAAAATTTCGCATATTGGGCCCTATTGGGCCAAAAATGCCATTTTTAGCCCATTAAGCTTGAAATTTTATATTTTTAATCCTCCAAAAGAATATATTTCCAGAAAACACTTTATTGAAACCGTTTTGACTCATCTCACCCATCAGAATTCGAAATATGTCATTTTGGGCCCTTTAACTTTATATTTTTAACATTTTGTGTCCAAAAATTGAGTTTTTAGCCCAAAGAAGATGTTATTAAGCCACTTAGCTATTTTTCTTGGAACACTTTGTATGTAGAAATATATTTGATGCTAGTATCATTTAACATAAAGTATATCTCGATTTTTAGGGGTTTATGGCTAGATCCAACATCATAAACACACAAAAACACACATATAAGCATAGAAATCATACAAGGCATACAAAACACATATAGATCTACACTTTCACTTGTATTCCCCCCCCCCACAAAACTTATAAAACAGGAAAATAGGGAGTATGAAGCTCACCTTAGGGTGTAGTTTCGGTTTTTGAAGAAAAGATGGAAGAAAACTTGGTGATTTTTGGCCTTAGCACCCTTTTGTTGAAGATCTCGAGTTTGAGGGGTTCTAAGACACAAGATTATGATTTCATATGAGTTAAGAAGAGATTTTTGGATATAAAAAGAAGTCTAAAGTGTGGATCCAAGTTTCAACTTACCTAGATGATGATTTTTGGGAAGAATTCTCCTTGTAATGCTCTTGAATCTTCAAAATTTAGGAGAGGAATAGAGAGAGTTCCTTGAGAGAAAAGATGAGTGAAATGTTTGTGTGTGTGTTTGGGATTCGGCCGAGAGGGAGAGAGGGAAAAGAAGAGAGAGACCTTGACAAGATACTTGCTTGGAAATATGAGTTGCATGCATGGAGACCCAACAAATAAAAGTGAGGTGGCAATCCAAAGTCAACTCTTCCTTTTCCTTGGGCTTGGGCCGAGAATGGAGAGGGAAGAAAGGATTTTTGGGCTTTTTGCCCCTAAGCCCAATATTAGAGTTAGTTTGGGTGATCATTGGCCTTATAAAATAAAATTGTGATTTTTATGCTTTATTAAGCTAGATTAGGTTAATCATGGATCAAAGCTTTTAATTCATTTCATTCTAGGCCCAAAATTGCCCAAAATGTTGAAATAAATGATTATGGGTCCAATTAGAGCCCAATTAGGGTTCTAAACCCATGATAGTCAAATTGGAAGCTTATTGGTCCATTTGGGTCCAATAAGGAAGTCCTAGTCCAAAATGGACCTAAACAAGAACTTCTAGGGTTTCCAATTGTTTGTTGACTATTTGTAGCACTTGTATGATGTATTTGATTGAAGTTTTTGATGTCATAATAATAGGTATCACACATGCTCTTAAGTTTTTGATTCAACATTAACTTGAGTGATAGATTACATGACACAAAATTTCTAGTTGTGACAATGCAATTGATCCAAAACGTAGATCTAGCCTCCTACAACCCATCCATCATGTAAAGTGGCAAACTTTACGTGAATCCAAAGAGATCTAGGCATTTTACACTTTAGGGCTAGGGTTTGGGACATGATGGCTTCACTAATCACTCAAGAACAGGGACTTTAATGCACTTTAGACCTCCTCCACTCCAGATCTGAGGTAGCAACCTCAGATCTACTCTTCAAACTCAAGATACCACAAGCTAAACCTCCCATACATTCCAAGAATAATGGATCTAGAAGAATAACAACCCAAGAACGAGATTATACCTCAAAAGGGAGCCCCAACAGCAAATAAATCCGAATCTAAGAAAATCCCCTTGCTCCAAGCCTCCTAACTCTCCAAGATCTTCCTCCAAATCTCTTTTCCAAGGTTCAATTGCACTCCAATCCTTCACAATCGCGTTTCTAGGGTTTTCTGGACTTAAGGGAAGGTAAGGAGGCTGGGGAGAGGGTATAATGTCCTTTATATAGGGCTCATCCTCCGAAATTAGGGTTTTCTCCACTCAGCGCCTACTCGCCGAGTCCAGCCGCCGACTCGCCGAGTCGGCCACTTAACACGCGACCAAAATCGCGACCCTACTCGCCGAGTCCGCTCGTGGACTCGCCGAGTTGCCCTTTCCAATTTACTCTTTTAGCCCTTCAACTTTACTCTTGATATTCCGGGATGTTACAATTCTCCCCCACTTAAATTAGGCTTTGTCCTCGAAGCCTGCGACAACTCAACTCCATAAATACTCCTGCAATGCACCACCTGGCATTAACCAAACCAGGTTCTTCAAAGCACAACCATAGAAACCCGAAACTCACTTTCTCCTTTCTTGCGGTGTCCTGACCACCGTCTTAAGCCGGCCACCGGCTTTACCCTCTGATAACCACACCTATCAGGCTCCACACTTAACAACCGAGTACCACTCCATGTCACTTTTCTCAATCCTGATCACCACAATCGCTTGACTCTTACGAGCTAGGTATAACCCTGAACCACCGGGTTCCTGATCCGAGTCCAACTTTGTCCACACCTTGCTGACAGAATGACACATTCTTCAGCCTCAGAGCAACTCCCATGAGTTCTCCTCTTGCAATCGCATGCACATGCTGAACTAGCCCTAGCACTCTCGGGTTGGGAAAACCCGTCACACTGACGACATCTCCAAACATCCCCCAGGATGAACCACCACTACATACACAATTCCCTGATCAGAATCACTCTAGGAGCCCAAGACTCCCTCCCTGCATCCCTTCCGAGCCTCTTGGCTCTACACCTGCGGAATTCCTTCTGCGACCTCAGCAGACATCCCAAACCGGATGTGATCCCATACCACTGCCGCAATCACGCTGCTCGATGACCGCAATTGGACCACTCCAATCATAACCCTGAGCTGCTGCTTTCACTTCCGTGAATTTTACACTCCCTCTCGGAGTTACATTCCTCTCTCTTTCCCTTACCAAGGAAATCCACTTGGCCGCCTTGTCACTACGACAAGTGCCACAGTGCTCGCCTAACGCTACACCACTCCTTTATAGCATAACCGCTATCCATGCAGCACACATGCTCAGAATTTGCTCTCAAGGAACCTTGAGTCCATGCACTATCTCCACTAATCATGATCAATACCCGGGGCCAGACCTTCTAATGCTAACACATCTCAACATACTCAATCCATTTCCTCGAACCGATCTATAAATACCTGCAGAGTCTTCAGCATGACTGGACCGCCTTACCAGGCCTTCAGTCAATCTGGACCACTCTCAGAACCTTCAGCCAATCTGGACCGCCCTCCAGTGCCTTCAGTCTGGCTGGACCGTTCTCCGAGCCTTCGGCCTAACTGGTACGCCTACCGGCCTTCAGTCTATCCGGACCGCTCAACTAACATTCATCATTCCGAGTTATCTCTCTGGGAAATCCTCCCATGCATATTGTTCTAGCCCTCTAAGGGTTCCGAACTCTATCTCCATCATACATACTCAATCCCGGCCTGATCCCAGGCCCTCCACAATCAAATACCCTTGGTCTGCATCCCGCCCCGCATGCCTGCCACTTACTCATACCAGCCTACGCTCTTGGCTGACAGAACACTGCTGAATCCCAAACAGCTAAACAACCTCACATGCTCATCGATCTTCCGGAGAATTTTCCAATTCTCCCCCACTTATAGCACTGATTATCAACCACCGGTCGCTATCACCGACCTCCCAAAACAACCCTGCACAAAACCAACACTTACACGCGGATTGATTCCTACTAGCACTAACAACCTTCACAAAAATCACATTTCCACACTGATCATCCCGCTTGAAAGAAACTCAATCTGCAGCTAACCACTCCTCAGAAAGCAGATGCTACCCGACATTCAGACCAACGCCAGATTTCCACTAATAATCCTCATGAATGATAACCAACGAAATTCCCATCACTAACCCATAACCATACCATAACTCTCAAAGAACAACGAATACCACACCAAAAACCACACAATGAGACTAGCAGATAAACAATACTCCACAATAATCACAAGATAATCAAGACATCAAGAAAGAAACATACTCGCAGCTGCATCCGGCACTGCTTTGACCTCCTCTGCTGTAAGCTGAAAAGCACGACCCTGAGCCCTTGGGGGCTCCGCTCCACCCTGACCTCCACCCGTGATCCTCAAAGTGGCCGGTGCTGGAGCCTGCACCGGTCCTGCAGCAAGCTGTGGACAGTTGACCCTCAAGTGTCCAACCTGATGACAAAGATAACAAATCTTCAGATCCCGAACCGGCGCTGACTGCAGACAATCCCTCGCATAGTGCCCCTCCTTTCCGCACTTGTGGCATGCACCACCGGATCTACAAACTCCGGTGTGACCCCTCTCACACTTCCCACAAGTGTGGCTGCTCAGATCTCCCACCCTAGAATCAACTGTCTTGGACCGTTTCGGCGCCGACTGCGACTGCACCGGAGCCTGCCTCAGCTCACGCAACTGCAACTCAATCTCTAACTCACGCTGCCTGGCGGCCTCCTGCAACTCCAACAAAGTCTCGCACCTCTGCATAGACACAAACTGTATGATATCCCTCTTGAGCATGCTCAGATATCGAGGCATCTGAGCCTGCTCCGAAGCGAACTTAGGGCAGAACATTGCCCTCTCAGTGAACATCCTGGTGATCTCAGTCACTGAATCTGAACCCTGCTTCAGCTCAAGGAACTCCTGAGCCAATCTCTCTCTCTTAACCCGCAGAACATAACGAGTGCTGAACATCTCTCTGAACTTATCCCATGAAACCGCAGCCCTCTGCGCATCCGAATATGACCCCGTGGTCAATCTCCACCAATCCTTCGCCTCGAGCCTCAACAGGTTCAGAGCACACCTCAACCTATGATCAGCAGGGCATGAACACGTGAAGAAACACCCTTCCACATCCGATAACCATCTCATAGCAACAATCGGGTCCTTAACTCCATTAAAGGTGGGAGGCTTCGTATTATCGAAGTCCCGATACTGAAAACCCCGACCAGCTCCTCCCCCTGCCGCTGCTACAGCCGCTGTAGCCGCCGCGGCAACTATCTCTATGAGAGCTGCATAACGCTCATCAAAATACTCAACCATGGCAGTCTTGATCGACCCAAACAGTTCCGGCAACTCAGCCCGGAACAACGCAACAACCTCATCATGCAGGATCTCACGAATCCTCGCATTCAACTCGCACGTGCTCATCTGACCAATAACCTCGGGCGGTACTGACCCGCTCGGAACTCCCTCTCCTGCTCCCGATCCTGACTCGGATCCACTCCCAGCATACCTCGGAATCTCCATACTGAAAAACACCACAAAATCTCAGACACTTCCCACTAACCGGGGAACCAACTCTCAACCCAACCCTAGAGGTCATGGTTTCCCTGATACGCGTATGGGTCCTGTGCTTTTAGTAGTACGGGCCCATACTACCTTCCACACTTACCCATATTTGTATGAAGTACTACCACAACACCCTAGTGAAAACATACAAAACAAGCGCTCAACCCTCACTACTAGAGGAACACTGGAAATCTCCCACAAGGAAACCCTAGGCTAACAGGCATCATAAATCAGGCAACATTATCATGAAATCCTGAAGATCCCTAGCCTAGCACTAACATGCTGTTCTATCAATGCTCAAAAACAAATATCATGTATGGTATTTTGGGGTTACTTACTGGCTCCGGCTGATCGTACCTCCGCGTCCTCCTTTTACTCATTTTGAAAACCGTTTTAAATTCTCTTTTGAAAACCCTCCTCGATTTGAGACTGGAGTCACACGAGTGTTCCTCCAATTCACTCAAACCAAGGCTCTGATACCAACCTGTAACGACCGAAAAATTCCAACCAATTTAAACTTTTCAAAAACAACCCGATTTCATTAAATTATTACAAAAAGGTTTTCAATACAATTTATTTAGAGTATTCCCAGAATCACATCACAACATAAACATGAGGATCAGTACGATCACGCCTTCGCCTTGCCACGGTCTCCTGAAGAACCTGAAAAACATAAAACCACAACTGTATGCCCGAAAGCTTAGTGAGATATCCCCAAAATACCAACCACATATACCATACACGCATAACATGCCATATCATATCCGATCACAGAACAGCCATGCACTTCGGGTCTATTGTGTGACTGGTCCGCCGCACCGGCCAACAGTCCACCTGGTCCACCCTCCGAGTCAAGCCATATACATCGAGTCTGCAGTGTGATTGGTCCGCCCGCACCGGGCCTTCAATCCACCTGGTCCACTCTCTGAGTCTAGTCATATACATCGAGTCTGCAGTGTGATTGGTCCGCCCGCACCGGGCCTTCAATCCACCTGGTCCACTCTCTGAGTCTACAGTATGACTGGTCCGCCCGCACCGGGCCTTCAGTCGGCCTGGTCCACTCTCCGAGCCTTGGCACGTCTGGTCCGCCCTCTTGGGGCCTACAGCCTATCCGGACCGCTCGCTGGGCCTTCGGGACAACCGGTCCGCCCTGGGTATCTTGGCCTACAGCACAAAGCAGGACCTGCCTCAACCCAACTCCAGTCCAAACAACCATGTGCACATAAACATACAATCATACAACAATTCACAGTCAACAAACCGATCAAACAGATTACATAACATATCATCATCCTAACTAGGATATCGACCTAACCGGTCACTAGCATAGCATCACCCTACATCTCAGGATACCGACCTCAACCAGGTCTCTAACATATACCATCCTAGCTACCAGGATGCAACATATCAAAGCAATAGCATAACAACAAATACCCGGATCTCAATCCGATAAAGGGCCGGCTTTGGTGCCTTAGACCCTGTTGATATAGTGAGGATAACTCACCTCGAAATTGCCGACTGAACAGATAAACCCAAGCTACTCCAACCACTGATACGATCTCCAACACTGGCCAACACCAAGACACTGAACTCAAAACAATATTCAACAATTACCAAAATGCCCCTGGAAAATAACTGGTCAACCCTTGGCCAAAGCCAACCCCTGACTGACTCTACTCGCCGAGTCATCCCAATGACTCGTCGAGTCCACACACACAAAATCTCCCCCATCCGCGACTTAACTCGCCGAGTCACCCCAAGACTCGCCGAGTCCAGCAACTCTGAGTCCTTACTCACTCGACTCACCGAGTCACAACTCAACCAGAAGAAACTTGGACCTCACGACCAGACTCGCCAAGTCCAAGAACAGACTCGCCGAGTCTAAGGCTATCTTCAACCTACTCGCCGAGTTGTTCTTCCAACTCGCCGAATTCCAGACCATCTTCAAGCAACTCGCCGAGTACACCTTTGTGACTCGCCGAGTGCCTCTAGATCTCATCCCAAACAGAACCTTCCAGGCCATGCAATTGATCCAAAACGTAGATCTAGCCTCCTACAACCCATCCATCACGTAAAGTGGCAAACTTTATGTGAATCCAAAGAAATCTAGGCATTTTACACTTTAGGGCTAGGGTTTGGGACATGATGGCTTCACTAATCACTCAAGAACAGGGACTTTAATGCACTTTAGACCTCCTCCACTCCAGATCTGAGGTAGCAACCTCAGATCTACTCTTCAAACTCAAGATACCACAAGCTAAACCTCCCATACATTCCAAGAATAATGGATCTAGAAGAATAACAGCCCAAGAACGAGATTATACCTCAAAAGGGAGCCCCAATAGCAAATAAAACCGAATCTAAGCAAAGCCCCTTGCTCCAAGCCTCCTAACTCTCCAAGATCTTCCTCCAAATCTCTTTTCCAAGGTTCAATTGCACTCCAATCCTTCACAATCGCGTTTCTAGGGTTTTCTGGACTTAAGGGAAGGTAAGGAGGCTGGGGAGAGGGTATAATGTCCTTTATATAGGGCTCATCCTCCGAAATTAGGGTTTTCTCCACTCAGCGCCTACTCGCCGAGTCCAGCCGCCGACTGCCGAGTCGGCCACTTAACACGCGACCAAAATCGCGACCCTACTCGCCGAGTCCGCTCGTGGACTCGCCGAGTTGCCCTTTCCAATTTACTCTTTTAGCCCTTCAACTTTACTCTTGATATTTCGGGATGTTACACTACTTGAACAATTTTTGATACGATTCCATCAAACTTATTAATTGTAGAACATACAGTCTTTAAATTAATAGATATTGAACCATTGTGTGATACAATTCCATTCAAATTAACCAAAATAAAACCTTCGATTTTCAAATTTGTAAACACAGATACAATTGGATCTCCATCTTTATCCACCAAGAACACCATAAGCAATGTCAACAAGAAAAACATGGGAGTATGAAGTTAAAATGAAAAAATTAGTCCAAGAATTTTTTTTTTCTTAAATAGTATGGTTTTTCAAATTTTTATGTCAATTACCGGTAAACCTGTTAAAAAGTTCGAAATGAAGAAAGTAAAAATATGTAAGGGTTTTATTAGCAATAAAAAGTTTATGTTTAAACATAAAAATATAGATATAGAAGATCATTTACACCATGAAACTATGGACGAAAGTTATGGAGGTTAGGTTGCATTGCAACATGACTATTTCTGGAAAACCAATTCGGTTTTATGTTCGATGATCGACGACCGAGGGAATTTACCTTCTTAAATGCCTTATGGAGAAATTTAGTGACATAAATAAGAATCTTTATACGATGTATTTACCTTCTTAAATGCCTTATGGAGAAATTTAGTGACAAAAATAAGGATCTTTATACGATGTTCATCCACCTAAAAAGACATATGCTAATGTATTTTGAGAGGCGACATGGAGGACCTAATAAGCTAGATAGGTCCAAGAGAGATGTCATGGCTATGCATGATATGTATTTCCACCTTACGACATGTGTTCAGACCCGAGCTGGTGACACAAAATCGTTTTCGATTGAAGTCAGGCTTCATTAGAGTTCGAAACTTATTCTGATAACATTGTGTTGGTGCCCGGGTATATGATTTAGTTGAATACCAGGTTGGTCACTTGGTGGTCTTTACTAGAAAAGAAAGGGCTTCAAATCAACACTGTAAAAACAAAGTATCTTTGGTGTAATATAAGAGCCGAATGATGGAGTATATATAAGCTTAGGGGAGCAAACTCTTTTTCTAAAGGAGAGTCTCAAGTATTTGGGGTATATCATTGACAAGGAAGACGGTGTGGACTGTGGAGGTAGACATTACCCATCATATAAATGCAGGTTGGTTAAATTGAAGGGAGACATCAAAGTCCTATGTGACATGAAGGTTCCATTCTCGTTTCCGCACATGTCAGATTCATCTAAGGGATGTGGTCCGTCTACCATTGACATATTGTTTTATGTTTGTTTTAAAATCAATTTATGTATTTGTTAAATGTTCTTGCTAACATGCTCTTCCTTTGTTTTGCTTCATTTGCAGGTTTACGTTTCCGTGCATATCAAATGTCATCTAAATTGACGCAATCGTTCTATTTTCAAGAAATACATAACTGTCGACATCTATTGTACCTAATTTTAATGAGATTCCCAAGGTTTGTTGGTGTTGATAATATTAACCCTATAAATTTAATTATATTGTAAACAAAACTTAACATAACAAGATTTTGGTAGATAAGTTTGTAAGTATATCCTTTTGTTAAAAACTCCAACTTTTTATGTTATCCAGTTAATCTTTTATCATAATTCACATACCATCCACATTCTAAATGAGGAGGTCCCCTTGTTCTAAATGATGTCGTTTTGAGCTGTTCTTTTCTTGTTGTTGACAGCCGCCTTCTTGGTTTCTAAATTACTAATCCTCTATTAATAACTTCAGTCTTCCAAACCCTTCAACGAAATTTCATGGTAATCCCTCGTTTATTCATATAAAAACGAAATCAGCAATTTAAATATTGATTTATGTGTGTTACTGGTTTACTGCATTCTACGTGTGCCAACTTCTCACCGTCCACAACAATCCAACCCAGCTCAGCTATTTTTTTTTCAATTGTTGAGCACAACCCAGAAATCCAAGAAAAATCAGAAAACCCCACATCGAATCTTGAGAAATCTGTTTAAATTCTGACGAATCGAGAGAACTTCGAGGGTCAAAGTTGAAAAAGAAGATGGATAACGGCAATAACAGTGGCGGAGGCGGTGGTAGTGGCGAGAAGCAGAGCCACCGTCTTCCGCTGTCGGATGTGGTGTCTGATTGCTTGAGAAGATGGTTTCAAGATACCCTCAAAGAAGCCAAAGCCGGGGATCTGTCTATGCAAGTTTTGGTCGCCCAGATGTACTTCAATGGTTATGGGATTCCAAAAGATACCCAAAAGGTTTGATTTTGACCTTTTAAAGTTCGAATTTTGACTTCGATTTCCTGGTTGTTTTCAATTCATAGTATGCATGTTTATTGGGAATCCAGGAATATGATGAATTGGGATTTTTTTGGGCCTATTTGTAATTTCTAAGAAACCCTTTGAAATTTTGACTATTTAGGACAATCAAAGGTCAAACAGATACGCATAGAAGTGATTCTCACCTTTTCCCTTGAATTTGGAATCACTTCTTGGAAGAACAAATATGTGTTTTGCAAGCGAATACTATCGAAAATTTCAAAAATATAATCATAAAGCTTTTGCCCAAATTAGTTTCATCCCATAAAAATTGAAGCTTTTCTACTTTTGGGATGTTTTTAGATTACTTTACACCTATTTGCTTCTGTTCATGTTATAAGTTTCATCAGGCTTAATGTGTTTAACCTTTTCTGCATAAGCTTATGTTTGATTTGCATTTCATATAAAAACTTCTTCATGTTTTCTCTTGTGATATTGAACTTTCAGGAATGTTTAGGGACCTTATTTATAATCACTAATAATATGCAAATTAAGTACGTTTATTAATCAAATTATATGAATGAATTATCAATTTCTTTTTGTCAGGCAAAAATTTGGATGACAAGAGCTGCAAGAGTCCGTTCTTCAGTTTGGAGAGTTAGCAATAAACGCCCAGGTCATCTCTCTCTCTCTCTCTCACACACACACACACACACACACACACACACTCACTCTAGACATTTGTGAATGCATGTGTTTTAAATCACTAATAAACTTCTAAATCATTTGATTATCAGGCTATAATGCAAGTGATTCTGATTCAGAAGAGTTGCTGGACGACTCTTGATATAAATGAGAAGGTAATGCACCCCAATTTAATTCAAACATGTTCTCCATTTTATGAATTTCATGGATTCTTTAAGGATAATTTATCAAAGTATTCGACTCTTTTCTATGTGGTTATTTGAGTTGTTTTTCTTTAGGACCATTATCATATTGCCTTTTTCTATATGCATTTTTAAAAATATTTGTATGCAATCACTTATAATTCCTGAATTTATTGTTTGAAAGGTGGTTAGTGACAAATCTAAGTGAAAATGTATATAGATAGAGAGAAAACATGTTAATGAGAAGAATGTTGAATGCAAGTAATAAGGTTAAAGTGTAAATTATAAAATAAATAGCGAGATAATAATAGCCCTAATGAAAGCTAATTTATTATAAAAAATAATAACTAAATCATTTTATCTTGTAGAGAACATGAAAGTGTTAACGAATGCCTATAATGAATAGCAATAGTACTAGTATTCACCAAAAAAAAATTAAAAATAAGATCACGTTGTAGTATTTGCTACAAACTTTAGGTAGTGTTTGTATGTGTCCTTATAAAGTTACTATTATGACTTAAAGAATAAAAATAAATGATTAAATCATCAGATTATTAGTTAATTGAATCTTACATGTTACAACACCTCCTTACTTGCTTCTCCAAATTTAATTATTTTGACCCTAACTTGTTAAAAAAAGGCTGAATTGTATTCATATTTGTTTTAAACATTCAAAACTGATTATTGCAACTCAATCACAATATTGATTATTGAGTTTAAACACACATCCAAACACCTCCGTAATGTGGTTGACAGATTTATTTTATTTTATATTCTGCAATGTGTGGAATTTGTTCCAATTCTAATTAAAAAACCAAGTTTTTTGATTAAAAAAAAAGGGTCAAAATCTCTCTTTTTTATTTTTATATTCTGCAATGCGTGGAATTTGTTCCAATTCTAATTAAAAAACCAAGCTTTTTGATTTAAAAAAAAAATCAAAATCTCTCTTTTTTTTTTTTTTTTTTTTTTTTTTCTGGTACACAAGAGGGTATTATTATCTTACTATAATTTTATTGTATGCTGTCTTGTCGTCTTTTGCAATAAGATTAAAACCTCAATCAGGAAGTTACAAGAAAACAATTATTTCTAGAAAAAACCTCCATCAGAAAGTAAAAAAAAAATTTAATATTTTCAGGAAAAAAAAAATCCTGATCAGAAAATTACAAAAAAAACAACTATTTTAAGACAACATCCTCTGCCATAGAGAGTAGAAGGGTGCTTTTGGTTGTGGGAAATTGTTTTCATTTTCTAAGAAAATGTTTTCAGAAAATAGAGTTGAGTTTTATTTTCAATTTTCAATGAAAATTTTAGAAAACGTTTGGTTGAAACCGAGGGAGTTTTCATTTTCCATCTTAGAAATTTGGAAACTTTGGAAAACTGTAAAAGTCACTTTTCTAATTTACATAGAATTTGGAAAACTGAAAATTTTCAGTTTTTATGGAAAATTTTGGAAAACTGAACAACCAAACGCGTTTTCAAAATTTCAATTTTTCTTGGAAAATAGAAAACTGGAAAATTTTCCACAACCAAATGCATCCAGTTTTTTGTAATAATTCAAAAATAATAAATATATTGACTTTCTGAAGATTTCCCTTTGAAAAATACAACTTTAGTTTTTGTCCATTTTTGTTTACATAGCACCATTACAACTGGTTTGCCTATCAAATTGTGATACAATAATACATAATTCATTTTCTTTGACATGCATGAACTATACATTCGATTTACTCATGATGATGATTAAACTAATCTTTTTTTCTTTCTTTTTTTTTTTTTTTAAATTTCTTTTGCAGGATCTTGGATTTGTTCATCTAATTAATCATTTGTACGAAAATGCACCTGGCTTTTTAATGCATTTTTCGCCTTCTCATTTTGTTGTTCGTTTCAAAGAAAAAGTTCTTTTTGTACAATTGACTTTGTTTGGTGTAGAAAAACTTTGCTTTTTTATTTTTTATTTTTTATATGTGGATGAACAGTTTGAGTTTGTGAGTTCCTAGGTTTTCTATTGTTTGTTCGACGCAGGTTTTATTATTTATGTTTTTTCTTTTTATTTTATTTTTACTGGAAGGGTACACATTCAGATTTTCTTATTTTTCTCTGATAACCTGCAAGTACATTGTGAAGGGAGTTCTTTTTTGTTACAAAATTCAAATCATAGGGGTCAAGTTGTAAATTCAACTACACGTATATAAAATTCGTTTAGGCTGCTTCTGGTAATTTAATAAATGCCTTTTGGTTTATTTTTTAATATATTATTTTGTTACACTTGGAATTATGTCAGGTTATTTTATTTTATTTATTACATGCATTTGTGGTTGTTTTAGTATAATCAAGATCAAATCTTACTTTGAGTAACTATTGAATATATAGATTATAATATAAATGTTATCATGAGTAACTATGGAATGCGTTGATTATAGACTAATTGAGTATCAACTATTGAAGTTTAAGTCTTGTCAGACACGTAATAGAATTGATAATATTTTAGGTTAAATTGCAAAAAAATCACTATATTACCACAAAATTTTGATTTTGATACCGGGTTATTATTATTTTTGCAATTATGTTATTATATTTATAATTTTGTTGCAATATCAACAAAATGACCGGTTTTTTCTGTTTAAACACCGTAAATTTCAAAACAGTTTTTCGCATTTTATAAAAACATAATTCATTTATTATTCATAAAAACATCATTGTTTGAAACTCAAATTCATAGTATATAACGATCCCAAGATCTCATAACATAAAAATCCCGTGTGTGTACTGATCAGGCCGGCGCCTTCCCGCGATCCTCACTAGTACCTGAAACAAATAACACCAAATACTGTAAGCACAAAGTTTATATATATATATATATATATATATATATATATATATATATATATATATATATATATATATATATATATATATATATATATATAACGCATATTAGCCACTCGAGGCTATAACTCTTTGGGTCCGTGCACCCAACTCTATGAACCCTCATGCTCTATCTCTGTGAACCTTCCGGTTCTAACTCTGTAGCATGCACAACATAAATCACATAGAATAATGCAGTGCAACACATAACACATATATAGCATACAACAATGTATCACATAACTCTAATTACCTACTCAAGGTAAAGTATAGTGAGAAGACTCACCTCGCGTATCTCGGTAACTCGTAAATCCCTGAAATCACTAGTGCTCGATCTCCCGAGCTATAGTCCTCCTATAACACAAATACATCTCTAATTAACACTTTCCCAACTAGGGTTGACTAACTCTATCAAGTCAACACCGGTTCACTCTGGTCAATGGTCAACGGTCAACCCAACTCGCCGAGTCTGGCGTGGACTCGTCGAGTCCCTACGGGGACCCGATTCCTCTGAATCCCTTCCAACTCACCGAGTCACTCACCCAACTCGGTTACTCAACCCCTGGTTCGAAAACACGGAACAACCCGCTCCAACTCGTCGAGTCTGCCAATGGACTCGACGAGTGCATTCCATGCACAACCCCAAACGACCTTCTAAGGTCAGATCTGTTCCACTAACTCATAGATCCAGTCTTTCCAAGCTTATTTATCACGTAAAGTTTATGTCTTGGCGCTCATATCACACCTATTGACTCATAAATGGTGTTTTACCCTCAAACACAATGATCCCAAACCAAAACCTCCATAGACTCATATAAAGCTTGGACAAAGAGGCACTCTGGACCTCCATGGGTCCAGATCCAGAATCTAACTCGCTTAAAGGACCATGGGAACACTAGATCTAGTCACAAAAGGGCTCAATAAGCCCTAAATCAACATGAACATCCCCTCAACAAAAAATGGTTCGAAAATAGTACCTCAAACGTGATGTTCTGGACCTCAGATCTTCAGGAAGTTATCCCTCTTGCTTCCTCTTGGCTATAGCTTCCTTTCCCTTGCTAGACAACACCTCCAAGGTCGACAATGGCTCCTTCTCTCACTCCAAACGCTCAAGCTCACTAGGGTTTCGCTCTGGGGGCTGGTGAGCACAAATGACGGCCATAAGGCCCTTTAAATAGGCTCCAAACCCGAGAAATTAGGGTTTCATTAAACAACGCGGACTCGCCGAGTCCACCAATGCGACTCGTCGAGTCCGGTCATTAATCCGGGTGAGAAATCGCGTCTCTACTCGGCGAGTCCACGCACCTACTCGCCGAGTTCTTCCATAAAACTCCAAATAAAATGAATAAATATAATACCTGAAATTCCAGATGTTACAATTCTCCCCCACTTGAATCTGACTTCGCCCTCGAAGTCTCATCCCTGAAATAGCTCCGGATGCTGCTCCTGCATCCCACGCTCTGGCTCCCAAGTCAACGCGGATCCTTTCCGATGTTGCCACTGAACCTGTACCAGAGGCACCTCCTTGTTCCTCAGAACCTTGATCTTCCGATCCACAATCGCAACTGGTCTCTCCAAGTAGTTCAGGCTCGCATCCACCTGAATGTCCTCTAGCGGCACTACCGCCGACTCGTCGGCTATACACTTCCTCAACTGAGACACATGGAAGGTATTATGAATCCTCTCCAACTCCGCAGGTAGCTCCAAGCGATACGCTACCCTGCCCATCCTCGCGATCACTCTGAACGACCCAATATACTGGGGCCCTAGCTTGCCCCTCTTCCTGAATCAAATCACTCCTTTCCAAGGAGATACCTTCAGGAGAATAATCACCGACCTGAAACTCGAGCTCGGATCGTCGTCTATCCGCATAACTTTTCTGGCGGCTCTGAGCGGTCAACAATCTCTGCCTGACCCGCTGTATCTGCTCTGTCGTCTGAAGCACAATCTATGTGCTACTTATCACTCGTTGCCCTACCTCTCCCCAACAAATGGGAATCCGACACCTCCTCCCATACAACAGCTCAAAAGGCGGCATACCAATGCTCGAATGATGGATGATATTGTAGGAGAACTCTGCTAAGGGCAAATACGTGTCCCAACTTCCGCCAAAATCCAACACGCATGCTCGGAGCATGTCCTCGAGCATCTGAATCGTCCGCTCGCTCTAACCGTCAGTCTGTGGGTGGTATGCGGTACTAAAATGCAACCTCGTACCCAACTCCTCATGGAATTTCTTCATAAATCTGGAAGTGAAACGCACATCTCGATCTGACACAATCGAGATCGGCACCCAATGCCGCGATACCACCTCTCTCACATATACCTCTGCTAACTTTTCCGCAGAAGAACTCTCACTAATGGCGAGAAAGTGAGCGCTCTTTGTCAAACGGTCTACCATCACCCAAATCGCATCGACACCCCTCGCCATTCTCGGCAATTTGGTGATAAAATCCATGGATATCTGCTCCCATTTCCATTCTGGGACTTCCAGTGGTTGCAACTTACCATGCGGTCTCTGATGTTCGACCTTAACCCTACGACAGGTTAGGAACCTCTCAACAAACCACGCTACATCTCTCTTCATACAGGGCCACCAATACTCCCTTTTAAGATCCAGAAACATCTTAGTGGCCCCGGGATGGATCGAGAATCTCGATCTATGCGCCTCCTCTATCAAGATGGTACGCGTTCCTCCAACAAACGGTACCCAAATCCGACCCTGGAAGGTCATAAGCCCTCTGCTATCGGTTACGAACTCTGATACCTGACCGATAACTCGTTCTCTCTTACGGTTCTCCGGTCTTACTGCCTCAGCCTGAGCCCCTCTGATGGTGTCCAACACCGGAGTCATCACCGTCAATCTCATACAAATATCCCGAATCGGGGCGTTCTCTGCCCTACGACTCAGGGCGTCGGCTACCACATTAGCCTTGCCCGGGTGGTAAAGGATCCCACAATCATAATCCTTTACTGCATCTAACCATCTTCTCTGACGCATGTTCAGGTTTGGCTGATCCATAAAATACTTCAAACTCTTGTGGTCCATGTATATCGTACACCGAACCCCATACAGGTAATGGCGCCAAATCTTGAGGGCGAACACCACAACCCCCAACTCTAGATCGTGGGTGGGATATCTTGCCTCGTGAGGCTTCAGCTGCCTCGATGCGTACGCGATCACATGCCCCCTCTGCATCAACACCGCGCCCAACCCAGATATCGATGCGTCACAATACTCCACGAAGTCCTCCATTCCCTCTGGAAGAGCCAAAACCGGGGCTTTGCACAATCTTTGGCGAAGAGTCTCAAATGAGGCCTGCTGCTCTGGGCCCCAGCTGAACACCACACCCTTCCGGGTCAACCTGGTGAGAGGAACAACAATCTTGGAAAAATCCCTGATGAACCTCCGATAATAGCCGACCAACCCTAGAAAACTCCTGATCTCGGAAGGAGATTTCGACACCTCCCAACTCAACACCGCCTCGATCTTGGCCGGGTCGACCAAAATCCCCTTTTGGTTAACGAGGTGACCAAGGAATTGCACCTCTCGTAACCAAAAACCGCACTTGGAGAATTTGGCATAAAGCCTCTCCGATGTCAGCACACTGAGGATTTCTCGCAAATGCTCCTCATGCTGCTCCCTGGATCTCGAATATACCAAAATGTCGTCAATGAACACAATCACTAATCGATCCAGCATCGGTCTGCATACCCTGTTCATGAGATCCATGAATGCTGCTGGTGCATTGGTGAGTCCGAATGATATCACCACAAACTCGTAATGCCCATAACAAGTCCTGAACGTAGTCTTCTGGATATCCTCCTCGCGCACCCTCATCTGATGATATCCAAATCTCAGATCAATCTTGGAAAACCAAGATGCTCCCTGCAGCTGATCGAACAAATCATCGATCCTCGGCAAAGGATAATGGTTCTTGACCGTTAACTTGTTCAGCTCTCGATAATCTATGCACATTCGGTGTGAACCATCATTTTTCTTCACAAAAAGGATCGGTGCTCGCCACGGCGAGCTACTCAGCCGAATAAACCCCTTCCCCAGCAGCTCCTGAAGCTGCGAGGATAACTCCTGCATCTCTGGAGGTGCAAGGCGATAGGGCGCCTTGGCAATAGGAGCTGCCCCCAGAATCAAATCAATGCGAAACTCAACCTGCCTCTCGGGAGGCACACCCGGTAACTCCTCGGGGAAGATATCCGGGAATTCCCGCACTATCAGAACCTCCTCAACCGTACTCGGTCCCTCTGCACCAACTCTCGTATCCACCACATATGCTACAAAACCACTACAACCCTGCTGTAGGCTCTGTCTCGCTCTAGCTACCGAACAAAACGCTGAATCGGGATGGGTACCCTCGCCGTACACCGTAAGAACTCCTCCAATTGGGTCTCGAATAGTCACCAACTGCCGCTCGCAATCGATAATGGCTCCAAATCTGCTCAACCAATCCATGCCTACGATGACACAGACGTCCCCCATCGCAATCGGGACCAAATCAATAGGAAACTCTACACCGAAGATCTCGAGTACACACCCTCTAATCACCTCCGTGGCATACACTGCTCTCTCATCGGCGATGGAGACTCTCAGAGGTCGACTCGCCTCCCGACTAATACTGATGTGCTGACTAAAAGCCAACGATACAAAAGATCGACTCGCACCCGAGTCAAATAACACCAAAGCAGGTACAGAACTCACAAGAAAAGTACCTACGCATAACATAAAATAAGCACAAAATCTCAAACATTAAAATAAATACATGAAAGAATACATACCAGCCACGACATCGGGCGCTGCGCGGACCTCCTCCGCAGTCAACTGGAAGGCTCTCCCCCGAGCCTTCGGCATCTCGGTCTTCACCGGCCGACTATCAGTAACTCTAACAGCAGCAGGAGCAGACCCCTGAGAAGCTCCCTGTGCTGACCCCCGCAGCAGCGGACACTTGGCCTTCCGGTGTCCGGTCTGGTTGCAGTGGAAACACACTGCAAACCCCTTAGGGTAATCCTTGGCCATATGCCCCTCCTTGCCACACTTGTAGCAAGATCCAGCTCTACAAACTCCATCATGACCCTTGCCGCACTTTCCACAAGTGCGGCCCTTTTGGCTCCCTGCTCTGGGATCAGCGGGCTTGACCCGCTTGGCTACCGGCTAGGACTGTGCCGGTCGCCGATCCCTCCCCTGAGACTCCACCTCCTCCCTAGCCTGAGTCTCTAGCTCGATCTCCCTCTTCCGGGCATTTGCCTGAAGCTCGGCAAATGTCCGGTACGAGGAGTTCGCCACGAACTCCCGAATATCTCTCCTCAAAATATTCAAATAACGGCTCATACCTGCCTGCTCAGAAGACACGTGCTCAGAGCAGAACATCATCCTCTCATGAAACATCATGGTAATAACCGTCACAGACTCCGTACCCTGCTTGAGGGTCAAAAACTCCTATGCCAATCGATCCCGTTTCACCGAGGGAACGTACTCATCCCGAAACATGGTGGTGAACCTCTCCCAGGTCATCGCAGCAAGCTATGCTGGAGAATAGTGTGCTGTCGCGAACTTCCACCAGTCCTTCGCCCCCAGGCGAAGCTGGTTCAGCGCAAACCGAACCCTCAAGTGCTCCGGGAACGAGCACGTATAGAAACACCCCTTAATGTCAGATACCCATCTCATCGCTGCAATCGGATCCTGTATCCCATTAAACTCTGGTGGCTTCGTGTTGCTGAACTCCCTGAACAACAACGAGTCACCCCCTTGCGAGTAGCGACGACTGCGGTGACCGCTGCAACAGCAACCTCAGAAAGAGCGGCATAACGCTCGTCAAAAGTCTCAATCAACGTGGTCTTAATAGACCCGAACATCTCTGGTATCTCTGCCCTAATGGCCGCAGCCCCCTCCTCATGGATGATCCGGCGGATCTCCTCATCACTAGTCCCGCTGCTCTCTGGCATATGACGTGTCCTCACCATGATCTACCTCTGAAATACAACATACGATACATTAGAAATTCACTCGAGTATACTCGCACTCGATAACTCATCCCTCCTTGATCCCTGGCATCCCGAAGATTCTTACTTGAACTGTACACCACTCCGGTGTTTTCAGTAGTACGGGCCCAATACTATTGTCCGCACCGTATCAGTATACACCCCAAGTCCTCCTCTTCGGATCCCAAATCCCAAGTACTCTATTATGCATAATCCACTCTCTAACAGATCCCTCATAAGCTTCTCGCTGCTACCTACTCACTCTCAAGCATCTCATAGCAGCTCACCTCTCCCTAGGCTAAGGCATCATAAATCAGGCTACTCTAGTCCTAATAGAAGTACCTAGCCCACTCTAGCACGAGAATACATCATATCAATATCATAAACACATAACATAAATGTATCTTGGGAAATCACCGTTCGGGCGCTGACTGATCGTACACACGACTTTGCTCTGCGTTTTCCAAAAATCTTTTACTCTTTTTGACAATAATTCTCAAATCCTCAATTTGAGTTCAAATACGCCCGAAGGTGTACTCGAATCCCTCAAACCAAGGCTCTGATACCAACTTGAAACACCGTAAACTTCAAAACAATTTTTCGCATTTTATAAAAACATAATTCATTTATTATTCATAAAAACGTCATTGTTTGAAACTCAAATTCATAGTATATAACGATCCCAAGATCTCATAACATAAAAATCCCGTGTGTGTACTGATCAGGCCGGCGCCTTCCTGCGATCCTCACTAGTACCTGAAACAAATAACACCAAACACTGTAAGCACAAAGCTTAGTGAGTTCCCCAAAATACCATATATATATATATATATATATATATATATATATATATATATATATATATATATATATATATATATATATATATATATATAACGCATATTAGCCACTCGAGGCTATAACTCTTTGGGTCCGTGCACCCAACTCTATGAACCCTCAGGCTCTATCTCGGTGAACCTTCCGGTTCTAACTCTATAGCATGCACAACATAAATCACATAGAATAATGCAGTGCAACACATAACACATATATAGCATACAACACTGTATCACATAACTCTAATTACCTACTCAAGGTAAAGTATAGTGAGAAGACTCACCTCGCGTATCTCGGTAACCCGTAAATCCCTGAAATCACTAGTGCTCGATCTCCCGAGCTACAGTCCTCCTATAACACAAATACATCTCTAATTAACACTTTCCCAACTAGGGTTGACTAACTCTATCAAGTCAACACCGGTTCACTTTGGTCAATGGTCCCAAACCAAAACCTCCATAGACTCATATAAAGCTTGGACAAAGAGGTACTCTGGACCTCCATGGGTCCAGATCCTGAACCTAACTCGCTTAAGGGACCATGGGAGCACTAGATCTAGTCACAAAAGGGCTCAATAAGCCCTGAATCAACATGAACATCACCTCAACAAAAAATGGTTCGAAAATAGTACCTCAAACGTGATGTTCTGGACCTCAGATCTTCAGGAAGTTATCCCTCTTGCTTCCTCTTGGCTATAGCTTCCTTTCCCTTGCTAGACAACACCTCCAAGGTCGACAATGGCTCCTTCTCTCACTCCAAACGCTCAAGCTCACTAGGGTTTCACTTTGGGGGCTGGTGAGCACAAATGACGGCCATAAGGCCCTTTAAATAGGCCCCAAACCCGAGAAATTAGGGTTTCGTTAAACAGCGCGGACTCGCCGAGTCCACCAATGCGACTCGTCGAGTCCGGTCATTAATCCGGGTAAGAAATCGCGTCTCTACTCGGCGAGTCTACGCACCAACTCGCCGAGTTCTTCCACAAAACTCCAAATAAAATGAATAAATATAACACATGAAATTCCGGACGTTACATCTGCTCTTCTGATAACCATTTTTCCTAGGTTTTCTAAGCATCTCCTAAATTGACATTGTAGGGGTTTTCATTTACTTGTATAAATTAAGCTTCTAAACCACAATAACATCTTCTGAAATGGTGACTACAATATTTTTACTGACTTTAAGTGAGTTTGAATCACTAGATTAACTTTTAGATGCTATTTGTGAAGAAATACTCTAACAAGAATTAAACATTATAAGAAATTGAAGTGTTAGAAATAATAACTCTCATAAAAAATCGGACTCCTAGGGCTTAACTAGGTGAAATTGTACCTTGGTATGTGTTTTTGGGATTGTTCTATCGAAATGATTTGATTATAGATCTTTTATTTTTGAGTAAATTACACGTCCCTATGGTTTGGTCTAATTTGCATGTTTGGTCCCTAACTTATTTTTTTAATTTGGAAGGTCCTTACTATTTGTTTTTGTTATGCGTTTGGTCCCTACTGTTTGTTTTTGTTACGTGCTTGGTCCCTGTCTTACATAAAAATACTATCATTTAAATATGAAAAATGGTGAGGTAGGTAAGGTAAGGTGAGGGGTTGGGGTTGAGGATGTGTATATCTAAATAAATTAAAAAATCAATGACAAAAATAGTATTTTTAGGTAAGAAATGGACCAAGCGTTTAATAAAAACAAACAGTAAGGACCTTCCGAATTAAAAAATAAGTTAGGGACCAAACATGAAAATTACCATAAACCATAGGGACCATTCGTGTAATTTAATTTTTATTTTTTAACCCGTTCCAATCGCCGCGTCATGGTACACTTCATGCCATGTTGAAGCATGTCTTTTATGACACCTCTTTCTTACGACATTTCCCGACTCGTCACTATAAATAAAAGGCAATATACATTCCTCCACGCCGTTGTCAAACTTCTTCACGTCGTGGTATTTCAAAGTACATTGATGTCACTGTTCAATTTACATAACTCGAATCACCATTGCTAGATCACGTCGTGGTCTCATCTTTGCCACATCGTGACTTTGATTTATTTGTTGTACAGATAAATCGAACTTGTAAGGGGTATTAGGTCGACCTTATAGGGGTCTTCATTTACTTGCTATACAAATCGAGCTTCTAAACCACAATCACATCTCCTAAAAGGGTGATCATGCCCTTTTCGCTAACTTGTAAGTGAGTTTGAACGATTAGACCAACCTTCATTTATGCATTGTATAAATCGAGCTTCTAAATCAAGCTTCTAAACCATAATAACATCTCATGAATCGGTCAATTGGTTGACATTACAACAAAATTGTAAATGTAATAACATAATTGAGAAAAAAAACTCAGTGTCAAAAATGAAAATCTTGTGGTAATATAATGACTTTCTTAGAACTTGAAACTTGGTGTCAAAATCAAAATTTTGATAACTTAGCGACTTTATTGCAATTTGGAAAAATGGTTACCGGGAAAACATGGATGACCGGTCATTTGATTGATATTGCAACAAAATTGTAAATATATAATGACATAATTGCGAAAAAAATAACTTGGTACCCAAATTGAAATTTCGTAACAATATAACGACTTTCTTGCAATTTGCCCAATATGTTAAAAGTAGATTAAATTTTACCAAAGAAAAAAAACACTAAAGGGGTGAACTTGAAGGACCATAGAATCATAA